>NW_006408677.1:1023817-1031043 GCF_000296735.1 Chrysochloris asiatica | reverse complement strand
AAGACCTTTTTAAAGTGTTGAAGAACAAAGATGTCAGCTTGAGGACTAAGGTGCGCCTGACCCAAGCCATGGTATTTTCAGTAACCTCATATGCATGCGGATGCTTTTGAGTCATGGTGTTGGAGGAGAATATTGAAAGTGCCATGGACTGCCAAGGGGCGGCTGGTGAGCTTGAACTGTAGCCCTTGTGGTTCAAACCGACTTTGCAATCTAGCACATTAACCTGCAATTTAGACATTGACTATCAATAATGGTAATGGAGGGGTGGGGCTATAAACATATGAAGGATTGGGCTACAAGCTTTCATGGGTGTACTTAATTTCAGAATGAGGCGGGTACGGTAGAATCCCCACTGAAAAGTTTTTCTCTTTTCCAGATGGGTTTGGTGAAAATGGGGCAGGGGGCTGATGCTGACAGGATTTTATTATTTCGATTGTGAGCAATTGCCAAAAGAACCAACAGATCTGTGTTGGTTGAAGTGCAACCAGAGTGCTCCTTGGAGGCCAGGATGGCCAAACTTCGTCTCTCATACTTTGGACATATTGTCATGTTTGGTAAGGTGGAGGGTCAGAGAAAAAAGGAAGATCCTCCCAGTGACATGGACTGGCAAAATGGCAGTATCAATGGGTTCAAGCGTGGCAACAATTGTGAGGTTGGCCCAGTATTGGGCAGTGTTTCTTTTGTTGTGCATAGGGTCATTATGAGTTGGTACTGACTTGATGGCACCTAACAAAAACAGCAAGTTTGTTTTGCTTTAAAAACTACTGTATCTGGATTGGCAACCTCCAATTTTCCTAGATTCATACTTTGTACATTCCGTGTTCCCATTATTAATGGATGTTTACAACTGGTCTCTTCATTTTGAGTTGTGCACCATAAGCATATAAAAGTCAACTCTCCTTTGAGGAGGCAGCTCTTCCCCAGTCGTATTTTGAGTTCCTTCCAACCAGAAGGGCTCATGTTCTGGCACTATATCTGACATTATGCTGGTACTCTTAATCATGTCTCATTCAATATTCTGGTGCTATCTCACAGTGTTTCACTGCTAATCATAAGGTTTTCCGTGGCTAATAATTCAGCAGTAGTCCATCTCTCTTTCTTCTATGTCTGTGTTAGTCTGAAAGCTAAGCTGAAACCTTTCTAGGGTGACCCTGATGACATTCCATGTATGGGCTGCATATCTTCCATCATCTCAACAACATGGTAGCCAACACAATGTGACAAACTGATAGACGAGTGGTGACATCTATTTATCATTGGAACATGTAATGTACAAAGTATGAGTCTAGGAAAATTGCAAGTTGTCAAATTTGAAATGGAGCATAGACATTGATCTCCTAGGCATTGGTGAGCTGTAATGGGCTGCTTTGGGCCATTTTGAATCTTACAATCACATAGCTTACTATGCTGGGAATGACAAATTGAAGAGAAAACACCATTCATCATCAAAAATAACATTCTGTCTTGAAGTATATTTCTGTCTGTGGTAGGATATTGTCCATCCATAATGAAGACAAGTTAATTTCAAATTTTTGCACCGACCTTTAAAGACAGTGATAATGAAGCTGACAAATTCTACCAATTTTTTCAGTCTGAAATTGATCAAACATACAATCACGATGTATTGATAAATACTGATGATTGGAATGTGAAGGTTGTAAACAAAGAGGAAGGGTTAGTAGTTGGAAAATATGGCCATGAAGATAGTAATGATGCTGAAGATCACATGGTAGAATTTTGTAAGTCCAATGACTTCATTGCAAATACCTTTTTACACAACATTATATGGGTCGGAACCGACTCGACGGCACTTAACAACAACAACAACAAAGATGATTTTACACATGGACTTCATCCTATGGAATAAACAGAAATCAAATTCACTAGATAGTGAAAATCAAATTGAAAGAGACAGTGAAAAAGCTCCTTATTATCAGTCAAAACAGACCATCAATTCCTCATATGCAAGTTCAGGCTGAAACTGAAGAAAATTAAAACAAGTCCATGAGACAAACCCCCCTCTAATACTGAAACTGAAAGGGAACACCTGAACAGGCATGTAAGCTTACTAGGTATGTTGGTCTACTGGTGAGTGGAAGAGGGAGAAAGGCAGCAATGAGTAAATGGGCTGAGTTCAACCACGTTCCACAGACTCCCATTGACCTGGAGATGAGAGAGAGAAGAGGAAGGGCTGGTTGGTTCAAAGTGTGGTGAGACCTGGGGATACTTGAGCCCATGGACAAGGACATAGCCACAGAAGGCTAGAGCTGAGAGTGAAGCATCCAGCTGATATGAAGTGAGGGGAGATGCACAAGAACGACCAGACTTGCAGATAGTACCCATTTGACCTAGCCTCGATGACTTGATAATCAGAACTCGACTAGAAGACGATTAAAAGAAAAAGAAAAAACAATTTTTTGATAAAGAAAATGAGGGTAAATTGCTACAATTTGATGAACTTGACCTATAGTCATAGAGGTAGTAACTGTAAATACCAACAGGGAGGGAAGGAGTCTTCACATCAAGTATCAATGCTGTCCCCTCTGTATACAGGGTAGATCAGGACGGGCAACTTAGACATTGACTACTTAAAATGAGGGGGTGATAAAGGCACAAAGTGACTGGCTTACAAGATTTCAAGGGGTAGTTTAGTTTAATAGTGGGGAGGGGGAAAGAAAGAGTCCCCATTGAATATTTTTCATCTTGTCTAGATGAGTGTGGTGAAAAGAGATGGGGATACGATTCTTATGATTCGATAGTCAGTAATTGTTATCATGACTAATTGCGGCTGTCACAATTGTAAAAGTAGAAGTTTTGTAACAAAAACAGGGGAGTAATTAATATTATAGTCCAGAAACAAAGGACACAAGGACCATTAAGGGAGAAGAGCACAGGCGGAATGTGGGACCTTATCCAGAGAAGCAATGACATCAGAGATGAAGGTACAGATGAGGGCATGGAGAGATAGATAGAGCAACTGATGACTGTAGATTCATGGATAGAGAAAGGCTGTGTGCTGGTGGCCAGGAGGCAGGCTTGCAGAATGTGCCCTTTGGTGGTGTAAATTATTATATATGCATGAGTGTTTTTTTTTTTTTTAAAGAGCTAAACTGAATAGAGGGAAATATTATTGACTGATACTTAATTGAGGGGATTGTAATCATTGTAATGAAACAAGGTGTATGATTTATTGAATGTAAAATTGATGATCTGCCCTGTAAACTTTCACTCAATCTACAATAAAAACCTTAAAACAAAACAAAAAGCAAGTCCATGAGAGCCAAAATATTAACTTGAACATCTGAGATCATCTCTAGAACAGATTTGATGCATTAGACACTAATGATAAAAACAACGGAAAAGTTGTGGGATGAAATCAAGAAACCCATATAGGAAAAAAGCAAAAAGCCATTGAGAAGACAAGAAAGAAAAGACCAAAATAGATGTGAGAAAAGACTGTATAGGACTTATAGCATAAACAAATGGAATAAATGAGGAGGTAAAAGAGCTAAACAGAAAATTTCGAAAGGCAGCTCAATAAGACAAATCAAATATAATGAAATGTGAAAAGAACTGGAGTTAGAAAAGGGAAGAATACACTCAGCATTTCTCAAGCTAAAAGAACTGAAGAAAAAATTCAAGCCTCAACTTGAAATACTGAAGGATACTTTGGGATAATATTAAATGATGCAGAAATTATCAAAAGATGGAAAGAATACACAATCACTATACCAAAAAGATATGGCCAATGTTCAAGCATTTCAAGAGGTAGTATATGATTAAGCACCATTGGTACTGAATGAAGAAGTCCAAGCTACACTGAAAGATTGGCAAAGAAGAAAGCTTTGAGAATTGGCTGAATATCAATTGAAATCTTTCACCAAACTGATGTAGCAGTGGAGGCATTCACTCATCTATGTCAAGAAATTTCTAAAACAGCTGGCTAGCCAACTGACTGAAAAAGATTCATGTACGTGCCCGTTCCAATGAGAGGAAACCCAATGGAAGGTAGAAATCTTAGGACAGTATCATTAATATCACATGTAAGTAAAATTTTGCTATAGATAATTTAAAAATGATTGCAACAGTACATTGACAGGGAACTGCCAGAGGTCAAGCTGGAGTCAGATGGGGACGTGGAACATTGCTGATGTCAGGTGAATCTTGGCTACTTTACTTTGTTTTATTGACTATGCAAAGTCTTTAGACTGTGCTTATTATCAAGATGAGGACAAGATTGTGGATAATGTGTATCCCAGAACACTTAATTGTGCTCAAGAGGAATTTGTACATAGACAAAGAGGCAAATCTATGTTTGATTAGAATGAAGGGACACTGAATGGCTTAAAATCACCAAAGGAGTGCACCAGGGTTGTATTCGTTCCCCATACTTATTTCAATTTGTATACTGAGCAAATAACCCAAGAAGCTGGATTATATGAAAAAGGATTAGAGAACGACTGATTAACAACCTGTGATTTAAAATACTTACTGATGAAGATCAAAGATCACAGCCTTTGGTGTGAAATATATTGTAAAGAAAATAAAAATCCTCACCAATAAATGACATCATAATAAATAGGGAAAATATTGAAATTGTTGAAGACTTCATTTTGCTTGGATCTGTCATCAACACTAATGGAAGCAGCAATCAAGAAATCAGATAGCATATTGAATTAGGCAAATCTGCTGCACAAGACCTTTTAAAAGTATTCAACAGCAAAGATGTCAGTTTGAGGACTAAAGTGTGCTTACTTTCAGTCACCTCATATGCATGTGGAATTTGGACAATGAACAAGGAAGACTGTAGAAGAACTGATGCATTTGAGGTATCGTGCTGGAGGAGAATTTTAAAGTTAACATGAATTGTCAGCAGAACAAAGAAATCTGTTTGGAAGAAGTAAACCAGAATGTTCCTTAGAAGCCAAAATGACCAGACTTCTCTCATGCCTCAGATATATTATTAGGAGGGTCCAGTTCCTGGAGAATGATATCATGCTTGTTAAAGTGGAGTTGCAATTGTGAGCATGGCACAGGACTGGGTGGTGTTTTATTCTGTTTTACATTGGGTCACTGTGGATCAGAAAAGACTCAATGGTACCTAACAACCATAACAACAGTGTATCTTGATTGAGTTCTGGGGGATATTGTCATGTATGCTAATCTCAACTTGTTATCTGCTATTATTGGTTTTCAGTCTAAAGAGCACTCTGTGAATTTTTTTGTGTGAAATTGGTCTTGTTATTACAAATATCTTTATTTACTGTTTATCTGGAAATGCCCTAATTTTACCCTCATATTTGAGGGACAGCTTTGATGGGTATATGATTCTTGGTTGGCACATTTTTTTTTCTTTCACAATTTTATACATGTCAATCTATTGCCTTCTTGCTTGCATGGTTTCTCCTGAGAAATCAGAGCTTAGTTTTATTGGTTCTCTTCTGTATGTAACTCTAAGTTTTTCCTGAGTTGCTCTCAGGATTCCTGTCTTTGGTTTTGGAAAATTTGATTATGATATCGCTTGATGATTTTCTTTTGGGATCTCTCCTGTTTGGTGTTTGCTCAGCTTCTTGTATGGTTATCTTATTGACTTTTATGATATTAGGGAAGTTTTCTTCCAATGACTCTTTGACAGTGTTTTCTGTGCTTTTTATTGTTTCTTCGTTTTTTGGAATTCGGATCACTTGTTAGTTATTCCTGTGTGGTGTCCTACTTAGTTTGCCTCAGATTTTTTTTTTTTTTTTTTTTTTCTGGCTGTTCTTCTAGCTTACTAGTATTGAAACATTTATCTTCAAGCTCACTAATTCAGGCTTCCATTGCTTTGAATCTACTTTTTTGTCTTTTCAATGTATTATATATTTTTGAAATCATAGTATTAATCTTCTTGATTTCTATTTACACATTTAGATTGTTTTGAAATTTACATTTATTTTGTGTTTGTTCTTGTAGTGTTTTCCTGAATTCTTTAAATGTTTTTCTGTGTTCTCCTTTCTTTCTTCGATCTTCTGTCAGTCCTTTGAATATACCCAGGTATCATTCTTTTGAATTATTTTTCAGTTAGTTCCATTATCTTTGCTTTTTCAGAAATGTTTGTTTTCTGTCTCTTCATTTTGGTCATTTGTTTGAGTCATTCTGTCTCTCTCTTTTTTTTATTTGTACTAGCATACAAATGTTCCAAATTGTTGAAAATACTAATATTTATCTAACACAAAAAGTTCTAACATATTTCAAGTAAATTTTATTTTGTATTGTCTGCTGTATGGGATACAGTGCTTGATAATGCTTTTTATATGCTAGTAAATGAGTTATTAGGCACATTAAGTTGATACAAAATTCAGTTTTATTTATCATGCAAAATATATTTTTGTGTTGCAACAATAGGTGTGTTTCTAAGTATATTTCCCAAGAAAGCAACAAAGGGCATTTGTTTGAAGAGTACATTTACATTTTATCAGGATATATATCTCCATGTAAGGAAATTGAAAAATTCATTGAGGAAATGTATTAAATGAATACTTACGTAGCAAAATTATATAAATGTATTCTATTTTCCATTTCCTTTCAGATTGTATTTATTTATTTATTTAGTTTATTTAAGGTTTATATTGTGGATTGAGTGAAAGTTTACAGGACATATCATCAGTTTTACATTCAACAAATCATATACCTTGTTTCATTACAATGTTTATAATCCCCTCCATGTACCATCAGTTAACAGTAATTCTCTCTATCCACTTTAGCTTTTTTGGGTAGTTTTTCAAATAGAATTCTTTTTTTTTAATGTTTTATTGTGAATTATATGATAGTTTACATGGGAGAACTTTAGTTTTACATTCATTCCATCATATATCATCTCACTGCCATGGATCCAATCCGCTCCATGCATCCTTAACCACCCAAAGGGTATATCCCAGAAACCCGCTTCCTACACTTCCCCCTCTTCCTCCCAGTTTTCGGCCCACAGCCCATTTCCCTCTCTGGGTCCAAAGTCCCCAGTCGCTTCATCACTCCATGTCATCATCTCTGCCTTCATCTCAGGCATCTTTGCTTCTCTGGGTAGGGTCCCACTCTCAGCTCTTCTCCGTTGATGGTCCCAGAGACCTCCGCTCCCATCCTGGAGAATCAATCACTCCCTTCCTTGCATTTCCAACCCTCATAATCCGTCCTGATAAGCATTATTCACTACAGTATCATGAGTTACCCATCTGTATCTCCTTTCATCAGCT
>NW_006408677.1:1005829-1022928 GCF_000296735.1 Chrysochloris asiatica | reverse complement strand
TCTGGAGAGCTGGATGTGGTTCCGGTTTCTACCTATAGTTTTATGTATTGCAAAGGCTCTGCAAGAAGCCTCATTCACTGGGTACGCTGTAGCCCCAATTTAGGTATTCCAATCAGTCATAGGCAGAATGAGTCATTCTCTCTTGTTCGTGGGAGCTAAAATGATTGTTACTGGGATATTGTGGTGGTGTTATATTTGTATTGAATTGATTATTGTATGCTGATGTGTTCTTAGGCTCTCACCAACTGTATTCTTTGGGTGTAGATTGTTGTTGTTAAGTGCTGTTGAGTTTGTTCCTACTTAAAGCCACCCTGTATAGGGTTTCTGAGGACATTCTAGGCAGAAAGACTTATTTTTCTCCTATAAAGTAGCTGGCAGGCTCAAACCATGGACCTTCTGGTTTATGGTTCAGTGCATATCATATGGAGCCAATGTATAGTTAGTGAATGGAAATGTTTGTAGTGTTCTCCATTTACCATGTATGTACCTCATTTTAGGGTTGGATTTGCTGGTGTTGGCTGCTGTCTGTCATTCATCAGGGGATATAGGAACTGGTATTGACTGTTACCCAATGTGTCAAGCTGCAGACAATTTGGTTTTGGCTGGATGGTATGGGAATTGTTGCTATCTCCTGTCAGATGGGATAGAGGAGAATTCCCCTTCCTCTCACACACACAACTACAAAACACAATTAACACACAATCAATCAACAGTGTAAAGAGAAAATAATAAAGGAGGAAAAAAGAAATGAAAACAGGCAGCAACAGAAGAAATAGAGGGACAGAAAAATGGAGCAATAAAAAATAAAAATAAGAGGAAGAAATTATTTTAAAAAACAAAAAACTCCAAACCAATATTTTAAAAGACCAGGGAGAGAGAAGATGAAAAGACTGTACAGAGTAGTAAAAAAGATTGAAAGGAAAAATAAAGATGATAAATGAGAAACAGAAGAAACTAAAAAGGAAAAACCAAAGTGGAGATTGTTGTTAAGTGCCATCAAATCATTTCTGACCCACAACAACCCTAAATAGGGTTTCTGAGGAGCAGCTGGTTAGCTTTAACTGCTGACCTTGAGTTCAAATCTACTTTGCAATCCAGTGTCTTAACACACTGCGTCATACCAGGACTCCTAAAATGGCGATGTTGTTGTTGATATGTGCTGTCGAGTTGATTCTGACCTGTAACGACCCTGTATAGGGTTTCCAAGGAGCAGCTGGTGAACTTGAACCACCGACCTTGCAGTTCAAATGACTTTGCAGTCTGATGCAATAGCCCACGGCACCACACCAGGACTCCAAAATGGTGATGTTGTTGTTGTTGTTAAGTGCCGTCGAGTCGGTTCCGACCCATAGCGACCCTGTACAGGGTTTCCGAGTGATAGAAAGGATAAAATTCAAGGTAATGGAAAGATAAGAAGGAGAAGAAAGAACAAAAAAGAAAGCTAATGAAACAATGCGAGGATAAAAACAAAACTTAAAATTAAAAAACAACAGCATAGCTGTAGGACCTAGCTAGAGAGGAGAAAACTCTAAGGGGCTACTGCCAGCCAAGGAGCTCATGTGGTGGAGACAGGAAGGATGGGACAGTAGAGTTCCTGACCATATATGGAGTTCCTATAGGCCTAGGTGTTATTTATGTTCAAGGCATTCGATCTATAAATAGTTTGTGGAGATCCTTGATAGAAGTGGTTTCAGTGTTTGGTGGGAAAAAAGGGCAGTTGGGACAGGGTGACTGGTTATAAGAGTTTCTACTAGACGAATGTTGGTCTGATGGCTCTGCAGGTTCCGTAGGCTTGGAGTGGAGCCTGCCTGAATCCAGGCACCGAAGTGGTGGAGATTGCCCCTGCATTACACTTGTGTGTCTTACAAACAGGTAGCTCAAATTCCCAGAGAGCAGGGTGTGCACTGGGGGTGAGGAGGGGGGGTGGACAAGGGTGGGAGTTGACAACACCTTTGTTTACCATGGCAGCATGGGTAAAAAGAAGGAGTCACACCTTTACTGTTACCTATGTGAATCTGCACTGTCAGGCAACCTTCTGTCGCCAAAGCTGCTCATGAAAGTTCAGGATGGTCGTGCCTCATCTGGCCGGCCTTTCACCACTAGTGTCCCTTTCTCACCATCCCTCCTTAGCTTATCCTCCCATAAAGCAGTCAATCCATTTCTCTACCCTTTCCTCTAAAGTTCAGGGCTCCTTGATTTTCATATGTGTCTGTTTCATTTGGTCTCTCATATCTTTGTTTAGAGTGTTCGTGTAGTGCATCTGCCTAGTCCCCTGTGCATGTGTTTTTATTTTCAGTAGTTGGTTTGAATCTCACAAATTTTTGATTTCAGTTATGACACTGGAGCTTCACGACAAGGCAGTTAAAAGAGTTCTATCTTTGATGCAGTACATCAAAAGTCTAACTTAATCTACTATCATCGCTGCTATAGTTACAATTCTCCACCACTGCTTTGATTGCTTTAGCTTAAGGATCAAAAGTGATTACTATTATTTTCTCTCCGTGTCACTTTCATTCCTCTGTGCAACATTACTGCCATACGTATCTTCCTTTCTTACCTAGAGCACATCACGTCTAGATGAATTTGCATGTTAGTCTTTCTGCCTGGAATGTCCTTTTCTCTTCATTAACACATATACAACTTATTCATTTTTCCATCTTCAATATTGCCACCCATGTAAAGATTTTCCTAACTTCCCCAGGCACAATTGAAATAGTGCTAGACTGCAGTAACAAATAGTTACTAGTTACTGGACTGCAGTAACAAACAGGCCTATAAATTTTATTGCCTTAGCAATTATGTATTCTTATTTCTCTCTTAATAGCTACATTAGATACTTCAGGCTGGTGGGATAACACATTTGTATGTATTCATTTAATACCTAAATTGAGAGAGAACTCCAATCTTAAAGACATGACTTCTAGTTACCCTGTACGTCTACATTTTAAGTAGCCAAAGGAGGAAACAGCATTGAAGAACATGTATGGAAGATTTTTAGGATCCATAGCTAGAAATTGTGTATATCACTTCTATTCACATTGCATTGGAGTCAATTCATTTGTTTGGTAATACCTAATTACATTTATTAAGTGAATGAATGTATGAATTAATGAATAATGTTGTTGATGTTGTTGTTGTTGTTAGGTGCCATCGAGTTGGTACCGACTCATAGTGACCTTATGCACAGCAGAACGAAACATTGCCCGATCCTGGGCCAACCTCACTACTGTTGCCACGCTTGAGTCCATCGATGCTGCCACTTAGCCAATCCATCACATTGGGGGTCTTCCTCTTTTTCTCTGACCCTTCACCTTACCAAACATGGTATCCTTCTCCAGTGACTGGTCCCTCCTGACAATATGTCTGAAGTATGAGAGAAGTTTGGCCATCTTGGCCTCTAGGGAGCACTCTGGCTGCACTTCCTCCTTAACAGATGGTTCTTTTGGTAGCCCATGGCATCTTCAACACCATAAGTCAAAAGCATCAATTCTTCTATGGTCTTCCTTATTCACTGTCCAACTTTCACATGCATATGAGGTTATTGAAAATACTATGACTTGGGTCAGGCGCACGTGCCTTAGTCCTCAAGCTGACATCTTTGCTCTCAACACTTTGAAAAGTGCTTGCGCAGCAGGGGTAGGGAACCTTTTTTCTGACAAGGCCATTAGAATATTTATAACATCATTCTCAGGCCATACAAAATTATCAACTTAAAAATTAGTCTACTATAAAGGAGCTCTGGTAGTGTAGTGGTTATGAATGGGGCTGCGAACCACAAGGTCAGCAGTTCGAAGCTACCAGCTGTTCCATGGAAGAATGATGAGGCGTTCTGCTTCCATAAAGATTTACAGCCTCGGAAATCCTGTGCAGGGTCGCTATAAGTCAGAACCAACTCCATGGCACATAACCACCACCTCGGGCTAGAAGTTCCCCACCCCTGACTTAGGGTTTTTGCACAAATAAAGCATCACACACACACAAATTCGGTACAAGTTCTCCTGAAACAAATAGAAAAGAAATAAAGAAAATCTCTGAAAAAAAAAAGATAAGCTATTATAAAAAGAACAAAATGAAAATTTTGTAGAACTGAATAATTGAAATAATAATTCACTGAATTAACTTAAGAATTGAGTAGCTATGACAGAAGATATAATCAGTGAACTAGCGGGCAGATAAATAAAATTTACTCAATATGAACAAAAGATAAAAAAAAAAAGACCAAAAAAAAAAAAAAAAAAGAGTAAAAGGGACATGTGGAAAAACAACAAAATTAACCATTTATATATCCTAGAGAATCTTCAATTTCTAGAAGGAAAAGAGAAAGAATGTAGGGCTGAAAAAAATATTCAAAAAAGTAGTTTGCAAAAGGCATAAACCTAGAGATTAAAAAATCTGAGCAAATCACAATTGTTAAAAGCCCAAAGGAATCCATGGTAAGATTTATCATAATTCAATTTGTGAAAACTAAAGGAAAAACTCCATAAAAGCTATCAGAGAGAAATGACACATTACCTGTAATAGAATGTCAATTTTATTGCCCATGATTTTCTTTTCTGAAACTATGTAGCCCAGAATGAAGTGGCACATTTTTTTTTAAGTATTAAAAAGAAATAACTTTCAACCCTGAAATATATATAAAGCAAAACTATCCTTCAGTAATGAAAAGGAGATAAAACATTCTTGCATAAAGGGAAATTAAGAGACTTTGTTACTAGCAGACTATCCCTAAAAGAATACAATTAATTCTCTAAACAGCAAGGAAATTATGGCAGAAGAAGGGTTGGAACTTCCGAAACAAAATGATAAAGAAATAGGGTATATCACGTCTGTTCACGTGGCACTGAAGATAACTCATTTACTAGGTCATACCTTAGAAATTTCATAAATGATATTTAATGTCTAAAGTAAAAATGTTAACATCTGTTGTGGCTCAGTCTACATGTTATTTTTATGGTTGCTAAGTACTGTCAAGTTGGTTCTGACTCATAGAAATCCTGTATAGGGTTTCTGAGGAGCTGCTGGTGGGTTTGAACTGCTGACCTTGTGGTTTGAAGTCCAGTGCTGATCTTAAAACAATGCTATACCAGGAGTCATCAGTATAGATAAGATAAATCATATTTTAAAAGTGGAAGGGTAAAAGGTAGTAATGTAGTAAAGTAGTAAAACATGGATACAGGTAGACTCTCTATGCAATTATGATCTAGAGCAACCATTAAGAAGCTACTACAGAACAACATACACAGAAATAGTATAAATGAAACAGAAGGAATATTGAAAAATGTCCAGGTAACTCATGGGGCGGCTAGGAAAGAAAAATGGAGGACGAAGAAACAGAGGAAACAAGCAGAAAACAAATAATAGGCAGACTTAAGCCTTATTATATCAATAATTAAATTAAGTGTAAATGGTCTAAATAAACCAATTAAAAGACAGATCTGTAGAATGGATTTCTATGCTGTCTACAAGAAAAGCAATAGCAGAAGATTTCTAACACAAGAACATGTTGTTATTGTTAGGTGCCATCAAGTTGGTTCTGACCCATAGTGACCCCATGTACAACAGAACGAAGCACTGCCTGGCACTGCTCCATCCTCACAATGGTCTCTTTCCACAGGGTAGTCAATTTGATTTCTGTGTGTTTCATCTGGTGACGTCCCTGTGTATAACATCTTTTATGTTGTTTAAAAAAGGTGTTTGCAGTGAAAAAGTCATTGGTCTTGCCAAAGTCTATCATGTGATCTCCAGTATCATTTCTATCACCAAGGCCAACCTTTGCATTCCAATCACCAGTAATTATCAGTACATCTTGATTGCATGTTTGATCAATTTCAGACTGAAGAAGTTGGTAGAATTCTTCAATTTAGTCATCATTGTCCTTAGTGGTTGGTGTATAAATTTGAATAATAGTGGTATTAACTACTCTTCCTTGTAGGTGTATGGATATTATCCTATCACAGACAGTGTTATGCTTCAAGATAGATTTTGAAATGTTCTTTTTGATGATAAATGGGACACTAATCCTCTTAAATTTTCATTCCTGGCATTGAAATCTATGTGGTTGTCAGATTCAAAATGGCCAATACCAGTCCATTTCAGCTCACTAATACCTAGGATATCCATGTTTATGCATTCCATTTCACCTTTACAACTTCCAATTTTCCAAGATTCATACTTTGTCCATTCCATGCTATAATTATTTATGGATGTTTGCAGCTGTTTCTCTTCATTTTGATTTGTGCCCCATCAGAAATGAAGGTCCCCAAAGCTTTACTGCATTCGCATCATTATAGTCAGCTCTACTTTGAGGAGATAGTTCTTCTCCTGTCATATTTGAGTGCCTTCCAACCTGAGGGGCTCATCTTCCAGCACTAGGTTTAACAGTATTCTGATTCTTTCATCATGTTTCAACATCCATTATTCTGATGCAATCTGACAGTGTTTCACTGATATTCAACAGCACATAACAACAACAATTATTGCTGTAGTTGTATGTTGATGAGTTGGCTCTGAGCCATAGCAACACACTGTTTCTGAGAGTGGGTGGTAGGTTTGAACTGCCAACCTTGTAGTTAGCAGTCCAATATATATATAGCCTATAGTATCACACCATGACTCAACAACAACAAGGCAGAAAAAAAAAAAGTTATAGAAGAACTGAACAAAATCATCAGAAACAATAAGACCTAATTGGCATTTATGGAATATTCCACCCAACAAGAACAGCATACACATTCTTTTGAAGCATTCTTTTGAAGTGATCGTGGAACAGGCATCAAGATAGACTGTATCCTGGGTAATGAAACAAATTTCATCAAATATGAAAATAGTTGAAATCATACAGACTATGGTCTTCAACCATAATGGAATCAAACTAGAAGTCAATTGTAAAAAGCCAACAGAAAAATCTTCAAACTTTGGGAATCAAATAACACACTTCTTTACAACCCATAGGTCACAGATGAATTCTCAAAGGAGATAAAAAAATTAAAGATGAACAATCATATCATTTGATGCAGAAAAGGCAATTGACAATATTTGACACTCATGATTTTAAAAAAAGAAAACTCCCCCAGTTATAGAGATTTTCATCATCACCTTCATAAAGAGCATCTACAAAAGATGTACAGCAAACATCATATTTAATTGTGAAAGATTGAAAGTTTTCTCTGTAAGACCAGATTGGTTGGTTATGTGCCGTGGAATTGGTTCCAACTAATAGCAACCCTGTACAGGGTTTCCGAGGCTGTATATCTTTATGGGAGCAGAAAGTCTCATCTTTCTCCCGCAGAACATCTGGTAGTTTTGAACTGCTGACCTTGAGGTTAGCAGCCTGAATCGTAACCATTACGCTACCAGGGCTCCTTAGAAATAAGATAAGGATACTTTTTCTATTTACTGCAGTAAGTCAAGAAGAGGGAATGAGAGTCATACAGATTAGAAAGGAAGCAAAAAACTTCACTATTTTCAGATTACATGATTGTCTATATATAAAATTCAAAGGACTCTCCACACACAAAGTGAATTCATTGAGGTGATAGGATACAATATACACAAGAATGAATTACATTTCTCTGTATGGCAATGAACATGCAGAAATCAAACTTATAAACCATTTGTAACTGCTTCAAAAAAAATCTAGGTATACACTTAGCAAAACAATGCACAGGATCTGTAAGACAGAATTTATAAAATACTGATGAAAGAAATCAAAGACCTAAATAAATGGAGAGACATACTAAGTCCATGGGATGGAAAACTCAACAAGCATAACTGTAAGTTCTCCTCAAATTAACTACAAGTTGAATGTAATTCATATCAAAATTTCAACGAGATTTACTTAGATGTAAACAAATGTATTCTAAAATTTATGTGGAAAGTCACAGGCCCTAGAATATGAGTACCTAAAACAATATTGAAAAAATAAGTGTAAGGAATCACTATCCCTGATAGAAATAAAGCTAGAATGCTACTTAGAAGCAAGGATGGCAAGACTTTGCCTCATTTTCTTTGGACATGTTATCAGGAGAAACCAGTCTCTGGAGAAGGACATAGTTTACCATTTAGGCAAACTAAAGGGTCAGTAAAAAAGAGACTGGTCCTCAATGAGATGGACTGACACAAGTGTGGCTGCAATAGTGGACTCAAACATAGCAAAAATTGTGAAGACTAAAAGAGTCAGCAAAATGAGGAAGGTCCTCAATGAGATGGATTGACACATTGTCTGCAATAGTGGGCTCAAACGTAGTAACAATTGTGAAGATGGCGCAGCATCATACAGCGATTCTATCTGTTGTACATAGATAGGGTCACTATGAGTTGGAGGTGACTCCATGGTATCTAGCAACAACAGTAATATTATAAATACAGTAATCTGGACAGTGTCGTGTTGGTGTAGGAATAGCTAATTGGGTCAGTGGAGCAGAGTACAAAATCTAGAAATATATTCACAAATATTTGTCCCATGGGTTTTTGACTAAGGTTCAGAAGCAATTAAATGAAAATAACCTCTCAACAAGAGAGAAGCGAGTGTGGTTACAAAAGGGCAACATAGACATGAAAATGCAACAAAAACTCAGGAAGTCTGAATGAGACTGATGGATTGGTTGCGATATGGTATGAGAGTGAGTCAAAAAGTATTGCTACAAAATCATAGAAACCTTTATAAAACAAAAATATCAAAATATGAAGCTATTTTTCTTGGCGTATCTTCTATCTAGGTCTATACATTAATGAAGTCAGTGTTTCCATCTGTCTAACCCCAAAGTTTATATGGGGTTTATACCATGTTAAAACGGCAGTTTTGGTATCCTCAAGGGACGTAAATCAAGTTCCTTTTCAAAGTTCTTTGAGTTTGAGGAAGAAAAAGAAGTCTGAAGGGGCAAGATCAAGGATAAGATTTCTTCATGGAATTATAGAACAATCCTTGCTACCCTTGAAGAATGAATAAGTGCATTGTCATGATGGAAAAAAATTCCTTGACTTAACTTTCCTGGCCTTTTTCTCCCCAATGCAGTTTTTCAGTTTTCTTAAAACTTTTTCATAATAAGCCCCCATGATCATTCTTCAGTAAAATATATCAAAATTACCCCTTGAGAATCCCAACAAACAGTTGCCATACGTTCTGAGCTAACCTCTCTGCCTTGAATTTAACTGACCTAGCAGAGCCCCTTGGGAACCACTGTTTTGACTGAACCTTTTTTTCCTGAAGACACCTTAACGAGCTAAGACAAGTGTATTACTGAGCTAATTTGTCTGTAGCTATCCACTGATTTCAGAAACATATTTTATCATGTTTGGAATAATCTTGTGCATATATGAACTAGAACCCTTGTAGCAATACTTTTTGATTTATCCTTATGCTATTGTTTTGCAAGATGAAATCATTGAAGGCAACAGGGTAATGTATAAATGGGATATTGTTGTTAAATGCCCTAGAATCGATTCTGACCCATAGTGACCCTGTATAGGGTTTCCAAGGAGCGAGTTGAACCACCGACATTGCAGTTCAAACCGACTTTGCAGTCCAGCACATTAACCCACAACACAACACCAGGACTCCATACATGGGATGTTTTTGTTGTTAAGTGTCGTCCAGTCAATTCTGACCCATAGTGAACCTGTATAGGGATTCTGAGGAGCAGCTGGTGAGCTTCAACTACCGACCTTGCAGTTCAAATGACTTTGCAGTCTGGCACGTTAACCCATAGCACCACACCAGGACTCCATACATGGGATAGTACACATGGGATTGTAATGCATTATTTCTCACAAGTGTGAATCTGCAATTACTCACATGTAGAAATATGACTCTATGATTATGTCAAAATTAAACGTTCAGCTAAAACAAAAAGATGGTACATTAAGAGTAAGAAGTTGGTTGAGTGTGAGAAACGATTTCTAAAATTTGTAATAGGGACACCATGTAATAAAACGGAATTTTTCATAGTTAGAATGAGAGGTAGAATTATGAAAAGTAGCAGAGTAGCAAATAGCTCTAATGGTCAACTGTGCATTAAAGGAAAGAAAATAGAAATAGGAACATCAGTGGGAATGGCATGCTCTCATCTCTTTTGAAAATAGTGTTAAAGCTACTCCATAAAATTATAACATGTGTTTCTTGATAAATATCTGGAGAAGTAATACTGAACTAGACTACCTAAAAGATGTGGATTTCCAAGCCTGTGAGAGATTTCAAAATATAAAAAGGTACTCTTTGCTTTGGCAATTTCATGATTTCTGGGGTCATGATTTCTGCCTAGTTAGAAAACAATTAAAATGGAGTCTTTGCTATTTAAGAAAAACCTGCCAGCAGGGCCCCCTGAAAAGACCAAACAATTTGGAGGAGTGTCCATCCTGAAGGGATTATTTTAATTTGTCAGTATATTTTGTCCTCTAAAGTTCATCAGATTGTGTTAGTTCTGTTAAATGGGTATATTCTGATAGAGGCATCACTGAACTTAGGGCAGGGATGGAGGCATTTGGGAAGAAAAGAAAGAGGGGCACGTTAATTATCCATAGCATCTAAACATTGTTAGGTGCCATCGAGTCAATACTGACTCATAGCGACCCTATGCACAACAGAATGAAACACTGCCTTGTCCTGGGCTAACCTCACAATTGTTGCCATGCTTGAGCCTAGTGATGTTGCCACTTTGCCAATTCATCTCACTGGGGGTCTTCCTTGTTTTTTTCTGACTCTCCACCTTACCAAGCATGATATCCCTCTCCAGTGACTAGTCCCTCTGACAATATGTCTAAGTATGAGAGTATATCTAAAATAAGTAGTTGTTGTTATGTGCCATCAAGTTGATTCCGACCCATAGCGACCCTGTATAGGGTTTCCAAGGAGTGGCTGATGAAGTTCACCTGCTGATCTTGCAGTTCAAATGGCTTTGTAGTCTGGCACATTAACCCCACAGTGTCACATGAGACCTTTTTTTTTTTTTTTTTCCTCCCTTCTCAAAATGTTATGTTTATTTCAGGACTCAATCCTTTAATTTTTGTTCTGTCAGGTGGCTAATGATGGAAGTAAAATCACAAAGTTGTTGTTTTTTATAGTGAATGGTGGTCATCTTGAAAATCTTTTGATTTTATTTTTGGCCACACATCATGAAGTTGAAAACACTGTACCATCATTTTATCTTTGAGTTTTTTTTCTAAACTATTTGAGTAAATGATATATGTTGGGGTTTTTGTTTAAGTGCCATTGAATTGGTTCTGACTCATAATGACTCTGTATAGCGTTTCTGAGGAGCGGCTTGAACTGTTGAACTGTCGACCTTGTAGTTTGCAGTCCAGTGCTGATCCTACAGTGTCACACCAGGTATGGTATGTATATAATTCAACATCAGGTCTATAAAGTGCTTGCTTAACTTTTTCTGGTCAAATTTCTTGGATTGTGTTACTTCAAATTTAATTTGGATTCAGAATATCCCTTAATGTCTTCCATTATAAAGAAAAAACAAAAACAACAACCCTTACAGGGTCTCTCTGCTATCACTCTTCCATGTGTATTCACAATTCTGTATATCTCTTCCTGCTTTTGAAGTTTTAAAAAATCTTTGGTTATTCCTATTCCCTTCTGTACACAGGGTTGATAGGGATGGGCAACTTTGACATTGCCTACCTAAAATGGGGGGTGGGGAGGCTGTAAAGGCACCAGGTAACTGGCCTACAAGTTTTCAAGAGGGAGTTTAGATTCAGACGGTGTCTGGGAATGTAGAATCCCCACTGAATAATTTTCATTTTGTCTAGATGGGTCTGGTGAAAAGAGATGGAAACAAGACTCTCATAATTCAATAGTGAGTAATTGTTATCATGACTGTTTGTGATAGTCACAACTGTAAAAGTAGAAGTTTTATAGCAAAAAGGGGTGAGTGGTTGATCTCACAGTCCCAGAGCAGAGGACCCTGGGACCATCAAGGGAGAAGAGTGGGAACGGCGTGTGGGACCCTACCCAGAGAAGCAGCGATGCTAGAGATGGAGGTACAGATGACGACATGGAGAGATGAAGCAGTTGAGGACTCTTGACTCATGGAGAGAAAGGGGATGTATGCTATAGGGGCAGGGGGAGGGCAGGCTGCAGGGTATGCCCTTTGGCTGTTTGAATGATTGTATATTCCTAAGTGTTTTGTTGCACATCCAAAAACAAACAAACAAACAAACAAACAGAGGGAATAGAAGCAAATACTGTTGAATGATGAAGCATGTAGGGGATTGTAATCATTGCAATAGAACAAATACGACAGGATGATTGTAAAACTGATGTTCCTCCATGTAAACGATTACTCAATTCACAATAAAAACTAACAAAACAAAACAAAACAAAACTTTGCTTATTAATTTAGAGATTCTCTGTTCTCTTTATGTAGGAAGGAGCCCTGGTAATGCTGTGGGTTAAGCTTTGGGCTGCTAACCCCAGCACCAGCAGTTCAAGCCCACCAGCCACTTTGTGAGAGAAAGATGAGGCTATCTGCTTCCATAAAGATTTATAGCCTCCGAACCCTATGGAGTAGTTTGCCTTTGTCCTAGAGGGTCATTAAGAGTCAGAAGCAACTCATTGGTACTGTGTTTTGGCTTAGGGTTTTCTTCATGTAGGTAGTTTTTTTTTTTTTTTTTCCCCCTTGAAAAAAATATTCTCTTCAGTCTCTCCTCACCATTTCCTTATGTTGTTTTTTTTTTTACTTTGTCATATAGCCATGGAGTGCGTAGGTTGTGTTTGATTGTGAAATTATTTTGGATTCACTTCATTTATTTTTTCTTTGTTCTTTTTTAAACGTTTTGTTGTTGTTGGCATCTAAAATCTTTTTAATAACAGGGCAGGCTCTGAGGTTAATTTCTGTTGCCATGGCTGGCCCGCCGGCCCCTGGCATGCTCGAACTTCGGGTCCTTGGAGCGAACTGTAGGGTTTGGTGCGGCTGTGCAGGGTTCCAGGTGCCTTGCGGAAATGCCTGCACACCTCACAGCCCTTGGGGGAGTCCAGAGCCAGCTGGTAGAAGGTGAGGATCTTGCCCCCAGACTCGAGGATGCGGCTCCGGGCGTAGTGCATACACCTTCAGCTTGGGCACCTCCTGAACCCCCACATCATCTGGAATGGTTCCCATGACCACAGCTGTCTTGTTCTCCTGGCCAGAAAGCTTCATCTTCCAGATCATTCAAGAAAGGGACAGGGGTGGCCGGTTGGTGTGGCTCATGAACAGCCTCTTCAGCACAAATTGGTTGAAGGTGAAATTGGTTCGTCTTGCCAAAAACTTGTTCAGCTTGACCAACAGTCTCAGGTAGATGTCCTGGCTCTTGGGCTCCCTGCGACGAACCTTCCGGTCCTTGTTGTGGCAGATGTCAACTCCCATGATGGCGCCTCCTGCTCAGCCTGGTCCCGAAAGCTGAAATGTTTTTGAAGAGTATCCTTGTGGGCTTTTAATTTGTAAAGGTGTGTTTATAAAAATAACAATACCTACATTTTATCATTACTCTCCTAAAACTGAATATTCAAGTAGTTTTGAATTCTGATTATCTTCCTTAGACTTGTATGCAAAATTCCATATCTATTATGTTGTAGTTCCTATGGATATTTCCTATTCAGTACTCAAATCAAGTTCCTTTATTTTGAGTCCTACAAATCTCTAAGAGGTGTTCATTTGTTTTATGCAAACCTCATTTCTGTATTGTGTCCCAGTGAAGTGACTGACTCTGAATAACTGGAGATCTCCAAAATCATAACATTAACCAATTATCTATTTTTTTCAGACAAAATTATTTTATCCTGGTCAAACAGTCTGTATAAACTATTGGCTCCTAACTTCATTACCATATATATATATATATGTCTAAGGAATCCTGGTGTGGCACTGTGGGTTAATGGACCAGACTGCAAAGCCATTTGAACTGCAAGGTCGGTGGTCTAAGCTCACCAGCTGCTCCTTGGAAACCCTATACAGGGTCACTATGGGTCGGAATCGACTCGGCGGCACTTGACAAAAATAGCAACATCTCTGTATCTATCTATCTATCTATCTATCTATCTATCTATCTATCTATCTATCTATCTATCTATCTATCTACCTATCTATCTATCTATGTTGTTCAGTGCCCTCGAGTTGATTTCGACCCATAACAACCCTGTAGAGTGTTTCCGAGGAGTAGCTGGTGAGCTTGAATACTGACCTTGCTGTTCAAATGGCTTTGCATTCTGGCTCATTATATCTATCTGTCTATCTATCTATCTATCTATCATCTATCTATCATCTATCTATCTATCTATCTATCTATCTATCTATCTATCTATCTATCGTATATATATACTGCCTATAATGCTAACCTCAAGGTCATCAGTTCAAAACTACTAGCCGTTCTGTGGGAGAGAGATGAGACTTTCTGCTCCTGTAAAGATTTACAGCCTCGGAAACCCTGTATAGGGTCGCAATGAGTCGGAACCGACTCCACGGTACTTGACAACAAAAACAACATAGTGCACTCACAAAATACTAACACAAGAGGGGGTTTCACAGTTCACATACAAAAGTATAATGTGTATATTATTTGTGTGAAAATACTGTAACACATTTTATACTTTTAATATGGTATCTTTCCACTCATATAATTTGTATAGTCCTTTTCTTGTTCAAATGAGTTCAGTTGAGTGCTGTTGAATCGATTTTGAGTCATAGCTACCCTGTAGGATAGAGTAGAACTGCCTCACAGGGCTTTCACATTTACTGAGCAGACTACCACAACCTTCTCTCATCATAGTCGATGCTTTTTGTATTTCTGTTGGCCTTCTTACACACCATGGTAGAAAAATGTGACCGTCTGCTTCTGTAAAGATCTATAGCCTTGGAAACCCAATAAGACATTTCTACTCTATCATATCATTAGTATCAGTCAGAAGTGACTCGACGGCAGTGGAATTGGTTTTGGTTTGGTATAAGCATAGTTTGGGCCTGCCTGTTGTCTGTGTGCAGCTTGGAATTTTAAGTGATTCATTTTCCTTCTTTGCCAAAAATTTAGAGGCTATTTCTATGTCCTTACATGCTGGCCTACATTTCTGTTGAGTTGTTTTACTTTAAATCTTCAAGAAAAGATATATGTATATTATAGTCTCACTTATTTTTAACCTCTCCCTATATGCCAATTATCCACTTAAGAACTTGGCATCCTAGGTTGCCCCTAACATTTTATGCCACTATAATAATGCTGACCCATTTTTTCACACCCTTCTTTAGTTTCCTTTATTCCAGTGGGATCTATACCAATCTGAATCTTATGCTTTTTTTTCTAGCTTTCCTAATGGTCTTTTCTTTAGTTCCTTTTTCTTTTCTTGCTTTTTATATTTTTAAAAACTTTTATTGTGAATTAAGTGATGATTTACAAACAAGATCATCAGTTTTACATTCAACAAATTAGTTTGTTTCATCTCAATGAGTGCAATCCCCTCAAATACAACTACAGTTATCCCTCTTTCTCCCTGTAGTTCCTATTTGTATTCCACCCACCTTTCCATCCCTTCTAAGTTTGTCCTTAGGTAAATGTTGCCTTTTTTATTTTGAATGATTGACCATTTCATGATGAACATAACTTACTAGTGTTATTGTGCCCCCCCTCCCCCATACTCATATACCTATCTACTGCTTAGCTAAAAATTGCACCATGTGGGTTAGTTCTTTTCCACACCTGAAGGGTGGTCAAGGGCCATAGTCTCAGGTTACTCCAGTCTTTTTCTAAGTAATTACTCAGTTTTTGTTTTTAGTAATTTTGAATTTTATTCCACATTTTCTGCAATTTTATCTAGGACTTTCTAAAGTTATCTTTTGCAGAGAAGTTGATAGTGGTAGCCAGGCACATCCAGTTCTTCTGGTTTCAGAGTTATGAAGACTGAAATTCACATGTCCCATTAGTCTATTGTTGTTAAGTGCCGTCGAGTCGCTTCCGACCCATAGCAACCCTGTACAGGGTTTCCGAGGGTGTAAATCTTTACGGAGCTCTGGTAGCGTAGTGGTTACGAATCGGGCTGTGAACCTTAAGGTCAGCGGTTCGAAACTACCAGCCGCTCCGCGGGAGAAAGATGAGGCTTTCTACTCACGTAAAGATTTACACCCTCGGAAACCCTGTACAGGGTCGCTATGGGTCAGAACTGACTCGACGGCACTTAACAGCAACAACATTAGTCTATTGGACTACTTGATTCCATGCCTCCTCAAAGATCATCACTCTTTGTCCTTCTGCACATTGAGAGACCAAAGCTACACCTTAGATCACTGCTCATGAGATTTTAAGATCCCAAACATTACTCACTAAAGTAAGATGTAGAACATGGACTTTGTGGACTATGTTATGCCAGTTGACCCTGGTGTCACCTGAGACTACGAGCCTGAGCCCCCAGGCCCAGAAACACATTGCTTTAAGAAGTTTGATAGTATCTAAGATGTCAGTTTGAAGACTAAGGTGTGCCTGACCCAAGCCATTGTATTTTCAATACCTCATATACGTGTGAAATGAGGACAATGGCTAAGGAAGACCATAGAAGAATAAGAATAGATGCATTGGAGAAGAATATTAAAGATACTTTGAACTTCCAGAAGAACAAACAAATCTGTGCTGAAAGTACAACCCGAATGCTCCTTAGAAGCCAAGGTGGCCAAACTTCGTCTCTCATACTTTAGTCATATTATGAGGATGGACCAGTCCTTAGAGAAAGATATTATATTATACTCAATAAAGTGGAGGAACAGTGAAAAAGAGGGAGACCCCCAATAAGATGGATTGGTACAAATGCAGCAATTGTGTAGCAGCAATTGTGAGGATGGTGCAGTACCAGACAGTGTTTCATTCTATTGTACATAGGGTCACTATGGGGTTGGAACCAACTTAACAGGGCACCTAATAACAACAACAACAAGATGTTTTCATCATTTTATACTCTGTATGCCCTATCACATGCATAGCTGTGTTTGCAGAATAGTTAAATACTCATATACAAAAATCATCTTTCAAACTCATATATTTGATTATATATATATATTGTTGTTGTTAAGTGCCGTCGAGTCGGTTCCGACCCATAGCGACCCTGTACAGGGTTTCCGAGGGTGTAAATCCTTACGGGA
>NW_006408677.1:980704-1005729 GCF_000296735.1 Chrysochloris asiatica | reverse complement strand
ATATATATCCATCCCACTTTTCCTCCCATACCCATTCAGCCTCTATATCTGTCAATATATCTACCAGCAGAATGTTGGTGCTCCATGGTTGTGTATCTATCACTATTTACCTGTATCCCCTTTAGCCCTTGCATACCTCTTTGTGTCTTCACTTGTCTTCATCACTGTTCTATCACCCTCCCTCTTCTTTTATATTTCCCTCCCCTTCTGATTGCCCTCCAGTGAATTACTCTCAGTTCCCTACCGTCCCTGGTAGCCATCAAAAAAATGTCTCTTTTAGTATGAAAAGCTTTTCTTAAGCTTTTATAATAATGATCTCAAGCAATATTTGTCTTTTTGTGACTAATTTCACTCAGCATAATGTCCTCCAGTATATCCATATTATGAATTACTTCTCAGATTCAATGTTATTCTTCAACATTGCATAGTATTCCTTTGGGTTTATGTACCAAAGTTTGTTTATCCATTCTTCCTTGGATGAGTATTTAGGCTGTCTCCAGCATTTTGCTATTGTGAATAGTGCTGCATTGACCATCGGTATGTATATATTTACTCCTGTCCTGGCTTTTATTTCTTGTGGATATATATACCAAGTATAGGGATTGTTGGTTCCATGGGAGAAAGATGCGACTTTCTACTCCTGTGAAGATTTGCAGCCTCAGAAACTCCATACAGAGTTGTTACAAGTCGGAATTGATTCCATGGCACAAAATCACAACCAACTTTCTGAGGAAATGGCATACTGTTTTCCACAGTGATTGGACTTTTTTACATACAGTCCCATCAGCAATATAGGAGGGTCTCAGTCTCTCCACACCTTTGCCAGCATTTGTTGTTTTTTTAAGTTTTTATGGTGAATTGAATGATACTTTACAGGGGAGAACGTTAACTTTACATTCATCCTATAGTGTTCCATTTCATTGCAATGATTGCGATCATTATTCAACAGCATTTGCCTCCATCCCCTCTATTTTTTTTTTTTTGGATGTACACTGATGCACTCAGGGATATACAGCCATTTAAACAACCAAAGGGCACACCACGCAAGCCTGCCCCTCCTCCCTCCCCCTTTCCTCCCCCACCGGCCACCAGCACATAGCCCCTTCTCCCTCCCTGAGTCCAGGGACCCCAGCCGCTCAATGTCTCCACATCATCATCTCTGGTGTCACTGCTTCTCTGAATAGGGTCCCACACTCTGCTCTTCTCTCTTGATGGTCCCAGGGTCCTCTGCTCCTGGACTGCAAGATCAACCATACCCCTCCTTTTGTTACAAAACATCTACCCTTAAATTTGCAACACTCAACAATCAGTCCTGATAGCAATTATTCACTATTGAACCACAGGATTCTTATCCCCATCTCCTTTCACTAGCCCCAACCAGATAGGTTAGAAGATATTCAGCGGAGATTCTACCTTCCCCCATACCCTATGAAACTAGGCTCACTCTTGAAAGCTTGTAAGCCAGTCAGTTTGTGCCTTTGTAGGCCTCCCATTTTGGGTAGCCAATGTCTAAGTTACCCATCCCTGTCAACCCTGTGTACCAAGGGGGTGGAAATGATCCTTGCTGAAAAGATATGTTTCCTCTTTTGTATAAGTATAGGTCAAGTTCATCAAATTGTATCAGATTACTCTTTTTTTCCTCTTCTCTCTTCCTGTAGTCAAGTTGTGATCATCCAGCCATTGAAGCCAGGTGAAATAGGTCCGATCTGCAAATATGGGTGTTCTTGTGCATCTCCCCTCACTTCATATCAGCTGGATGCTTTACTTTCTATTCTAGTCCTCTGTGGCCATGTCCTTGTCTCTGGGCCCAGGAGTCCCCAGGTCTTGCCATACTACTGGCCAATCAGGTCTCAATTCAAATGGACAGGAGTCTGTTGAACATGGTCAGACTTAGCTCACAACTTCATTGCTGCCCCCGCCCCCACTTCCCCTTATCGGTAGACCAACATGGTCACCAGCAAGACCACATGCCTGCTCATGTATTCCCCTTGAGTCAAAGTCTTGGAAGGGGGTTTGACCTGATGACTCTCTGGTGAACAACTTACTTGTTCTTGTAGTAGTCGATTGGACTGCCGTTATTGTTTTTAATTTTTCCTGCTGGTCTGTATTTCAAGAAGTGTTTTCTGTTCTTCTAGCAGCTCCAGGCTGGTCTGCTTGTCATTTCAAGTGGAAATTTCCCACCTCAGAAAATTTTGGATGGGGATCCGGATTCCACCTATGGTCTTATGCAGTGCACAGGCTCCGCAGGAAGCCTCCTTCCCTGGGCACGTTCCAGCACCATTTTAGGTATTCCAATCAGTTATAGGCTGAAGACGGGCTTACAAGCTTTCTATGGGGATGTTTCTAGCTATTCCTTTCTCTCTCCCTCAAGTGTCTATTTTATAATGGTATGCAAGGCAAACCAAGATTCAAAACACAGCCAAGCAGCTTAACATTATTTCCCCACTTTTACCCATTCAAACCATGCCTTAATCCCTGTATCTGAGAGCTGTGTTGTTCAAAGGTTGAGCATACATCACTGTTTACCTCTGTCCCACTTAGCCCATGCAAACCTGCCTAAATGTTCTCCTATCTGCCTTCTTCTTCCATTCCTCTCCCACTTCTAGTGTATTGCCCACCCCAAGCAACCGTACTATCTTGTGTCTATTCCTTACCTTGTGCTCAACCTTCCCATCCTTCCTATAGCCCAACCCCCTACACTCCAGTAACCAACATTTTTTTTTTTTTTTTTTTTATGTTTTAGTGTCGGTACTTTTTCTTAAGCTTTTATAATAGTGGTCCTATGCAGTATTTCTCCATTTATGACTGACTAGTTTCTCTCAGCATAATGTCCTCAAGGTTCACCCATGTTATGTGGTGGCTTGCAACTTCCTTGTTATTCTTATGAGAGCATAATATTCAATTGTGTGTATGTACCAAAATTTGTTTATCCATTCTTCCATTGATGGGCTGTCTCCATCTTGTTGCTATTGTAAATAGTGCTGCTATGAACATTGGTGTGCATATATCTACTTGTATTATGGTTTGCATTTCTTGTGGATAAATACCAAGTAGAGGAATTGCTGGTATTTGTATTTTCAACTTTCTGAGGCAGCACCATACTGATTTCCAGAATGGTAGGACCATTTTACAACCCCACCAACAATGTAGGAGGGTCCCAGTCTCTCCACATCCTCGCCAGTATTTATTGTCCTCTACTTTTTTGATCTTTGCTGTTATTACTGGTGTGAGATGATATCTCATTGTTGTTTTGATTTGCATCTCTCTAATGGCTAGTGATCATGAACATTTCTTCATATGTTTGTTAGCTGCCCAGATCTCCTCCTTGGTGAAGTGTCCTGTGCCCATTTTTCAATTGTGTTATTTGTCTCTTTTTTTTGTAGTCGTGTTGAATTTCCTATATATTTTAGAAATAAGTCCCTTGTCTGATGTGTCATTGCAAAAGATTTTTTCCCCCATTCTGTGGGCTCCTTTTTACTCTTTTAATGAAGTCTTTTGATGCTCAAAAGTTTTTAATTTTTACTATGTGCCAATCATCTGTTTTATTTACTTTTGTTTGTATAATTTTCAAAATGTCTGGTAATCTGTGTGTGCCCTTCATTAGAGCCCTCAAATTTGTTCCAATTTTTTCATTGATGGCCTTTAAAATACTGGGATTCACATTTAGGTCTTTAATCCATGCTGAGTTTTTGTTTGTTTGTTTTTTTTTGTATAAGGCATGAGGTAAAGGTCTTGCTCCAATCTTTTGCATATCGCTTTCCAGTTCTCCAGCACCATCTGTTGAACAGACTATATCCTCCCCATGCAATATACTTAGGCACTTCGTTGAAAATCAGTTGACTGTATGTGGATGGGTTAATTTCTGGATTCTCGATTCTGTTCCATTGATCAATGTATCTTTCATTATACCAGTACCAGGCTGTTTTGATCACTGTAGCTGAATAGTAGATTTTGAAATTGGGGAGTGAGAGGCTTCCAACCTTGCTCTTCTTAAGCAGTGCTTTGCTTATCCTGGGTCTCCTTTTTTTCCATATAAAGTTTGTAATTGTCTTTTCCATCTCTTTGAAGAATGTCATTGGAATCTGGATTGGGATTTCATTATATGTGTAGATTGCTTTTGGGAAGTATTGACATTTCCACAATGATAAGTCTTCCTATCTAAGAGCATGGTAAATTCTTCCATTGTTGCAAGTCTCTTTTGGTTTCTTGTGGTAGTGGTAGTGTTTTGTAGTTTTCTATGTATAGGTTCTTTGTTTCTCTGGTTACATTTATTCCTAAATATTTCATCCTTTGAGTGGCTATTGTAAATGGTATCGCTTTCCTAATGTTTTTCAGTGCTGTCATTATTAGTATAGAGGAATCCAACGGATTTTTGTATGTTGATCTTATACCCTGCCACTTTGCTGAATCTTCCAATGAGTTCTAGTAGCTTTTTTACTGAGTCTGGGGTTTTCTATGTATAGGACTATATAGTCTGCAAATAGAGTTTTACTTCCTCTTTACCAATTTGGATGCCTTTAATTTCCCTGTCTTGCCCTATAGCTCTGACTAAGACTTCCAGCACAATATTGAATAAGAGTGGTGATAAAGGGCATCCTTGTCTGGTTCCTGTTCACAGAGGGAAGGTTTTCAGTGTCTCTCCATTGCAAGTAATGTAGGCTGTTGGTTTTGTGTAAATGCTCTTAATTATTTTGAGGAATTTCCCTTCAATTCCTACTTTGTTGAGGGTTTTTATCAGGAATGGATGTTAGATTTTGTCAAATGCCTTTTCTGCATCAATCAATAAGATCATATGGTTCTTTTCCTCTTTCTTATTTATATGGTGGATTACAATGATTGTTTTTCTAATGTTGAACCATCCTTGCATCACTAATAGGAATCACACTTGGTCATGGTGTTTTATTTTTTTGATGTGCTGTTGGATTCTGTTGGCTAGGATTTTGTTGAGAATTTTTACATCTATGTCCATGGGGGATATTGGTATATAAACTTCTTTCTTAGTGACGCTCTGGTATGAGGGTTATTCTTGCTTCATAAAATGTATTAGGAAATATTCCATCTTCCTCTATATTCTGAAATAATTTGAGTAGAATTGGTGACAGCTCTTCCCTGAATGTTTGGTAGAACTCACCAGTGAAGTCATGTGGACCTGAACTTCTTTTGGCTGTGAGTTTATTTGATGACCTGATCAATTTCTTCTTTTGTTATGGGGTCTGTTTAAGTTTTCTACTTCACTGCGTGTAAGTTTAGGTAGGTCGTGTTTTTCTAAAAATGTATCCATCTCTTCTAAGTTTTCAAATTTGTTGGAGTACAACTCTTCCTAGTATTCTGTTATTATACTTTTGATTTCCTTTGGTTCCGTTGTGACACCGCCCATGTGGTTTTTAATGTGTGTTATTTGTGCTTTCTCCCTTTTTTTCTTTTGTTAGGTTTGCCAATTTTATTAATCTGTTCCAAGAACCAGCTTCTTGTTCTGTTTCTATAGTTTTTCTGTTTTCTATCTCATTTATTTTGGCTCTAATCTTTATTATTTCTTTTCTGTTGGTGTCTGTGGGTTCCCTCTGTTGGTCTGTTTCTAATTGTTGGAGATGCTGTGTTAATGAGTGAATTTTGGTTCTTTCTTGTTTTTGGATGTGTGCATTTATTGCAATAAATTGTCCTCTCAGCACTGCTTTCACCATGTCCCAAAGATTTTGGTATGTTGTATTTTCATTCTCATTTGTTTCTAGAAACTTTGTGAGTTCACGTTTAATTTCTTCTACTTCCCAGTCGGTTTTCAGCAGGGTGTTATTCACTTTCCATGTATTTGACTTTATTTCCTTGGTCTTCTTATTGTTGATGTCTAGTTTTATAGCATTGTGATCTGAAAAGTTGCTTTGTAGTATTTTGAGGTTTGTATATTTATGGATGCTTGCTTTGTTACTAACACATGGTCAATTCTGGAGAATGTTCCATGTGCCCTGGAAAAGAATGTGTATTGTGCTGTTTTTGGGTTGACTGTTCTGTACACATCTATGAGGTCAATTGGTTTATTCTGCTGTTTAGTTCCTCTGTATCTATGTCAAGTTTCTTTCGAAAGTGCCATATTAAAATCTCCCACTGCAATTGTAAATTTGTGTCTTTATTTCTTCAATTCTAGTAGGGTTTGCTTTATATATCTTGATTTGTATTTGGGGAGTGTAGATATTTATTGTGGTTATGTCATCTTGCTCAATTGACCCTTGATTCATGAGATCGTGTCCTTCTTTATCTCTTATGCTGCTTTTTGCCTTAAAGTTTATTTTATCCGATATTAGTATTGCCACTCCTGTTTGTTTTTTATTGCAATTAGCTTGGTATATTTTTTTCCATCCTCTAACTTTTAGTCAGTTTTTGTCTTTGTGTATAAAGTGTGTCTCTTGCAGGTGGCATATTGAAGGTTTGTGTTTTCTTATCCATTCTCCCACTCTCTGTCTCTTCACTGGTGGATATAATCTATTGACATTCAGTGTAACTATTGATAGGTATGAATTGCTATCATTATGTTGATTTTTATGGTGCTGTTTGTTCATTTGTTCTGTATGCTAAGTTCATGTTTTTTGTGCTATTTCTTATCAGTTTCTTGTTAGTTTTAATGTTTCCTTGTACTACTTGGATCTTCATTTTCATGGTAAGTTATTAAATAATTAACTTTCTTTGAGGTTTCTCTATAGTTTACTAACTTTTCCTTCCATTTAAGACAGTCTATTGTATCCTGCAATCTACCTGACCTTCTCACCACCTGGATCTCTGTTCCTATATTTTTCTTTGACATTGTTATTTTGATCTTTGATTGGTCTTACATGTCCTCTGAATTCATTGTTGTAATTCTGTTCTGTTCTGTTCTGAACTCTGCTATCTCTCAAATGAGTTCTGGGTGGTGTTGCTGCATCTGTCAATCTCTAGTTTTTGCCTGTTCTTGTAGGTTTTCATTCTAAAGGACTCTCTTTAGGATGTTTTGAAGCATTGAATTGGCTTTGACAAAGCGTCTTAGCTTCTGTTTATCCTGGAATGTTTTGATTGCACCATCGTATTTGATTGACATTTTTGCTGGGTAGATAATTCTTGGTTGGCAGTTTTGTTTTTTTGTTTTTTGTTTTTTTCTTTTAGGGTTTTAGATATATGTCTCCTATTGCCTTCTGGCCTGTATAGTTTTTGCTGAGAGGTCAGAGCTTAATATGATTTGCTTGCCATTGTAACACTTCTCTCTTCCCTGGCTGCTTTTAGGATTCTCTCCTTGTCTTTGATTTTGGAGAGCTTGATTATGATATGTCTTGGTGATTTTCTTTTGGGATTTATCCTTGCTGGAGTTTGTTCAGATTCTTGAATGCTTATCTTGTCATCCTTCAAAATGTTAGGGAAATTTTCTTTCAGAACTTCTCAACTATCTCCTCTGTGGACTTCTGTGATTTTTCCTGTTTTGGAATGCCAATAATTCTTAAGTTATTCCTTTTCATGTTATCCAACATGAATCTTAGACTCTCCTCAGATTTTTAATCCTTTTTCTGATTGCTCTTCTATCTTAGCAGTATTGAGAGATTTGTCTTCCAGATCAGTGGTTCTGGCTTCCATTTCTTCATTTCTACTCCTTTGCCCTTTCAGTGTATTGTCCATTTCTGATATTTTATTATTAATCATCAGGACCTCTTTTTGTAGGTTTTGAATTGTTTCCAATGCTATGTCTATCTTGTTTGATTGTTCGTATAACACTTTCCTGACTTCTTTCTTATTTTTCTCTGCCCCTCTGTGGAACATTTGGATTTGTCTCCAGATCATTCTTCTGAATTCCTTCTCAGGCAGATCCAAAGCCTACTCTTCTAATGGGAAGTTTATGTCTGCATCCAGCTCGTTTGTCTTAGTTACTCTTTTCTGTTTTTGGACATGTGCTGAAATCTTCTGTTGTTTTTTCTTGGACATTTTCAATAGTTAGATGCGTTTCAGTTATTAAATGAATGTATGTTGCTGTGTTGTTAAGCTTACTGAGTGCCTCCTGGTGGATGTGATCTGGAGATGGCCTTTCCTTTTCCCATCTCTTGTTATTCAGCTGCAGGCTATCTTAGCAAGTGTTGGCTATCTGTGTAATGCCTAGCAGCTGGTTTTGGCTCCTATCCAGATGGTGGAATATTATGGGGCATGCTTGTAGCTTGGCTATATGGCCATGATTGCTGCCTTTTCTTTAGTAGTGTAGGGAGAGAAAGCTTCCACCTCCAGAAAAAAAGTGAGACCCAAAGGACCAAAAAAACAGAAGCAATATAAAAGCAGAGACAAAACCCACCACACAAAAATTACAATAAAACCATAGCCGACTGTCCATTAGCCTTTGCTTCGCAGGCCAGTGTGTGTACAGAGTTAAAAAACTCCAACAGTTGGTGGGGTGTCCACTCACTCAGGCCCCTCCTCTAGTCACCACCATGGAACTGCGCAGATAGATATTGAGAAATGATTGGAAGAAAGATTGTCCACTATTTTTATCTCTGAATGTCAGTTGGGTATCTGTATATGCACAGTGTAATTCTCAAAATAGCTGTGTCCTTATATATAGTAGTTGGTGTTTGCTCTTGCCTTTTATGTTGGGGTTTTGCAAGACACAAATAAGGTTTACCTGTATGGTCAGGTCTACTGTCTCTTGTTAGGTAGGGCCACAATAAAGGCTCCCACCCAGCTCACCTTTAGGCTGAATCCCAGAGTCAGACATCATAAGAAGCAGCCAAAGGATTAGCTTGTGGGACCACTCTCAGGGATTTCCTCTTTGCCCCATGGAAAAATTGTACCCTGTGGGCACAGCGCTGGACCTATTTGGAGGTGTGCTCTCACCCACCTGAAGGTGGCTGGGTTGGGCAGAGAGCGTGCAACAGGAGAGAGGAGGAAAGAAAAGTATAAAAAGCCATCACACCTTATTTCCAGAAACCACTCCATGGTTTCAGCACTGTATCTGCTTGACTGTGGCCCTGCCTTCTGATATCAGCCCAGGCAGTGTCCTGATCATTTCAGTAATTGCCGTGTATTCTTGCCTCAGTCAGATTTCTCCACCAGTGGGTGCCAAAAATTGATGCCCCACAATTTATATTAGATCCAAAGACATGGAACTGTTCCAAGAAAGCACCTTCTCTGTTTTTTTGTGTCTCCATCAAGGAGCCTCCCCTGCTGTCTCTGCTTCTCCTGCCCCCAAACCGGAAGTCTCCTGTTTTCTGTTTTTTTTTTTTTAACATTTCTGTTAATACTGGGATGCGATTGTATCCCATTTTTATTTTGATTTGCAACTTTTTAATGGCCTGGTGTGGTGCAATGGGATAAAGCACTGGACCACGAAGTCATTTTGAACCACAAAACAGATGGTTCAACTCACCAGCCATTCCTTGGAAACCCTGTACAGGTTTGCTATTAGTTGGAACCAACTCTACTGCATTAACAGTAACAATGGCTAATGATTGTGAAAATTTCTTCATATGTTTGTTTGCTATCTGAATGTCTTCCTTGATGAAGTGTCTGTCCATGTCTTGTGCCCATTAAAAAAAAATTTTTTTTCTTGTAGAGGTGTTGCAGCTTTCTGTAAGTTTTAGAGATTAGTCCCTTGTCTGATATATCATTGCAATTTTTTTTTTTTTCTTCTCAGTCTGTGAGCTACCTTATTATTCTTTTGGCAAAATCTTTTTTTTTTTTTTTACATTTTATGTCTTTTAGTTTCTTTCAGTGTTTTATTGTGAATTATATGCTAATTTACATGGGAGAACATTAGTTTTACATTCATTCTTTCGTATATTGTATCATTGCCATGGTTACAACCCCCTCCATGCATCATCAACCAACCAAAGGGTATACCCTACAAGCCTGCCCCCTAAACTACCCCCCACACCCCAGTCTTCAGCACACAGTCACTCTCCCTCTCTGGATCTAAAGTCCCCATTGGCAAAATCTTTTGATGCACGTAGTGTCTGATTTTGATGAGGTCCCAGCCATCCATTTTGTCTTCTACCGTTTATGTGTTTTTAGTTATGTTTGATAGTATTTTTGTACTATGTGTTAAAGTCCCTAAGTTTGTTGCTATTTTTTTCATTGATTATCTTTATAGTTTTAGGTTTTACATTTAGCACTTCAATTCACATTGAGTTTTTTTCGCATGTGGTGGTGACCTTTTCTTTTTATTACATTATTTCTGACAATATTTCTTCATAAAGATTCTAGCCTTCCTTTGTAATCTACAATTATCAGAAGAGTTCTGTATTCTTGAGAATTTACAGTATTCACTCTTTTTTTAATTTTATTTTTATGGAACTGACAAAGTTTTAGAAAACATTGACCTACATAGTATAGCCTAGAGTTTCATGTCTATGGATTAAATTTGGTCTGTAAGACTTTATTTTCTTAAGTCTTTGCATTTAATGTCCAATCACCATGGGCTTTTCTTCCTGCTATAACTTAAGGCTGGACTAGCAGATGTAAACAGTTGCCATGTGTTTAACATGGTTTTGCGCTACTACAATATTTTTCATTATCATCATAGACGTGGTTGTCAATGTACCCTGCAATCTAATCTGATAAAATAATTTGTTTTTAACCTGTTTTGGAGATATATTCACTGTATCTAGGGCACTGTGGAACCATATTGATGCTTGATCTCACTTAAGGAACTTTTCTTACTTAAACCTGTCTTATTTAAGGCTCTTTTCCTCCACAGTACCATTGCCTGCCATCATGGAAATGGGCATATCCTACAGCAAGTAATCTAGAGGCTCTATAATGCTCTTTGTATTTGCTACATTTGCTATATTTCCCAACATAAAATGAGCCTGTTTTATGAAGGTCAAGAGTTTCTTGAGTCAAATGTATACCCATCATAATTTTCAGGGGCATTATAGTTCCTATGACAATCCTGACATTTAAAATTGAAGGTTGTTGTTGTTGTTAAGTGCTGTCTGGTTGGTTCTGACTCATAGTAACCCTGCTGGTATGTTTAAACTGCTTACTTTGTGGTTTGCAATCCAGTGCTTATCTATAATGCCACACCAGGAGTGAAGGTTGTTGTTGTTAAGTGCCATCTAGTTGGTTCCCCCTCATAGCGACCCTGTATAGGGTTTCTGAGGATCTACTGGTGAATTTGAACCACCGACCTTGTGGTTCCATTTGATCTTGTGGTCCAATGTGTTATCCCACAGTGCCGCAATAAACAGTATAGTGTTTGGAGTCAGAAGTTCTGTCGTTGAATTCTAGTTTTTATATATCCGTGAAGAAGTCATTTAATGCCTCTGATCATCAGTTTCCTCCTTTGTAAAATAGTCTGCTTCACAGCTGTTGAAATTACTAAACTTATAAATGTATACAAAGAATTTTACAAGGGTAAGTTAAAAAGTATTACTATGAAATCACAGAAACCATTACTAAACAAAAATATCAAAATTCATAGCTATTATTTCTGGATATATCCTCCATCTAGGTCTCTATACTTCTGAAGATGATCTTTCTGTCTTCCTAACCCTTCCCTGAAGAATTGTGTACTTTTAAATTTGCATTATGTCAAAATGGCAGTTTTGACATCCTCCAGGGACTAAGGTCGCTATGAGTCGGTACTGACTCAATGGCACCTAACAACAACAACAAGGAACTTATCTGTTCCTTTGAAATGTTCTTGAGTTTTGGGAATAAAAGAAGTCTGAAGGTATAAGGTCAGGGTGGTAGGGTGCACTGGGTAAGGTTTCTCAATGAAATTTTTGTAGGATAGAATTTACTACCCTCAAAGAATGAGCAGGTGCATTTGGTGATGAAAAAAATTCTTCAGCTCCACTCTCCAGACCTTTTTCTCACCAATGTAGTTTTCCATTTTCTTAAAAATTCTTAATAATAAAGCTCCTGTGATTATCCTTCAAGAAAATCTATCAAGATTATCCCATTTGGATTTACCCAGAACAGTTGTCATAACCTTCTCTGCCTTGAATTGAACTAGCCTAGAAGATTCCCTTAGGAGCTTCTATTTTGATCATCATCATAACCTCAAGAGATAGGTACTATTTTCACCATTTTGTAGATGGGAAAACTGAGGGGCAGAAAGACTAAGTAACTAAGATTAAAGTTTCAAGAGACAAGTTGATGTGATGGAAGTAATATGATTGTTATTCAAAGTAGGGTAATAGAGTATATAAAAGACATAGCCAAGATTCTACCTCAGATAGCCTGCCTCTAGAACCCATGTTACTAGTCAATACAATTTACTGCTTCTTGTTGATCCTTTTCTCTGTATATCCATCATCACTCCATAGAACAGGTCCTTATTTCCTCTTATAGGATTTCTTTGCCTTCTTGTTCTCTTTCCTGTAATCCATTCTGTTCACCTTGACTAGATAGACTTGCCTAGATCACCACTTCATTCACATAATTATCTTCTTCAGGAATAAGCCATGATTCCAAATTGCCTTTCAAATCAAGTCTCAAATTTTGTTCCTTTTATTCAAGTTTCTCTAGAATTTGGGCCCTTTTCATTATCCAATCTGATTTTCTACTATTCACCAACATGAATCCTCTGCTGTAGTCAGGTGAATGGTTGGATAAAACTTGATCTCATTCTTAGCTGTCTGCTAGTACTACTACTTGCAATGTTCTTATATCCTTTAGGATGCTGTATTCCAATTGATGAGAAAAAATGAACTTAAATTTTCTCAGTCAAAAAAGGGAATTTATTAGCTTATTGTATGAATAATTTCTTTAGAACAATCAGCATGACTCTGGTCCCTATGGGTTGGAGGTTAAAGATACCCCAACTGTCCTACTTTTCCAACATGTTACACCACTCCATAATCCTTGATATCAATCACCACTTCTACCCTCCCTCACATCCCAAGGTTCTGCAACATTCTGCGTCATCTCGCACAACTCACAACTGTCCAAGAAATGGCTCATGTAATTGTGGAGGCTGGCAACTCCCAATTTTATAGTTCAGAGATAAGTCTGGTGGAATCTTCTCACCTACATCATCTCAGGAACCGAGGAACCCAAGTCCGCAGGTCAGATGACAAGTTGTTGATATACAAAGCTGTGGGAGCTGGTGAATCAGGTCAGGCGGTGGGTTGAAAGGCCCCTGAACTGGAAGTCAGACATAATGAACTTGGTGCAAAATCTGGTACAAGAAAGAAAGCTTTTTGGAGTTATATCATGTACCCTATGGAAACTAAGGGCGGTGACTAGTCACACCTTCTGTTAAGGTGGGGGCATCCTTAATCCTTAGTTGCACCATAACCCTTACTCTTTAATTTCACCTTAATCCTGCCTCATTAACAACTCACTTCAGAATGGGTTCATAGTCACAGGCATAAGGGCTAGGATTTGCTAGACATCATAGAATGGAGACATTTGGCCAGAAGGACTATAATAAAGAATTAGCTGACCTGCACTCATGTAACTGAAAAATTCAGAGAAAATCCTGGCTTCAGACAGGGATAATCTAGTGATTTATGCTATCACCAAGGATCCAGGTTCATGCTGAGTCTCCTCCACTCGGCTTTCCATGGTATCCATTAGGGTATCCATAAGGGCCACATAGTAGTTCTCTGGCAACTCCAGGCTTCCACCATCTACACATGTGGTTTGGTTTTATATGCTGTAAACTTGGCATCCTTGAGTCTTGGTGTCATGCTGTAGGATATGTACTAGACTGCTAACCACAAAGTTGGCAGTTCAAACCTACCAGCTGCTCCTCAGAAACCCTATACAGGATCACTATGAGTCAGAACCAACTCGACGGCACTTAACAATAACTGTATAATCTAAGAGAAAAGAGAATCTGCTTCTCAGCATGCCCAGAAAATGTACAGAAATTTTTGTGGATAGAATTCTTTCAGTGCTTACTTCAAATGAATTACTAGGCCTAGGGAAATTTCAGTGCAATAATCCCTATGTCAGTCATTAGGTCCAAGAGGATTTGTGCTGTTGTTGTTGTTAAGTGCCATTGAGTCAGTTCTGACTCATAGCGACCCTGTATAGGGTTTCTGAGGATTGGCTGATGAGCTTGAACTGCCAGCCTTGTGGTTCTCACTGACCTTGCCGTCCAGTGCATTATCCCAGGGCCAAGAGGATAGAATATACTAATTGACTTAAGAGGGTTATATTACATACCTAAGCTGTCCAATGCACTTGGCTGAGCATGAGTGATAGAGTAGTTTAAAAAATCAAACAAACAAAACTATTCCCTGAGTAAATAAAAAATAGATCTCTTGGGAGATACTCAGCAAATATGTGCTACAGTTCTCCTCCCTTCTTCATCACTTCAAGTTGTTTGTTTCTTTGATATTCAACTTAATTTTGCTCACTTGGACTCTGGTGCCGTATAACATGTACCATATAGAAAGAATACTCTCTACTTAGATTTTCACCATCTGTACAGGTATATCAGTTTGGGGGTACTGTGGTGACCTTTGTATTTTGATGATGCTGGAAGCTATGCTTCTTGGTATCTAAAATACTAGCAAGGTAACCCATGATGGACAGTTTTCAGCTAAGCTTCCTAACTAAGACACACTAGGAAGAAAGGCCTGGTTACTTCCAAAAATTATCCAACAAAAACTCTATGGATCATAATAGAATATTGTCTGACTCACCTGCTTTGGACATGTCATTAAATGGGATCTATTGCTTGGGGAGGACATCATGTTTGGTAAAGTAGAGAGCCAAAGAGGTTAAGGAAAATTCTTAGTGAGATGGATTGGCACAGGGACCACAACAAGGGACTTAAGCATGCCAGCAATTGTGAGGATGACATTCTGTTGCACATGGATAGCCATGAGTTAGAATCAACTTGGTGGTAACTAACATATTTGGGCTTATACCATTTTGATAGTTTATATATTTAAAATTTGTGACTTCAGCAAAATTACAAATTTATTCTAGGCACAAACCATGTTTTCTAATTTTGTGTAATGCCCGCAGCATCTAGAACATGTCTGGGTACATAGTCTGTGCTAGACAAGTGCTTGTTTGCTTGACTTCTTGACTTGTTGTTAGGTATAGTGACTTTGTTCATTTCGGTCATGTTCAAGATTGATGCTGATTGCTTTGGTTTACTCAGTCATTTGGCTATCCGCATCAATCATGAGGATAGCCAAAGTAAATGGATTGTGCACTTAAAGATAGATATAGCCTTCCAGATAAATAGTACTTATCTGTATCTACCCAAATCATGCTCCATAGTTTTTTGTATGTTTTTGAGGATGTATTTTTTTTTATTTAGCTATAGCAGCTATTAAAACCATCTCTATGGGAAACGTTCTCTAATAATTGGTTACATCTGAGTTACTGGTAAGTGCTTTCCATTTTGTGGTGTTTACTTATATTAACTATTGTATCCTATTTGATGTGCATCTACTTTAACCTTTTTCTATTTCATTTTATTATATTTTTCGTGTCCCATAATGAAACTTCTGGAAAACAGCATTAGCAACATTGAGTGCAGTTCATCTTGTACAAATAATCCACTATTAGCCTGACTTCCCATAAATGGAACACTCAACTTTTTCTGTCAGTCTAGGGAACTTTTTTTTTTTTAAGAAAATATGTTCATTTTTGACAATAAATATGATGCTGTTTCTCTTCAATTTGTCATTCCCAGCATAGTAGTCCATATGACTGTCCAATTTAAAATGACCAATAGTAATCCATTTCAGCTCACTAATGCCTGTTGTGTCTATCTTCAGGTGTTCCATTTTATTTTTGACAACTTCCAATTTTACTAAATTCACACTTGGTGCTTTCTACATTCTGATTATTAATTATGTTTACAGCTGTTTCTTCTCATTTGAAGTCATGCCCCATCAGCAGATGAAGGTTCCGAAAGCTTTACTCTATCCATTATTATAAAGGGTGACTATAATTTGAGGAGGCAGCTCTTCTCTAGTCGTATTTTGAGTGCCCTCAGTCTTGAGGGGCTTATCTTCCACCCCGCACGATATCAGACAATGTTCGGTTGCTATTCATAAGGTTTTCACTGACCTTTTTTTTTTTAAAGAAATTGATAGCCAGGCTCTTCTTCCTAGTCTGTTTTAATCTAGAAGCTTTGCTGAAACCTGTTCATCATGGGTGACCCTGCTAATATTTGAAATACTGTGACATATCTCCCATCAACATAACTAACTGACAGACACTCTGGTGGCTGAAAACAGAGAATACCAGAAAGTTATTTCCTTGTATTTTATTGATTATGCAAACGCATTCATTCAACTGTTTGCATCATAAAAAATTATGGATAACTTTGCAAATAATGGGAATTCCAGAGCACTTAATTGTGCTCATGTACAACTTGTAGATAGAGCAAGAGGTAGTCATTGGAACAGAACAGGGGGAAACTACACGGTTTCAATTCAGGAATGTGTGTGTCAGGGTTGTAGGCTTTCACGATACGTATTCCGTCTACATGCTGAGCAAATAATCTGAGAAGCTAGACTATAGGAAGAAGAATGCAACATCAGGATTAGAGGAAGACTCATTAATAAGCTGCAATATGCAGGTGACACAAATTTGCTTGCTGAAAGCAAAGGTTTAAAGCACTTTCTGAAGAAGATCAAAGACTAACTGATGAAGATCAAAGCCTTACATATGAATTACACCTCAACCTAAAAAATTCTTGCAACTGTACCTATGCCATCATGGTAAGTGGAGAAAGTAAGTTTCTTCTAAACCTTAGAATGATTTCATAGGTAAATGTCTATGACTCTCTTGGTTTCTAAGTTATGCAAAATGGAAAATTATACTGCAAATTACAGATTAATGCAGATGGAAGTAAAATGATGTGTTATTCAGTTAGTAATGCAGGCAATTATTATATTTGTTGGACATCTAATACAGAAGTAAAGAAAACACACATTTCCTGCCTTAATAAACAGTGAAATTTCTGTTGCAACCACTAGAGTGAGGGGAAGTAATATTAGGTGAAGAGTTGAAGAATACTACTCTAGGAAAAGGACTAACTTGTGCAAACTGAAGCAGGAAAAATGCTTTCTGGAATACAATGAGTCAATAAGAATATGGCTCAAAAATTTCAAATACCCATTGAAAGATGATGTAGGATAATGGAGAATATAAAGTTTGGAGTCTGAAGACCTCAACTAGACTCCTTATTGTACTCCTCATCTTTGGCGTAATATTATGTGAACTTTGGTTTCCTCTTAAGCAAAATGGAGAAAATGATATCTACCCAGCAGAATGTGGGAGGATAATGTAAGCTGATAGATTTTGGAAACTTTCAAGTATTCTACAAAATTTATAACTGTAATTATAGCAAAGGAAGTTTTGAGAAAATGACCTTTTAAAAAGGTACAACTGATTATGCCATTCCCTCGACTGGCTTCTTAGTGTGTTTAAACCCCCCAAACCCCAGACCTCTTGCAAGTTTCAACTCATAGTGACCCCGTAGGACAGAGCGTAACTGCCCCATAGGGTTTCCAAAGCTGTAATCTTTACAGAAACAGGCTGTCACATCTTTCTCCCACTGAGCAGCTGGTGGGTTCAAACTACTGACCTTTTGGTTAGCAGTTAAGCATTTAACCACTACAGCACCAGGGCTCCTTATTGTGCTTGTTGTTACTAAGTGCTGTTGGGTCAATTCCAATTCTTAGGGACCCTGCATAGGGTTTCAGAAGCTGTAAATTTTGGCTGGAGCAGAAAGTATCATCTTTCTTGGCTCAAACTGTTGGCCTCATAATTTGCAGTTCAGTGTATTGTACAGAGCCCCTCACACTTCCCTTATGCTTGTTATTGTTTGTGAAGTGCCGCCGAGTCGGTTCCAACTCATAGCGACCCTGTATAGGGTTTCCGAGGAGCAGCTGGTGAGTTTGAGCCTCCCACCTTGTGTCTCAAACCAACCTTGAAAGGTTGAGTGCTTATTCTACAGCGCCACACCAGGACTCCTTCTTATGCTTGTTGTTGTTGTTAAGTACTGTGGAGTCAGTTCTGACTCACAGTGACCCTGCACCAGGTTTCCAAGGCTGTAAATCTTTATAGGCGTGGAAAGCCTCATCTTTCTCCCATGGAATGGCTGGTAGTTTCGAACTGCTGACCTTGAGGTTTCCAGCCCAATTCGTAGCCACTACGCTATATCGGTATAAGGACTTGCGTGACCTGGCCATCTTAATTTTCCTTCACATTCCTCCTCCCGCCCTCACTACATTTTAGCCATATTCCTATTGACTCATTCTCATCCAAAAAGTTTTTTCCTACTTAAATTTGCACAAGTCATTCCTCTTCCTAGAGTAGTATTCTCCCCAACTCTTCACCTAACTATTATCACTCCCCCTCACTTTTCTGGTTGCAACAGATATTTCACTCTTTCATAAAGGCAGAGAATATGTTTGTTTTATATACTTCTGTATTAGATGTTCAACAAATGTTATTTCCTGCATGACTGACTGAATGATACATTATTTTACTTCTATCTCCATTAAACTGTAATTTGCAGTGCATTGATATAAACATAATATTCTATTTTGTGTAACATAAAAAGTAAGAGGGTCATAAACATTTACCTGTGAAATAATTTTAAGGATTAGAAGATACTTAATTTTAAAGTAGAACATAGAACTCTTCAAGTTAAATGGAGGTAAGGACATGTAATAACAGTTAGAGATCTACAAAGTTTCCTGTCTTGAAAGCTTTACATTAAAGGAAATAAAGCCTTAAGACTTAACTTTGAAAGCGTTTCATAGGTTAATAAAGAACTTTTAAACACAGAATGGGGAACCTGCTTCCAAAGTCAGTACACAGTAATCTTTGTTACATTGGCTATTTAAGGGTCATTTACACTCTTTTAAGGAGCTCTGGTAGCGTAGTGGTTACTAATCAGGCTGCAAACCACAAGGTCAGCAGTTCGAAACTACCAGCTGTTCCGCAGGAGCAAGATGAGGCTTTCTGCTCCCGTAAAGATTTACAGCCTCAGAAACCCTGTTCAGGGTCACTATGAGTCGGAATCGACTCCATGGCACATAACCACCAACCACATATATTCTTTTAAATTTCTGTCGAACTTCTGAAGATTTCTGCTTTCTAATGTTGTACTTTCTTATAAGAAAGCTTTCTGTTTCACTTTTGAGGTTTTTTTGTTTTGTTTTCAAGTTTTGTTGTGCATGTAAGTCTGGTTTGGGGCCAGGAGCAGAAGAAGCCTGGTGGGACTGATGGACATAGATGGGGACGGTGGCAACATCTTCACTGCGGGATATTTAGTTTCTGTGCCATCAGGCAGAAGGTGCAGGGCGACAAAAGGTGGAGGCTGTAAAAGAATGCTCCACAGAACCTTTGGATGTAGTAGTGCTCATACATCTTGGTGCATAAGGAATGCCTCACTTTTGATTTTTTAAAAATATTTTAACTCAAGTCCAGCACATTCATAAGAGAACAAATATGGATGACTGTAGATAAGAAAAAGAGTAAAATCAATCATGAAACTCCTAAAGTAAACCACTATAAATATACTTTATGGTTCTTAATTAACTGGACTTTGTATTTTTTTGGAGCTGTTTATTGTGAATTGAGTGAAAGTTTACAGAGCAGATCATCAATTTTACATGAAACAAATCATGTACTTCATTTCATTTCAATGAGTGCAATCGCCTCCATGTAACATTACTTGTCTCACTTATTCCGTGTGATTCTTGGTGCTCTTTCTCCTTCTTTCCCTTCCATTCTGAATTTTGTCCTTAATTAGGTGTTTCCCTTTTAATCTTGATATGCATATTTCACTAGTGTTGTTGTCCTCCCCATGCCCCCCATTTACCTATTTACTGTTTGCCTGAAAGTTGGGTCATGGATTTGAGTTCAGTTACAGGACCAAAGGTGTCTTATTTTCCCCCAGTCTCTTTTTGAGAAGAAAACCTGGGTTTTTTGTTTTGTTTTGTTTAAATAATTTTGACTTGTGTTCCACACTTTCTCCCACTCAATCCAGAATCTTATAATGTGATCCATTTCAGACCCATTGGTAATGGCTGTCTGGCACCATCTAGTTCTTTGGGTCTCAGGCTTGTGGAGACTGATATCTATGTGTTCCATTAGAACATTGGAGTGATTGTTTCCAAGCATTTTCAATTTTCATAACTTTCCTTTCCTCCACACAGGGAGAGATCAATAGTTGCACCTTAGATAGTTGTTCATGAGCTTTTTAGACTCTAGTTGCTACTCACAAAAGTAGGATCTAGAATATTGTCTTTGTTGACTATGTTATGCCAGTTGACCTAGGTGTCTCCTGAGACTATGATTCTGAGCACCCATGCCCAGCAGCTTATTCCCACAAGATGTTTGGAAATGAATATCGAAGTTTTCATATCCCCTCACTCCTGTATGCTCCACTTACATTCTTGGATATATTTTCAGCAAAGGTAAATACTCATGAATAAATATCCTCTATCAAACCTTTATATATTTGTGGGCATACTCTCACTTTCCCTCCCATACCCATTCAGCCTGTGTATCTTTTTGTCCATGTGTCTACCCACAGATCATTATTTTCATAGGCTTGCATATATAACAGTATTTACCTTTTCCCAATAGCTCTTGCACTCCTTCATGTATCTTCCTCTGCTTCATAATTCTTCTGCCAACCTTCCTCTTGTTGTGTATTGCTTTTCCTGTCACCTAAGGTAATGCCCTCAAACCAATGAATTACTCTACCAACTTTGTCAGGCTGACGTTGATCAAACATGCAGTCAAGATGCATTGGTAATTACTGATGATTAGAACGTGAAAGTTGAAAACAAAGAGGAAGGATCAGTAGTTGGAAAATATGACCTTGGTGATAGAAATTATGCTGGAGATCACAAGACAGAATTTTTCAATACCAATGACTTATTCATCACAAATATCTTTTTTCAACAGCAAAAACAGTGACTATACACATGGGCCTCCCCAGATGGAATACACCAAAATAAAGTTAAATACCTCTGCGGGAAGAGACAATAGAGAAGCTAAATATTACCAGTCAACACAAGGACAGGGGCTAACTGTGGAACAGACATATGCAAGTTCTGGCTGAAGCTGAAGAAAATTCAAACAAGTCCATGAGAGCAAAAATATGATGTTGAATATTTATCGTTCTTGTTGTTAAGTACTGCTGAGTTGGTTCTGGCTCATAGTGACCCTGTTTCTATGGAGCGACTAGTGGGTTGAACTGATGACCTTGTGGTTAGCAGTCTTGGGCTTTTCCTATAGTGCCACACCAGGTATGGTAGTGGTGGTTATATGCCATTGAGTTGATTCCAACTCATAGCAACATTGTATATGGTTTCCAAGGCTGTAATTCCTTACAGGAGCAGAAAGCCTCATGCTTTGCTCATGGAGCAGCTGATAGTTTCAAACTCTGATCTTGCAGTTAGTATCCCAACATGTAACTTACTATGCTACCAGAGCTTCACACCAGTTATATCCCACCAGAATTTAGATATCATCTCAAATATAGATTTGATGTATTAGACACTGATGACCAAAGACTAGACGAGTTGTGTGTTGACATCAAGAACATAATACATGAACAAAGCAGAAGGTTAATAAGAAAGAAAGAAAGAAAGAAAGAAAGAAAGAAAGAAAGAAAGAAAGAAAGAAAGAAAGAAAGAAAGAAGAAACCAAAATGAATGTTAGAAGAGTCTGAAACTTGCTTTTGAGCATAGAGATTTTATAGCAACTGGAAGAAATGATGAAATAATAGAACTGGACAGAAAATTTCAAAGGGAGGAAGTGATGAAGTAATAAACTGAACAGAAAATTTCAAAGGGCAACTTGAGAAGACAAAGTAAAGTTTTATAATAAAATGTGCAAAGATCTGGAGTTAGAAAACCAAACAAGAAGAGCTCTCAGCGTTTTTCAAGCTGAAAGAACTAAAGGAAAATTCAAGCCTTGTGTTGCAATATTGAAGGATTCTAAGGATTCCTGGTGTGGCATGTAGGATTGGCCCTGGACTGCAAGCCACAAGGTTGGCAGTTCGAAATCTACCAGCTGCTCCGTGGAAACCCTATACAGGGTCACTATGACTTAGAACTGACTTGATGGCACTAAGACAAGAACAACAAAGGCAAAATATTGAATGATGCAGGAAGCATCAAAATAATATGGAAGGAATACATAGAATCACTATACCAAAAATGAAATAGAATGCATAAAAATCAATATCCTAGGCATTGGTGGTGTTGGTGGTGTGCCGTGGAGTCGGTTCTGACTCATAGTAACCCTGCGTAGAGTTTCTGAGGCTGTAAATCTTTACAGGAGCAGAAAGCCTCATCTTTCTCCTGCGGAACAGCTTGTAGTTTCGAACTGCTGACCTTGGGGTTAGTAGCCCAACTCATAACCACTACACTACCAGACTCCTTATCCTAGGCACTAGTGAGGTGAAATGGACTGACATTAGGCATTTCAAGAGGTAGCATATGATCAAGAAACAATGGTATTGAAGGAAGATGTCAAGTTGCACTGAAGGCATTGTAGAAAAACTAGGCTCCAAGAATTGATGTACTACAAATTGAAATGTTTCAACAAACTGATGTACCTGACTCCAAGCCATGATATTTTCAATCACTTGTTAAAGTTGGACAATGAATAAGGAAGACTGTAGAAAAATCAATACATTTAAATTATGGTGTTGTTGAAGAATATTGAAAGTACCATGGGCTTCCAGAAGAACAAACAAATCTGTCTGGAAAGGCGTGCAACCAGAATGCTCCTTAGAAACGACAATGGTGAGACATGTTATCAGGAGGGATCAGTCCCTGAAGAAAGACCTCATGCTCAGTCAAGTGGAGGGTCAGTGCCAAAGAGGAAGACCCTCAACAAAATGGCTTGACACAGTGGGAGCAACAATGGGCTCAAACATAACAACACTTGTGAGGATGGCGCAGGACTAGGTAGTGCTTTCTTCTGTTGTGGCATAGAGTCGCTATGAGGTGGAAACAACTTGACTGTACCTAACAACAGCAGTAATATTCATGCTGGCGTGAGGTGATCTCTCTTTTTAAAAAAATTTTTTAAATTTGTTTTTCTCTAATGGCCAATGATTGGTAGCATGTATTCATATGTTTGTTGATCGCTTGAATGTCCTCTTTGGTAAAGTGTCTGTTCACGTCCTCTGCCCATCTTTTAGTTGGGTTATTTGTCTTTTTCTTGTTGAGGTTTTCTATAAATTTTAGAGAGTAGTCCCGTGCCTGATACGTCATTGAAAAAAATATTTTTCCAGGTCTATGGGTTCATTCTCTCTCTTTTGGTGATATCTTTTGATGCACATAATTGTCCAATTTTTAGGAGGTCACTGTCATCTATTTTTATCTCTTTCTGTTTGTGTGTTTTCACTTATATTTGATGGTGTATTTATGCCATGCATCAGAATTCCTAACTTTGTGCCTATTTTCTCATTGATGATCTTTATAGTTCTAGGTTTTACATTCACATTACCCGTTGAATTTGGTTTTATTTATGATGCGAGAAATGAGTATTGTTTTATCCTTCTGCAAATGTATTTCCAGTTTGCCAGTACTATTTATTGAAGAGACTGTCTCTTCCCCTTTTAATATATTTTGGTCCTTTGTTGAAGATCTGCTGACCTTAAGTGGATGGATTTACTTTTGGGCTCTCAATCCTGTTCCATTGGTTTATGTTTCTTTCCTTGTACCAGTACCAGGCTGTTTTGACTGTTGTGATTGTGTAGTCAAAACAACCTGGTACTGGTCTTGAGATCGGGACAGGAGAGACCCCCTATTTAGTTTTTCTTCTTCATTACTGCTTTTATCTGGAGTCTCTTTCCTGTTCATATAAAGTTAGTGATTAGTATTTCCATCTCCCTAAAGAATGCTGTTTGAATCTGGATTGGGATTGCATTATGTCTATAGATTTCTTTGGGTAGTATTGATATTTTCACAATGTTAATTTTTCCTAACAATGAACATGGTATGTTCTTCTATTTTTGTAGGTCTCTTATGTTATCTTATAGTAGTGTTTTGCCGTTTTCATTGTATAGGTCTCTTGCTTCTCTGGTTAGATTTATTCCTAGGTATTTCATATTCTGGATGGCTATTATAAATGGTCTTGTTTTCCTTATATACTTTTTAGAGAGCTCTCTATTTTGGTGTAAAGGGATCCAATTGTTTGTTGATCTGTTACCCTGAAACTTTACTGAATCTTCAGTGAGTTACAATAAATTTCTTGCTGAGTCTTTGGGATTTTCTATGTATCAGACCATACTATTTGCACATAGAAATATTTTTTTTTCTTGTTTTTCAATTTGGATGCCCTTTATTTCCCTTATAACTCTGGCTAAGACTTCCAGCACAATATCTAATAAGAGTGGTAATAAAGGTCATCCTTTTCTGTTGGCAAAGGGAATGCTTTCAGCTTTTCTCCATTGAGAATAATTAAAGTGGACTTTTGAATGAACATGTATCATACATAAGTTGTTGTCGTTAGGTGCCATCAAGTCGGTACTGAACACTACCCGGTCCTGGGCCTATTGTGGCCATGCTTGAGCCCATTGATGCTGCCACTTTTCCAATCCATCTTGCTTGGGGTTTCCTCTTTTTCTCTGACCCTCCACCTTACCAAACATGATATCCTTCTCTAGCGACTGGTCCCTCCTGACAATATGTCCGAGGTATGAGAGACAAAGTTTGGCCATCCTGGCTTCCAAGGAGCACTCTGGCTACACTTCTTCCAACACAGATCTGTTGGTCTTTTTGGCAGCACATGGAACTTTCAGTATTCTCCTGCAACACCGTAACTCAAAAGCATCAGTTCTATGATCTTCCTTATTCACTGCTCAGTTTTTGCATGCATATGAAGTTATTGAAAATGTCATGGCTTGGGTCAGGTGCACCTTAGTGTTCAAGCTGACATCTTTGCTCTTCCACATTTTAAAAAAAGGTCTTGTGCAGCAGATTTGCCTAATGCAATATGTCATTTGATTTCTTGACTGCTGCTTCCGTGAGTGTTGATGGTTGATCCAAGAAGAATGAAGCCTTTGACAACTTCATTATTTTTTCCATTGATAAGAATGTTGTTTATTGGTCCAGTGG
>NW_006408677.1:952546-974104 GCF_000296735.1 Chrysochloris asiatica | reverse complement strand
TACAGGTTGAATAAGTATGGTGAAAGAATACAACCCTGTCGCACATCTTTCTTAATTTTAAACCATTCAGTGTTCCCATGTTCTGTTCAAACAACTGTCTCTTGGTCCATGTACAGATTCCTCATGATCATACATATGTTGTTGTTGTTAAGTGCCATCGAGTCAGTTCTGACCCATAGTGACCCTGAATAGGTTTTTCTGAGAAGTGGCTGGTAATCTTTAACCACCGACCTTGCAGTTCAAACAACTTTGCAGTGTGGCACATTAACCCACAGCGCCACACCAGAACTCCCTTATCATATATACTTATCATACATATGTTGTTAAGTGCTGTGGAGTCGGTTCCAACTCATAGCGACCCTGAACAGAGTTTCCGAGGCTTGTAAATCTTGACGGGAGCAGAAAGCCTCATCTTTTTCTCGCAGAACAGCTGGTAGTTTCGAACTGCTGACTTTGAGTTATCTATATCATACGTATAGATAAGTATAAAATGAGATCATATTATGTATAATTAACTGTGATATGCTTTTCTTGTTACTTAAAAGTATATTGTGTGGTACTGGAACAAACTGACTTTCACATGCAAAGATTGAAGCCAGGCACACATGTCACAGCATATACAAAATTTAATTCCAACTATATTAACAACCTAAATGTAAGAACCCAAACCATAAAACTCATAGAACAAAACATAGGGGTAACCCTTCAGGACGTTGTTTTCAACAGTGGTTTCTGGATTACAAAACCATAAGCAATAAAATACAAAATAAATGCTGTGGTTGTTAGGTAGAGCTGAGCCAATTCTGACTCACAGTGACCCTGTGCATAGCAGAATGAAGCACTGCCCACCCAATATGGCATCATCCTCAACAAAAATGTTTGAGTCCTTTGGTGCTGCCCCAGTGTCAGTAAATCTCTTTGGGATTCTTCTTTTGTTTTTTTTTTTTTTAGTGACCCTCTACATTACCAAGCACAATGTTCTTGTCCTGGGACTAGTCCCTCTCAATAACATGTCCAAAGTACATGAGACGAAGTCTCATTATCCTCATTTCTATGGAAAATTCTAGTTGTTCTTTTTCCAAGACAGATGTGTTCATTATTTTGGCAGTCCATGGTAATTTCAATATTCTTTGCCAACATGATAATGATAATTCAAATGCATCAGTTCTTCCCCAGGCTTCTTTATTAATTGTTTAGCTATTGTATGCATATGAGATGAGAAAATACCATGGTCTGGTCAGGTGCACCTTAGTCTTCAAAGTGACAGCTTTGACACATTTAAATGCCTTTTTATAACAGATTTGTCCAATTTAGTATGCCATTTTATTTTTTGACTGCTACTTCAAACCCACCAACTGCTCCTTAGAAACCTTATACAGTGTCGCTGTGAGTTGGAACTGACTCAGTGACACTTGACAACAACAGCTTCTATTAGGGTTGATTGTGGATCCAAGTAAAATGATATTCCTAACAACAGACTTTTCTCTGCTTATCGTGATGTTGTTTATTGGTCCAATTGTGAGGATTTTTCCTTTCTTTAGAGAAATTCAAATCAAAACCACAATGTAATACTACTTCACCCCCCTAGGATGACTATTATCAGAAAAACTAAAAACAAGTGCTGTTGAAGATGTGGATAAGTTGGAAGCCTCATCCATTGCTGGCAGGATTTATAAAATGTTGTAGCTACTATATAAAACAGTCTAGTGGCTCCTAAAAAAATAAATAAATAAATAAACAGAGAATTACCATATGACCCAGCAATTCTACTCATAAGTATTTACCCAAAGTAATTGAAAACTGAATCAAATGTATAGTTGTATACTTGTACAACAATGTTCATTGTAGCATTATTCATAATAGCCCCCAAAAGTAGAAATAACTCAAATGTTCATCAGCAGATGCAAGGATAAACAAAAAATGTCTTATTGACTAAATAACATTGAGATTATTTCCAATATTTTACTCTTTTAAATGAAATTCTGATAAACATTCTTAATGGATACACAATGGTTTATTACTGAGCCATAAGGAGAAGTAAACTTCTGCTATGTGTTATTACATGGGTGAATTTTGGAAATATTATACTGAGAGGAATACGTCAGCTATAAAAAGATGAGTGGCACTGGTAAGAGAGACCTTTCTATAAGAAGAGACCAGACTTGTGCCCTTTTGATACAATGGACAGTGACACCGTTCTCCCATAGGAATAGTAATAATAATACCCTCATTGGATGAACTCATAGAATCACTGAGCTTAAGGTTAAATAAATAGAAGTTGCTCAATCTGATAACAGAGTGAAAATATATTGGGGAGGGGGAAGAATAGAGCCTCAGGGACATGTAGGATAATTGTAAAATATCCAACATTCATATCATTATCATTGGATATCCAGAAGGAGAGGAAAAAGAGAGCGTGGTAGAAATAATATCTATATAAATAAGGACTGATACTCTCCACCCAATAAAAAACAGAACAATCAAGACAATTTCAATTTATAGTGACTCCGTGTATTGCAGAACAGTGAAATCCCTTTGTGAATTAAAGTGCACCTGACCCCAGTCCCTTCATATGCATGTGAAAGTTAGATAATGAATAAAGAAGAATGTAGAAGAATCAATGCATTTTCACTATTGTTGCTGTTGTTATGTGCTATGGAGTCGGTTCCTACTCACAGCAACCCTGTACAAGGTTTCCGAGGCTGTAAATCTTTATGGGAGCAGAAAGCCTCATCTTTCTCCCGCAGAACAGCTGGTAGTTTCAAAATGCTGACCGTGAGATTAGCAGCACTATTCGTAACCACTACACTACCAGAGCTCCTTTTCACTGTGGTACTGGTGAAGAATATTGAAATTATAATGGACTGCCAGAAGAACAAGCCAACCTGTCTCGGAAGAAGCATGTCTAGAATGCTCTTTAGTATTAAGGATGACAAGACTTTGTCTCTCGTACTTTGGACATACTATCAGGATGGACCAGTCCCTGGAAAAGTGGAGAGTCAACGAATGACATAGACTGACACAGTGGCAGCAAAAATTGGTTTAAAGATAACAATTGTGAGGATGGTGCAAGGTTGGGCAATGTTTCTGTTGTGCATAGAGTCCCTATGAGTTGGAATAGACTTGATGGCCTCTAACTGCAACAACAACCATGTGTATCAGAATAGAACTCTGCTCCATAGGGTTTTCATGGCTGTGATCTTTGGAAGTAGAGTGCCAAGCCTTTCATCCAAGGCTCCATTGGGTGTGTTTAGACAGCCAACATTTCAATTAGTACTTGAGTGCTTATCCATTTGTGTCTCACAGGAATTCCAATAATAGTTAAATTTCCAAAATTTGGCTAAATACACAAGCCTATAAATGCAAGAAGCAGAGTGAACCCATATAAACCCAAAGAAATGCATGCCAAAACATTATAATTAATTCTGTAAAATAAAATGTTGATTATAAACTTTGGATTGATATGAGGGTTAATTAGTACAGTTCAAGTAAAATACCAGGGACAAAGCAGGTGCTCAGATATGTGAACTACCATTAGAAACTGCTTTTTACATTGTTTCAATAGATGTTCAAAATATGATCATTAACTGATTAAGAAGACTGCACCATATTGTTATGTCCCATAACATTTTTTATAGTATCTCTCATAGTCTCATAACAACTTGCAATATGCAGATGATATCACCTTGCTTTCTAGGACTTAAAATACTTACTGAAGAAGATCAGGACTACAGCTTTCAATGTGGATTGTGGCTCAATTTTAAGAAAACAAAAATCCTCACAGCTGGACTGATAAATAGCATCATAATAAATGGAGAAATATTGAAGTCAAAGATTTAATTTTGCTTGGATCCATAATCAACACTCATGGACGCAGCAATCAAGAAATCAAATGCTGTGTTGCATTAGGCACAAGATCTCTTTAAACTATTAAAGAGCAAAAAAGATCAGTATGAGGACTAAGATGTACCTGACCCAAGCCATGGTATTTTAACTTGCCTTGTATGCATATGAAATTTAGACAATGAATAAGCAAGACTGGAGAAGAATTGATGCATTTGAATTATGGTGTTGGAGAAAAATGTTGAAAGTACCACGGACTGCCAAATCCGTGTTGGAAGAAGAACAAATAAATCTGTGTTGGCAAAAGTACAGTCAGAGTGCTCCTTGGAAGCTAAAATGGTAAGACTTCGTCTCTCATACTTTGGGCATATTATCGGGAGGGATCAGTCCCTGGAGAAGGACTTCTTTACAGTGTTTTTTTTTTGTTACAGTGGAGGGTCAGTGAAAAAGATGAAGACCCCCAACAAGATGGATTGACACAATGGCAGCAACAATGGGTCAAACAACAACTTTGAGGATGACGCAGGACTAAGCGGTGTTTTGCTCTGTTGTGCATAGATAGGGTCGCTATAAATTGGAACGGACTCAATGGCATCTAACAAGAAGAAGTTTTTGTTTTTGTGAAGAAGACCAGGACAGGAAAATAACAGGGCAGTTTTGGAACGTTTATTAAAGATGCTATTAGCAAAGATGTGGGCAGGATTAAAGCAATAGGTCTTCTGGTGTGGTGCTATGAATCAGCACTGGACTGAGAACCACAAGGTTGACAGTTGAAACCCACCAGCTGCTCCCCACAGACTCTATACAGGGTCGCTATGAGTTGGAACTAACCCAATGATACTTAACAACAACAAAAACCAAAGAATAGCATTGTTTTAGTTGAGCACTGTCAAGTCAGTTCTGATCCATAGCAACCATGTATAGGGTTTCCAAGGAGTGACTGGTAAGCTTGAGCCATCGACCTTGTGGTTCAGACCTACTTTGCAGTCCATTGCATTAACCCACAGTGCCACACTGGGATTCCAAGGGATATATGTTGTTTTTGTTATTAAGTGCTGTGGAGTCAGTTTGGGCTCATAGTGGCCCTGTATAGGGTTTCTGTGAAGCAGCTGGTGAGTTTGAACTGCCGATCTTGTGTATCAAACCATCCCTGCAGTCCAGTGATTTATCTTACAGCAGCACCACACTTGGGTTCTAAAGGATAGAACTGTTGTTGTTGTTGTTAAGTGCTGTCGAGTCGATTCCGACCCTGTACAGGGTTTCCTAGGCTGTAAATCTTTACGGGAGCAGAAAGCCTCATCTTTCTCCCATGGAACAGCTGGTAGTTTCGAACTGCTGACCTACCAGCTGTTCTGCGGGAGAAAGATGAGGCTTTCTGCTCCTGTAAGCTTAATACAATATAAATAGGAAGAGTAGGGAACCCATAGTCCTAAAGGATTAAGAGAAGTGAGCAGTTACCAAACCAAAAACCAATATTGTCAAGTTGATTCTGTCTCATAGTGACCCTATAGGATAGAGTACAGCTGCCCTTTTGGATTCCCTTTTTATGTGTGTGTGGCACTGCAGGATAATGCACTGGACCACGAGGTCAGATTGCACCTCAAGATTGGTGATTCAAACTCACCAGTCGCTCCTTGGAAACCCTATGCTGGGTTGCTATGAGTCAGAACCGACTTGATGGCACTTAACAACAACCATCTTTATGAAAGCCTACTATCACATCTTTCTGGTGGGTTCAAACTGCTGCCACTGTGCAACCAGGGCTCCTTGCACAGTTACTAGAATCCATAAAAAAATAGTTTAAGAGGACTGTCTGACAGAAGACCACTGTTAGAAGAACTTAGACAACCCACAGTGATGCGGAAGAGAGGGCACTTGAGAAATGAGTATCCTGATCTCACTGACCATTTTTTAGTATTTTCACTGGCCAATTGAACAGGAAGTCAGAAGACAAGGTGACTTGTTAAAGCATGTGAAGTTCAGTTTCCCAGGCCAGAGTAGGATGGAGAAGAATATAAAATGTATCTGAAGGGACAAAACAGGAGAGTTGAATATGGCAACCATTCACACTTTAATGTAAATTATTTTATTCAGTAACCAGAATGACTTCCTTGTGTGGCACAGTTGGATACACATTAGACTGCTAACTGTAAGGTCAGCGGTGCAAACCCACCAGCCACACCTCAGAAACCCTCTACAGAGTGACTCTGAGTCAGAATAGACTCGATGGCACTTAAGAAAAACAGCAACAATCTATCTGAGAGAACATCTTGAGGACAAGGAAGGAAGATTAGGAAGGGAGATTATTTTTTTTATAAATTAGTTTGAGGAAGGTGTCCTCTGGGTTGTTTTGAATTTACAGAAGCTGATGATGGCTAATGAAAGTGAAATATGGGGGGATCATAAAAGGAGGTGGAAAAGATTAAACAAAAAACTAAAACCATTTTGCCTGTATCCCTATTTTTGTTAGGTGTCGTTGAGTTGGTTGCAACTCATAGCAACCCTATGCACAACACAAGGAAACACTGCCTGTTCCTGTGCTTTCCTCACAATTGTTATGCTTGAGTCCATTGTTGCTGTCACTGTGTCAATACATCTTGTTGGGAGTCTTCCTCTTTTTTCACTGACCCTCCACTTTACCAAGCTTGATGTCCTTCCCAAGGGACTGATTCCTCCTGACAGCATGTCCAGAGTACAAGAGATGAAATTTTACCATCCTGGCTTCTAATGAGCATTCTGGCTGTGCTTCTTCCAAGACAAATGTGTCTGTTATTATGGAAGTCCATGGTACTTTCAATATTCTTTACCAACGCCCTAATTCAAATGTATTGACTCTTCTGTGGTCTTCCTTATTCATTGGCCAACTTTCACATGCATATGAGACAATTGAAAATACCATGACTAGGGTCAAGGATACCCCAGTTCCAAAATTGTTATCTTTCCTCTTTAACACATTAAAGAGGTCTTTTGCAGTAGATTTACCTTACACAATATATGTATTTGTTGACTTTGCTCCCATTAGTGTTGATTGTGGATCCAAACAAAATAGCCTTTGTCAACTTCTATCTTTTCTCCATTTATCATGATGCTATTAGGATTCTCATTTCTTTACATTGAGGTACAATCCAGACCGAAAACTGTAAACTTTGATCTTTATCAGTAAGTGCTTCAACTTTTCTTCACTTCCAGCAAGCAAGGTTGTATCATAGCCATATTTCTGGTTGTTAATGAGTCTTTCTCCAGTCTTGATGCCACATTGTTCATTATGTGGTCCAGCTTATCTGATTATTTGCTTAGCATATAGATTGAATAAGTATGGTGAAATGATGCAATCTTGTCACACACCTTTCCTGACGTTAAGCCATTCAGTATCGGCTAGTTCTGTTCAAAGACTGCCTCTTGGTCTGTGTATAGGTCCCTCATGAGCACAGTTAAGTGTTCTGGAATACCCATTCTTCACAATGTTATCCTTAGCTTGTTATGATCCACACAGTCAAATGCCTTTGCATAGTCAATACAGCACAGGTAAACATCTTTCTGGTATTCTCTGCTTTATCTAAGACCCATCTGACTTCAACAGTGATTTCCCTCCTTCCATGCCAGCTTAAATTTCTGGTCGCTCCCTGTTGATGTACTGCTACAATAGTTTTTAAAAGTGTCTTCAGCAAAATTTTGCTTGCATGTGGTATTAATGATGTTGTTTGATGATATCCATATTCTGTTGGGTCTCCTTTTTTTTAGAATGAAATAAATATGGATTTCTTCCAATTGGTTGGCCAGATAACTATCTTCCAAATTTCTTAGCACAAACATGTGAGTGCCTCCATTGCTCCATCAGTTGTTGAAACATTTCAATTTGTATTCCTTCAATTCCTGGAGCCTTGATTTTTTCCCAATGTTTTCAATGGACTTCTTCCTTCAGTATCATTTGTTCTTGATCATATGGTACCTATTGAAATGGTTGATCATCAACCAATTCTTTATGGTACAGTGTCTCTGTATTCCTTCCATCTTTTTTTGATACTTCCTACATCATTCAGTATTTTCCCCATAGAGCCCTTCAATCTTGCAAGTCTAGGCTTGATTTTTTCCCCAGCTCTTTCAGCTTAAGAAATTTTAAGACTGATATTTCCTTTCAGATTTCTAAAGGTCTTTGTACATTTCATTATAATACTTCTCTAGCTGCCCTTTGAAATTTTCTGTTCAGCTCTTTCATTTACTCATTTTTTCTAGTCAGTGTCTCTTCTGACATCCATTTTGGTCTTTTCTTTCTGTCTTGTCTTTTTTATGAGCTTTTGCTTTGTTCTTGTATGATGCTCTTGATATCATACCACAACTCTTCTGGTCTTAGATCATTAGTGTCCAATGTATCAAATTTTGACTTACGATAGTTTCTGAAGAACACAGTCAGCATTTCTCAAGCTGGGGGAACTGAAGAAAAAAATTCAAGCCTCGACTTTCATTATTGAAAGAATCTCTGGGCGAATTATTAAATTATGCAGAATGCATCAAGAAAAGATGGAAGGAATACAGAATCATTGTACCAAAAGGAAATGGTTAATGTTCAACCATTTCAAGAGGTAGCATATGAACAAGAACCAATGATACTCAGGGAGGAAGTCCAAAGTGCATTGAAGGAATTGGCGAACAAGGCACCAGGAATTGATGGCATAAAAATTGAAATCTTTCAAGAAAAATGAGGTGGCACAAGAGGCACTCACTCATCTCTGCCAAGAAATTTGGAAGACAACTATCTGGCCGACTGATTGGAAGAAATCAATATTTGTGCCCATTCCAAAGAGAGGTGACCCAATGGAATGTGGAAATCATCGGACAATCTCTTTGATATACCATGCGAGTAAAGTTTTGCTAAAGGTAATACAGAAACGGCTACAATCATACATTGACAGAGAACTTCCAGAGGTTCAAGCTGGATTCAGAAGCGGCCGTGGAATGACAGATATCATTGCTGATGTCCGATGGACCTTGGCTGAAAGCAAAGAATATCAGAAGTATGTTTACCTATGTTTTATTGACTATGCAAAGGCTTTTGATTGTGTGGATCATGACAAGCTATGGACAACATTGTGAAGTATGAGTATTCCAGAACACTTAATTGTACTTCTGAGGAATCTGTACCTGGACCAAGAAGCAGTTGTTCGAACAGAGCATGGGAACACTGACTGTTTTAAAATTAAGAAAGGTGTGTGACAAGGTTATATTCTTTCACCATACTTATTCAACCTGTATGCTGAGCAAATAATACGAGAAGCTGGGTTCTATGAAGAAACATATGGCATCAGGATTGAAGGAAGACTCATTAACAACCTGCGATATGCAGATGATACAACCTTGATCGCTGAAAGTGAAGAGGACTTGAAACATTTACTGGTGAAGATCAAAGAGCACAGCCTTCGGTATGGATTACATCTCAATGTCAAGAAAACAAAAATCCTCACCACTGGACCAATAAACAACGTTCTTATCAGTGGAGAAAAGATTGAAGTTGTCAAGGACTTCATTCTTCTTGGATCAACTATCAACATTCACGGAAGCAGCAGTCAAGAGATCAGACGATGTATTGCATTAGGCAAATCTGCTACACAGGAACTTTTTAAAGTGTTGAAGAGCAGAGATGTCAGCTTGAGGACTAAGGTGCACCTGACCCAAGCCATGGTATTTTCAATAGCCTCATATGGATTTGAAAGCTGGACAGTGAATAAGGAAGATCGTAGAAGAATTGATGCCTTTGAATTGTGGTGTTGGAGGAGAATACTAAAAAGTGCCATGGACTGCCAAAAGAACCATTAGATAGATCTGTTTTGGAAGAGGTGCAGCCAGAGTGCTCCTTGGAGGCCAAGATGGCTAGGCTTCCTCTCTCATACTTTGGACATATTGTCTGGAGGGAACAGTCGCTGGAGAAGGATGTCATGCTGGGTAAGATGGAGGGTCAGAGAAAAAAAGGAAGACCCCAATGAGATGGATTGGCCAGGTGGCATCATTGATAGTGTCAAGTTGTGGCAGCGGTAGTGAGGTTGACCCAGGATCAGACATTGTTTCGTTCTGCTGTGCATGGGGTCACTATGATTCGGTTCCGACTTGATGGCACCTGACAACAACAACAGTATACTCAAGGTAGTGTTTGATCTCTCATGGGATTGTTTTAATTTTCTTCAGCTTTAGCCTGGCTGATAATATTGAGCGTATCCATTATCTCTTCCCACAGATACAATTAAATTGATTCCTGTGGATTCCATCTAGTGAAGTCCGCATATATAGTCCCCCATTATGTTGAAAATGGTATTTGCAATGAATACGTCGTTGATCTTGCAAAATTCTATCATGATTGCTAGCATCATTTGTATTACCAAAGCTATGTTTTACAATTAATTACTGATCCTTCCTCTTTGTTTCCAACTTTCAAATTCCAATCAACAGTTAATATCAATTCATCTTGATTGCATGATTGATCTATTTCAGAACTAAGAAGTTGGGTGTTGTTGGTGTTGTTGTGTTGTTAAGTGCCATCGAGTCGGTTCTGACCCATAGTGACCCTGTATAAAGTTTCCAACGAGCAGCTGGTGAGCTTGAACCGCCGACCGTGCAGTTCAAATGGCTTTGCAGTCTGGTGCATTAACCGATAGCACCACACCAGAAGTTGGTAGCAGTCTTCAATTTCATCTTTGGCTTTAGTGGTTGGTGTGTAAATCTGAAAAATAATGATATTAACTGGTTTTCCTTGTTGTTGTTAAGTGCCATAAGTAGTTTTCAACTCATTTTGTTGCTGTTGTTTTTAGGTGCCATCGAGTTGGTTCCAACTCATAGCAACCTTAGGCACAACAGAAGGAAACACTGCCTGGTTCTGTGCCATCCTCATAATCATTGTTAAGCTTGAGTCCGTTGTGTTAAGCTTGAGTCCATTGTGTAAATCCACCTTATTAGGGAATTTCCTTTTTTGTTGACCCACTTATAAGCATGATGTCCTTCTCCAGGGACTGGTCACTCCAAATAATATACCCAAAGTATGAGAGTTGAAGTCTAGCCATCCTGGTTTCTATAGAGCATTCTGGCTATACTTCTTCCAACACAGATTTGTTTCATTTTCTAGCAATCCATGCTAATTTTAGTATTCTCCAATACCATAACTCAAATGCACCATTTCTTCTGTAGTCTTCCTTATTCAGTGCCCAACTTTTACATGTATATGAGGCTATTGAAAATATCATAGCTTGGGTCAGGGACACCTTTGTCCTCAAACTGACATCTTTGCTCTTGAACACATTAAGGAGCCCTTGTGTGACTGATTTGCATAATACAATAATACCTCATTTGATTTTTTTTACTTCCGTTTCCATGAGTGTTGTTAATGAATCTAAGTAAAATGAAGTCTTTGACTACTTCAGTCTTTTCGCCATGTATCAGCTTGTTGTTGTTTGGTCCAGTGGTGAAGACTTTTGTTTTCTTTACATTGAGATGCAACCTATACTGAAGGCTATGGTCTTCAATCTTCATCAGTAAACAGTTTAAGTCCTCTTCACTTTCAGGAAGCAAGGTTGCATCATCTGTACATCTAGTCCTGATGCCATGTTCTTCTTCATATAATCCAGCTTCTTGGATTATTTGCTTAGCATACAGATTAAGTATGGTGAAAGAATAACACACACCTTTCCTGATTTTAAACCATTCAGTGGCCCCCTTGTTCAGTTCATAGCCACCTTGTATAGGTTTCTGTGGAGTGACCTACCTTTCGGATAGCAGTCCAGTGCTAATCCTACAGTGCTACACCAGGACCCTGGTCTTCCTTGTATGGATATCATCTTGTCACAGATAGCATTGTATTTCAAGCTAGATCTTGAAATAATTCTTTTTGATAATAAATGTGACACTTTTCTTCTTCAGTTTGTCATTCCCAGCATAGTAAATCATACTATGGTCCAATTAAAAAATGACCAATACCAGTACATTTCTGCTCACTATTGCCTGGAATATTGATCCTTTTTGTTCCATTTCATTTTTTATGACTTCCAATTTTCATAGATTCTTACTTGGTGAGTCCACATTCTAACTATCACTGAATGTTTGCAGCTGTTTCTCCTCATTTTCAGTTGTGCCCCATCAGCAAATGAAGATCCAGAAAGCTTTGCTCCATACACATCATTAAAGTCAGCTCTACTTTGTTGAGGCAGCTCTTCCCCAGTCGTTTTGTGAGTGCCTTGTAACCAAAGGGTTTCATCGTCTGGCTCTCTAGCAGATAATGTTCCACTGCTACTTATATGTTTTCAATGGCTAATCCTTCAGAAATGGTTCTCCTCTCTTTTTTCCTAGTTTGTGTTAGTCTGGAAGCTTTACTGATACCGCTCCACTGTGGGTGACCCTGCTGGTATTTAATGTACTGGCAGATAGTTTCCAGCATGACAACAGCACAGAAGCCATCACAGTTGATAACTGACAGATGAGTGGTGCTCTGTAGCCCTAGTGGTCATTAAAACTCATCTGCCTCATTTCTTTTGGCATCTTAACTGAGAACTCATACAAAATTAGTAGAGAGAGCCACCTGCACCTCGACTCATAGCTTTCCAAGCTTGGCAATATCATAAGAATGATAAATGCCGTGACTTTTCATATATTTGAAAGATAGATCTGTCTGCCAAAGCAATTTAGGAGCATAGACTTCCAACCAACTGTTTTAAAGCAGTATTTTCCTCTATACAAATATTGTCAGAACTCAGTCTTTGTTTAGTATACCTAAATGCACTCACCTGAATACTGATCGTTATCTTAATAACCAAGTGATTAGAATCTCATTATGGCCATTCAAAAGACAATTTTATTTATGAGTATTACTCCCAGTTACCTTATACTGAAGCCACATATCTAACTATCATTAACCACAAAAACAACATGACTGCCTGCTGCATTTAATTTAATATACTAATACAAAAACTTTTTTTGTTGTTGTTACCTACCATTGAATCGGCCCTCGACCCACAAGGACTCCATATGTTTTCTTGACTGCAGTATCCACAGATGATACATTTGGTGATATGCTTCTATTAAGATTACAGTTCAAAAATGCTATGGCACAGCTCTAGTCTGTAGCACATGGGTCACCATCAGTTGGAATCAACTCAACAGCAAGTAATAGCAACACTTTTTACAGAAGCAGTTCCCAGGCCAGTTTATACAGAGCCACTGGCTGAATTTGAACCACCAAGTTTTAAGTTAGCAGTTAATCCGAAACTGCTTCTGCCACCAGTGCTCTTACTAAGAAATTCAAGGCAGCTTAAGTCTTTTTGAGTATCTCTCTTCTAATTGTGTGTTTAGAAGGTGCACATTTTAAATACTGATGGAAAATTTTATCCTAAGCAATGTTGTCTCAGGTATCCTATACTAGGAATAATCTCCTTTGATTATGCATTGTTCTGTCTCATTAATGTTTTAGTGAAAATCATGTATAAGGCCGTATTTTTAGTTTCATGATTTTAAACAAGAAATAACTCTTTTGTGTTCGCTGACCATTTTAGAAGGGAAGGGGAATGTTTTCCTCTGGATTTTGTTTTATACTTTATAGTGAATGCCAGGGAAAAGAAGAGGCATCAAAAGCGTCATGAATATTGTTATTGTAGCACCATTCAATATACGTAAATTCATATTTTATAATGGGTGGTGGTGGTGGTTATGTGCCGTTGAATCGGTTCTGACTCATAGCGACCCTGTACAGGGTTTCCGAGGCTGTAAATCTTTATGGGAGCAGAAAGCCTCATCTTTCTCCCACGGAACAGTTGGTAGTTTCAAACTGCTGACCTTGTGGTTCGCAGCCCGATTTGTAACCACTATGCTACCAGAGCTCCTTTTTATAATGGATAGTCAAATACAAATAGAATTTCTGGAATGAATAGTAGCTGAAAAGCAGAGCAAAATATGGGAATTTTTACTCAGTGTCTTAGAATTTATTTAAGATGAGAAGCAGAGTGCATTTATACTCCATAATGTCCACACGTTCCTGTTTGTAAATGAAGTTCTCCAATAGTAGATAGACTTTCTTATTATTAATGTCTTAGTCATCTAGTGCTGCTATAACAGAAATACCACAAGTCTTTAACAAACAGAAATGTACTCTCTCACAGTTTAGGAGGCTAGAAGTCCAAATTTAGAATGCCGGCTCTAAGGGAAGACATTTTCTCTTGATTGACTCTGAAAAATGTCCTTTTCTGCTTTCAGTGTCTGTAGGTCCAACATTCCCTGGAGATCTCTGTGTGTCTTGGCACCCATATTCTTCTGGATTTAGGAGCTTCACAGTGCAGAAACATTGGATCCAAAGGAAGCACATCACTCCTGTCTTCTTTCTTGGTGATAGTAGGCCCCTATGAGCTTTGCTTGCTTGTTTAATCCCTTTTATATCTAAAGAGATTGATTAAAGATCCAAGCTAATCCTGTAAATTGATTCTGTCCTTATTAACATCATAGAAATGAAGATTTACAGGGAAAAAGAGGAAGACCTAAACAAGATGGATTGACACTGTGGCAGCAAAATTAGGCTCAAATATAACAACAGTTATGAGAATGGTAAAGGCCCCGACAGTGTTTTGTTTTACTATGCTTTGGGTTGCAATGAATCAGAACTCAACTGCACATAATAGCAGCAACCATTGAATAGGAGTGGTGACAAAGGGCATCCTTGCCTGGTTTCTATTTGCAAGGGGAATTCTTTCAGTTTTTCACTATTATGAATAATGGTGACTGTTGATTTTATATTGTTGTTGTTGTTAGGTGCCATTGAGTCGGTACTGATCCATAGCGACCTTGTGCACAGCAGAACGAAACACTGCCCGATCCTGGGCCAACCTCACTACTTTTGAGTCCATTGATGCTGCCACTTGGCTAATCCATCTCGTTGGGGGCCTTCCTCTTTTTCTCTGACCCTCCACCTTACCAAACATGATATCCTTTTCCAGTGACTGGTCTCTCCTGATGATATGTCCAAAGTATGAGAGATGAAGTTTGGCCATTTTAGCCTCCAAGGAGCACTCTGGCTGCGCTTCTTCCAACATGGAATATTAGTTCTTTTGGCAGCCCATGGCACTTTCAATATTCTCTTCCAACACCATAACTCAAAAGCATCAATTCTTCTATGGTCTTCCTTATTCACTGTCCAGCTTTTGCATGTATATGAGGTTATTGAAAATACCATGTCTTGGGTCAGGCGCACCTTAGTCCTCAAGCTGACGTCTTTGCTGTTCAACACTTTAAAAAGGTCTTGTGCGGCAGATTTGGCTAATGCAATACGTCGTTTTATTTCTTGACTGCTGCTTTTGTGAGTGTTGATGGTTGATCCAAGAAGAATGAAGTCCTTGACAACTTCAATCTTTTCTCCATTGATAAGAATGTTGTTTATTGGTCCAGTGGTGAGAATTTTTGTTTTCTTTATATTAAGATGTAATCCATACTGAAGGCTATGCTTTTTGATCTTTATCAGTAATTATTTTATATACATGCCCTCAATTATATTGAGTACTTTTTCTTCTCTTCCTGTTTTTTTGAGTGCTTTAATCAGGAATAGGAATTAGATTTTATCAAATGCCTCTTTCCATCAATTGATGTGGTCCTTTTCCTCCAAAGCTACTTGTGAAAGTTCAAGATGGCTGTGCTGCATCTGACTGGTAGACAGTTGACTAGTAGGAGACAGTAGACAGTTCTCCACTGAGTAAGTATTCAATCCACTTCTCTATACTTTCCTCCAAAGCTCAGGGTTCCAGTATTATCATTTTTACCTGTTTCATTTTTTCTGCCATATCTTTGTTGTAGAGGGTCTTTGTCACATATCTTGCTGGAAGTCATGATTATTACATCTTGACTTCTAACCCCCACCACTCATCTGTCCGTTTGTGGTACTGTGGTGGTTTCTGTGTTGCTGTAATGGAAGTTATGCCACTGGAATTTTAAATCCCTGCAGGGTCACCCAGGGTGGACAGGTTTCAGTGGAGCTTTCAGACTAAGACAAGCTAGAAAGAAGGAGAGTTGGAGCACTTTCTGAAGGGTTAGCCATTGTGGCTGGTGGGTTTGAACTGCCAACTTTGAGGTTAGCATTCTATTGCTTACCCTCCAGTACCACACCAGGACTTCTCATAATGTTGGGGGAGGATTATATGAAATAACTTGAAAGGATTTAAAACAAAGCCTGTAATAATCAATGTAATGAAACAAGCTATATGAATGGTTGAATGTGAAGCTGATGATGTGCCCTGTAAACTTTCACTCAGTGCAAAATAAAAACATTTAATTAAAAAAAAAAGCCTGATTTCCAATAATTTGTCAGTAATTATTATTTATTTCTAATAATTTGCCCATTAACCCTGTAATGTTGTTATTACCTTCATTTTAAGGATTAGGAAACTGAAGTTCAGAGAGGTTAATTAACTTGACCAAGATCAAATTGATCATAAGTAGTATAATAGTGTTCAAGCTTAGTTCCAGTACTCTAGTTGAACTGTTTTGCTACTTAATATATCCACTACTTGTCTGTAAGTTTGTCAAACTGTGGTGTCTCATATGTTTTTGTGATGCTTGAAGCTATACCACTGGTATTTTAAATACTAGCCTGGTCACCCATGGTGGACAGGTTTCTGTGGAGCGTCCAGACTAAGACAGACTAATAAAAAGGAGAATTGCATTACTTCTGAATGTTTAGCCACTGAAAACCTTGTGAATAGCAGTGGAGCATTGTTATATATAGTGCCAGAAGATGAAAACTTTATGAGTAGCAACAGAACATGGTTAGATATAGTCCTGGAAGATGAGTCCTGCAGGCTGGAAGACACTCAAAATATGACTGAGGAAGAGCTATTTCTGAAAGTAGAATTGACTATAATGACATGAATGGAACAAAGCTTTTGGGACCATCATTTGCTGAAGGGGCACAACTCAAAATGAGGAGAAACAACTGAAAGCAACCATTAATAATCAGAGTATGGAATGTATGAAGTATGAACCTATGAAAATTAAAGGTTGGAAAAAAATGAAATGGAATGCATAAAGATCAATATCCTTGACATTAGTGAGCTAAAATGGACAGGTATTTACCATTTTGAATTAGATAATCATTTGCTTTACTATGCTGGGAATGACAAATTCCAGAGGAGTGATATAGCATTCATCAGCACAAGGAATATTTCAAGATCTGTCTTGAAGTTCATTGCTGTTTGTGATAGGATATACATTTGCCAACAAGAAAACCAGTTATTATTCAAATTTATGTATTAACCACTAAAACCAAAGATGCTGAAATTGAAGAATTCTACCAAGTTCTTCAGTCTAAAATTGATAAAAAATATAACCAAGATGAATTCTTAATCATTAGGGATTGTAAAAGTTGGAAACAAAGATAAGTAGTTGGAAAATATGGCTTGGTGATAGAAATTTATGCTAGAGATCACATGATAGAAGAACATAAACAACTGCATACATGTGGACCCTACCAGATAGAATATACAGGATACATTTGATTAACTATATAGGAAGACACAATAAGAAAGCTCAATGTCATCAGTCAAAATAAAGCCAGGGGAAGACTGTGGAACTGACCATCAATTGCTCAGGGTTAATCTGAAGAAAATTCAAACAAGTCCATGATAACCAAAATACAATATTATGTATATCCCACATGAATTTAGAGACCATGTCAAGAACAGAATCGATGCATAAGACACTAATTATCAAGGATCAAAGGAGTTGTGGGATAACATGAAGAACAGTATATAGGAGCAAAGCAAAAGGTCATTGGAAAGACAGGAAAGAAAAAAAAAATCCAAAATGATGTCAGAAAGGACTCTGAAATTTGCTCTTGAATGTAGAGTAGATAAAGTGAATGGAAGAGATGATGAAATAAAAAAAAACTGAACAGAAAATTTCAAAGGGTAGCTTGAGAAGAAAAAGTAAAGTGTTATAATGAGATGTGCAAAAACCAAAAGGGAAGAACACGCTAAGAATTTCTCAAACTGAAAGAACGGAAGAAAAAATTCAAGGCTTGGTTTGTAATATTGAAGTCTTTTATGGACAAAACATTAAGTGACATAGGAACATCAAAATAAAATGCAATTAATAAAAAGAATCACTGTACCAAAAATCAAAAACAAAAAAAAAAGTCGATACCCAACCTTTTTGCCAGGTAGCATATGTTCAAGACTGGATGGTATTGAAGATGTCCCAGTCATAATGAAGGCATAGGTAAAAAACAAGGTTCCAAGATTTTATGGAATATCAGTTGAAATGTTTCATCAAACTGATGCAGGGCTAGAAGTGCTTATGCGTGTATGCTTTAAGTATGGATTGCACCTCAATGTAAAGAAAATCTTTACAACTGGAGCAATACATAACAGTATGATAAATATAGAAAAGATTGAAGTTGTCAGAGACTCAATTTTGCTTGGATTCATAATCAGCACTCGTGGAAACTGCAGTAAAGAAATCAAATGATGCCTTACATTAGGTAAATATGTTGCAAAAGGCCTCTTTAATGTGTTCAAGAGTAAAGATGTCACTTTAAGGAAGAAGGTGAACTTGACTCAAGTCAGAGTCTTTTCAATCATCTCATATATATGTGAAGGAGCCTTAGTAGTGTAGTGGGTTGTATGTTGGTCTGCTAACCACAAGTTCAGCAGTTCAAATCCACCATCTATTTCACTGGAGAAAGATGAGGCTTTCTGCTCCCATAAAGATTTACAGTCTGAGAAACACTGTACAGGGTTGCCATGAGTTGGCACTGACTGTACAGCATCCAGGAGCAGCAGCATATGCGTGTAAAAGTTGGACAAAGAGTAAAGAAGACTGTAGAAGAATCAGGACATTTGAATTCTAGTATGGCAAAAAATACTGAAATGTACCATGAATTGCCAGAAGAACAAACAAATCTTTCTTGGAAGAAGTACAGTCGGAATGCTCCTTAGAAGTGGGATGGCTAGATCTTTTTGTGTTTGAACTTTGGACTTGTCAGGAAGGACCATTCTTTCCAAGAACCAATACCTTGAGACAGACATGTGTGGTCAAGTAGAGGGTCAGTGACAAAGTGGAAGACCCTCAATAAGATGGATTGATACAGTTTCAACAACAACAGGGAGCTCAAGCATAATAATTGTGAGGATGACTCACAGTATGGGAGAGTGTTTCTCTCTGTTGTGCTTAGGGTTGCTCTGAAACAAAACCAACTCAAAGGCACCTAATAACAAGAACAACTGCTAAATCCGTGAGAATCTTCATTGAGCCAAGTTGAAAAAAAGCCTTAACTATCATACTATGCTTGATGAAAAAGTTATTGTTACAGTCACTTTGGAAAACTGTTTGGATATTTCCACATCCTCTTCTGCATCCAGCTTGATTCTCCTGCAATTCACTATTGATGTACTGTTGCATCATTTTTTAATTATCTTCAGTAAAATTTTACTTACATATGATATTAATGGTATTGTTCATTCTTTTTCACATTCTATTGGGTCACCTCTTTTTGTAATGGGCACAAATCTCTTCCAATTGATTGGCCAGGTAGCTATCCTCAATATTTCTTGGCATTTATGAGTGAGCGCCTCCAGTGCTGTATCAGTTTATTGAAAGTTTTCAATATATATTCTGTCAATTCTTGGAGGCTTGTTTTTCTTTTAACTTTTTATTATGAATTGAATGAATGTAAACAGACAAGATCATCACTCTTTCTTTCAACCAGTCATGCATTTTGTTTCATCTTAATAATTCCATTCATGTCCCTGTAATAATAGTTATCTTGCAGATGGACAAAACAAAACATTTGATGTACATGTGTACAACAACAAAAATATATATATTCAATTAATTGTCCAAAGTACACATTTTGCAAGCCAGCCTCCTGCCCACAGGCACACAGCCTTTCTCAGTCCACGGGCTTAGAGTCCTCAGCTGCTCCATCTCTATACCGTCGCATCTGCCACTGTCTCTGCTGTCGCCGCTCTTCTGGGTAGGATCTCACGCTTCACTCATGCTCTTCCTTCTTGATGGTCCTGGGATCCTCTGTTTCTGGAATAAAAGATTAACAACTCCCTATTTTAGTTACAAATCTTCTACAATTACAGTTGTGACAATCGTGATTAATCCTTATAACAGTTATTCACAATCGAATCATAAAATCCTATCACCATTATCCTCTGTTCCCCTTTAACCAAATCCATTTAGAAAAGAGGAAAACTATTCAGTGGGGATTTTACCTTAACCCCCTCATTCTGAAGCTAAGCACACTCATGAAAGCTGGTAAACTAGTCACTTCATGCCTATACAGCCCCCCCCCCCAGTTTTGATAGCCAGTGTCTAACTTGCCGCTCCCTATCAACCCAATGCACAGGTTTGATCCTGGATATGAAGAATCCTTCCATTTCAGTTGTAATTTTAAAGAACTGCATCCATAAACAAAGGTCCGGTTCATCAGATTTTAGCAATTTGCAGTTGCTCACAGTATCAAACTTCTTTATGTTCATCTGATCAAGTTCTTGTCAGTTAGTCATTTAAGCTAGGTCAAATGGGTACTATTTGCAAGTTTGGGAGTTCTCACACACCTCCCCATACTTCATACCATATGGCTGCTTCACTCTCAGCTCTAGCCCCCAGTGGCTAGACCACTTCAGACCAGTCAGCCCTTCCTTTTTTTTTCTCTCATCTCAAGGACAACGGGTGTCAATGGAACATGGAGCCTTGTTTTTCACCAGTGTCTTCAGTGCAGCTTGGAATTCTTCCTTCAGTACCATCAGTTTCTGGTCGTATGCTACTTCTTGAAAAAGTTGAATGTTAACCATTTATTTTTGGTACAGTGACTCTGTGACTTCTTTCCATCTTCTTTTATTTTTTCTGATTGTTCTTCAGTCTTACTAGTATTGAGAAAATTATCTCCAAGCTCACCAATTCTTACTTCCATTGATTCAGTTCTACTCCTTTGCCTTTCAGGTTACTATTCATTTCTGATATCTTAGCATTAATCTTCTTTATTTCTGTTTACAGGCTTTGCCTCATCTCCAATGCTGTATTTGTTTTGTTTGCTTGTTCTGTAGTACTTTTCTGAATTTGTCCTTGTATTCCTCGGCCTTTCTGTGAAACATTTGGACGTACCTCAACATTATTATCCTGATTGCTGTTTCAGATCATTCCAGTGCCTCTCCTTCCTCAAAAACATTTTATAGCTCTGCCTCTTGGTTGATTGTTTCAGCTACTCTGACATGTTTTTTCATGTGAACAGAAATTTTCTGTTGCTTTCCAGGCACTGTGGTGGCGTACTCACAACTTGTCTCCAGGTGGGTGTGATCCGGAGATGAATTTATCTGTTCACTGTTTGTACAGTTCAATGTAGAGTCAATTTCGCTGATGTTGGTTGTAGCCGCTGCTCTGGTATATAACAGCTGGTATAGCTCTTGCCCAATTTGTAGGGTTGTATAAGGTACAGCTGTGCCTTGACTATATGGCTTCAGTTTCTGTCTGCTATTGTGTGATGCAAGAAGAAGGAAAACAAACAAGCTTATGCAGCAAAAAATAAAAGTCAATGGATTTCTATCCAACAATAAGTGATTTTCTGTGCCACCTACTGGCCTCTTGCCTTCACAACTGCCTGAGAAAGTTCAAAATGACCATGCTACATCCAGTGTGCCCACACAGATCATCTGCTTCCCTTTTTTTTTTTTTTTTGCTTTTTTTTCTCTACTCCATCCATCT
>NW_006408677.1:950123-952446 GCF_000296735.1 Chrysochloris asiatica | reverse complement strand
CAGCGTTCACAGTGTACATCCTTTCCAAGCAAGCTTCTTACCCTCTACCACATTCACAGGCCTATTTACAACCACGTGCAGGCATTTGCTTTACAATTTGAATGTTACAGGAATTTTCTTTCTTTGCATTTTTTTTTTTTTTTTGCTTTTTTTTCTCTACTCCATCCATCTGATCAACTCCTTCTCCTAGTGAGAGCCAGTCCAGGGTTGGCCAAGGTCAACTTTGCAGATTTGAATCAGAGCCTGCCCTAGTGGGGTTATTGTATATAGCTCCTCACTGGGACTCACAACCTCCAAGTGGTTCTGACTGCTTGGAAAACAGGAAATTCCCTGGGGTTGTACACTGGTCAGAAAAAAGGAAAATAATAAAATAAGTTCACACCTTTGTCTCCATGATCCACAGGTAGGTTTCTGCTGTGTGAATATTTTTTCTTCTTTCTAAAGCCATTCACGACTTCTCAAGATGCTGCCGCTGCTAGTCAGTTACCTCCTGTCTTGACACATCTTCAACTGTCTCCCAGTAAGCACTGTGTCCTCTTTTCTATCCCTTCCTCTGGAGCTCAGAGTTCCAGGATTGCCCTCTGGATCTGTCTCATCTGGTTTTCTGTATCCTTGCTGCAGAGAGCCCATACAGACTTTCTGCCTAGTAGGCCATCTTTCTCCTTCTGCCATTTCCCTTCCTTCTTCTTTAAATGCTCTACAACATTCAGTATTTTGCCTATGGAATCCTTCAGTATTGTAAGTTGAGGCTTGATTTTTTTTTCTTCACTTTTTTCAGCTTGAGAAATACTGAATGTGTTTTTCTCTTTTGGTTTTCCAATTCCAGGTCTTTGCACATTTCATTATCACACTTGACTTGTCCTTTGCAATTTTTGTTCAGCTCTTTGACTTCCTTATTTTTCCCATTTGCTTTAGCATCTCTATGCTGGAGAGCAATCTTGAAAGTCTCTTCTGATATCCATTTTGATCTTTTCTTTCTTTCCTGTCTTTTTTTTTCCTTGCTTAATTTTATGTGACTTATTTTCTCACTTCAAACTAATTTACACTTTTACCTTTTTTTTACACACACAAAAACATACAGGAATATATAATCATTTAAACAACCAAAGGGCACATTCTGCAAGCCAGCCTCCTGGTTGCCAGCACACAGCCAGTGTCTTTCCAGAGTCTACAGTCCGCAGCTGCTCAATCTCTCCATGCCATTACTTCTGCCTCCATCTCTGGTGTCACTGCTATCTGTTTAGATCCCACATTCCGCTCATGCTTGTCTCTCTCTCACTTTTAAAAAAAATTGTATTTAAACTTTTCATTATGAATTGAGTGAAGATTTACAGAGCAGATCATCAGTTTTACATTCATAAAATTATATACTTTGCTTCATTACATGGTTGCAAACTCCTCCATGCACCAACAGTTAATAGCATTTACCTCCATTCACTTGAACCTCTGCATTTTTTCCTGTGTCTTCCACCACCACCATGTTTCCTCTGCCAACTTCCCTCCGGTTGTATATTGCCTGCCCCATCACCCATATCAATGTGTGTCTACCCTCTAGTGCATGTATCATTTCCTACTTCCTCCAAAACCATCAGACATTGTTTCTTTTATCAAGAAATGCCCCCCTCCTTATTTTTAAGAAAACGAAAAACAAAATACAGCAACAAAAAACCCCCCATAAAGCCAGCCTCCTGGTTGTCAGCGCACACAGCGTTTCTCTTTCCATGAGTCTAGAGTCCTCATCTGCTCAATCTCTTTATGCCTCACCTCTGCCTCCATCTCCAGTGTCTCTGCTTCTCTGGTTAGGGTACCATGTTTCAGGGTGTGTTGCCATGTATGTTAATCTCTGGTTCTTGTCTGTTCTTGTTGTTTCTCAGTGCAAAGAACTCCTTTTAGGGTGCTTTGAAGTGCTGGGTTGACTTTGACGAAGTCCCCTAGCTTCTGTTTATCGTGGAATGTTTTGAATACACTGTCATTGTTGATTGACAGCTTTGCTGGATAGACAATTCTTTTTTTTTTTTAATCTTCTTCTATTCGAGTTCTGATTATCAAACCATTGAGGCTAGGTCAAATGGGTACTATCTTCAAATTTGGGTGTTCTTGTGCATCTCCCCTCACTTTATATCAACTGGATGATTCACTCTCAACTCTAGCCCTCTGTGACTATGTCCTTGTCCATGGGCTCAGGTGTCCCCAGGTCTCACCACACTTTGGGCCAACCTACCCTTCCTCTATAAGTGATAGGATAATATCCATGCGCCTACAGGGAAGCCCAGTTAATACCACTATTATTCAAATTTATGCACCAACCACTAAAGCCAGTGAA
>NW_006408677.1:945515-947593 GCF_000296735.1 Chrysochloris asiatica | reverse complement strand
CCAGGATCGAGCATTGTTTCGTTCTGCTGTGCATGGGGTCGCTATGAGTCGGTTCCGACTCGATGGCACCTGACAACAACAACAACCCTTCCTCTTATCTCTCCCATCTCCAGGTCAATGGGAGTCTATGGAAGGTGGTTGTACGCAGCCCATTTCTTCATTGCTGCCTTTCCCCCCTCTTCCACTCAGCAGTAGACCAACATGAGCACCAGCAAGCTTACATGCCTGCTCATGTGTTCCCTTTGAGTTTCAGTCTTGCAGGGGGTTTCTCCTGAAAGAACTTGATTGCTTACCTTGATTGTTCCCTGGCAAACAACTTGTTTGTTCTTATAGTAGCCAGTAATACTGCTATTTTTGTTTTCAGTTTTTCCTGATGATCTTTCTTTGAGGTTATATCTTCTGTCACTCTAGCTGTTCCTGGCTGGTCTGCTTGTCTTTCTGGTGGGAATGTCCCACCTCAGAAGGTTCTGGATAGGGTTCAGGATTCCATCTAAGGTCCTATGCAATGCAAAGGCTCCTCAAGAGGCCTATTTCACTGGGCAAGTTCTAGAAACCCTTTTAGGTATTCCAATCAGTTATAGGCTGAAGACAGGCGTACAAGCTTTCTGTAATAATATTTCCGGACATTCCTTTCTATCCCACACAAATGCCTATTTTACAATAGTAGGCAAGGAAAACCAATATTCATAAGACAGTCAAACATCTTAGTATTATTTCCCCTCTCAGGACATGCCTCGTTCCCTGTATCACAAAGCCCTGTTGTTCCAAGGTTGAACATACATCATTATTTACGTCTGTCCCATTTAACCCATGCAAACCTGTCTCAGTGTTCCCCTATCTATCTTGTTCTTCTACCCCTCCCTCTTCTTGAACTATGATGTGTCTGCCCCAAACCCTGTGCTCTATTGTCACCTCCTTCCACCTCTCCAACTTCCACACCATTCTGCCACTGGTAACCAACAAAGAATTTTTTTCCATTTTAATATGGATATCTTTTCTTAAGCTTTTACAATAATGGCCATATGCAATATTTGTCCTTTTGTGGCTGACAAATTTCACTCAATATAATGATCTCAAGGTTTATCCATGTTATGTGGTGGCTTGCAGCTTCCTTGTTATTCCTCAATGTAGCATAATATTCCATTGAGCATATGTACCAAAGTTTGTTTATTCATTCTTCCATTGATGGGCACTTAAGCTGTCTCCATCTTTTTGCTATTGTAAATAGTGCTGCTATGAACATTGGTGAGCATATATATAATTGTATTACTGCTTGTATTTCTTGTGGATATATACCAAGTAGAGGAATTGCTGGATCATAAGGTATTTCTATTTCTATCTTTCTGAAGAAGTGCCAACTGTTTTCCAGAGTGGTTGGATCATTTTGCATTCCCACCAGCAACATAGGAGGGTCCTAGTCTCTCCATATTCTCACCAGCATTTATTATCCTCTGCATTTTTTAACTTCACTCTTACTGTTGGTGTGAGATTATATCTCGTTTTTGTTTTGATTTTCATCTCTCTAATGGCTAATGATTGTGAACATTTCTTCAAAAGTTTGTGGCTGCCCAGATGTCTTCCTTGGTCTGTTCATGCCCTGTGCCCATTTTTAAATTGAGTTACCTGTCTTTTTCTTGTAGAGGTGTTGTAGTTTCCTATAGATTTTAGATGGGTAGATGATTCTTGGCTGGCAGGTTTCCTGGGGTTTTTTTGTTTTGTTTTTCAGGGTTTTACATATGTCTTCTCATTGCCTTCTTGCCTGCATGGCTTCTGCTGAGAGATCAGACCTTAATCTTATTTGCTTACCTTTATAAGTAACTCTTCTCTTTTCCCTAGCTGCTTTCAGGATTTTCTCCTTGTCTTTGATTTTGGAGAGCTTGATTTTGATAATGTGTTGGTGATTTTATTTTGGGGTTTATATTTCCTGGGGTTCGTTGAGCTTTTTGATGTTATGGAAATTTTCCTCCAACAGCTCTTCAACTAGCTATGGACAACATTGAGAAGTATGAGTATTCCAGAACACTTAATTGTACTTCTGAGAAATCTGTACCTAGACCAAGAAGCAGTTGTTCGAACAG
>NW_006408677.1:916190-945000 GCF_000296735.1 Chrysochloris asiatica | reverse complement strand
CATATGCATGTGAAAGCTGGACAGTGAATAAGGAAGATCGTAGAAGAATTGATGCCTTTGAATTATGGTGTTGGAGGAGAATACTAAAAATGCCATGGGCTGCCAAAAGAACCAATAGATCTGTTTTGGAAGAAGTGCAGCCAGAGTGCTCCTTAGAGGCCAAGGTGGCCAAACTTTGTCTCTCATAATTTGGACATATTGTCAGGAGGGAACAGTCGCTAGAGAAGGATATCATGCTTGGTAAGATGGAGGGTCAGAGAAAAACAGGAAGCCCCCCAGTGAGATGGATTGTCCAAGTGGCAGCATCAATGGACTCAACTGTGGCAATAATAGTGAGGTTGGCCCAGGATCAGGCAGTGTTTCGTTCTGCTGTGCATAAAGTCACTATGAGTCGGTGCTGACTCAATGACACCTAACAACAACAACAACATATGCATGTGAAAGCTGAACAGTGAATAAAGAAGACCGTAGAAGAATTGATGCTTTTGAGTTATGGTGTTGGGTGAGAATATTAAAAGTTCCTTGGACTGCCAAAAGAACCAAGAAAGCTGTGTTGGAATAAGTGCAGACAGAGTGCTCCTTGGAGACAAGGATTGCCAAACTTCGTCTCTCATACTTTGGACATATTGTTATGAGGATCAGAGACAAAGAGGAAGACCCCCAGCAAGATGGATTGGCAAAGTGGCATCATCAATGGGCTCAAGCATGGCAACAATAGTGAGGCTGGCCCACGATTGGGCAGTGTTTCGTTCTGCTGTACATAAGGTCGCTGAGTCAGTACTGACTCTATGGCACCTAACTACAACAACAACAATTGTAGCTTGGCTATATGATCACAATTGCTGTCTCTTCTTCTGTAATATAGGGAGAGAATAAGCCCTCCCCCAGCCTTCAAGGTCACCTGAGAAATTTCAAGATGTTTGGCCTCTTTCCTTTTTTGCCTCTCTCCCTCTCCTAAAGCCCATTCAGGTGTTTCTTCTAGTGAGAAACAGTCCAGGTTTGGCCAGAGCTGTTTTGGAAGACCCTCCTGTTTTTTTGTTTTTTTCTTTTTTAAATGTTTTATTGTGAATTTTGTGATAGTTTACATGGGAGAACATTAGTGTTACATTCATCCTATCATATATCATTTCATTGCCATGGTTACAATCCCATCCATGCATCATCAACCATCCAAAGGGTATGCCCTGCAAGCCTGCCCTCCCTACCCCCCAGGTCATCAGCACACAGCCGCCCTCTCTCTCTGTGTCTAAAGTTCCCAGCAGCTCCATCTCTCCACATCATCATCTCTGCCTCCATCTCTGGCATCACTGCTTCTCTGGGTAGGGTCCCGCTCTCCACTCTTCTCCCTTGATGGTCCCAGGGAGACCCTTCTGTTTTAAGCTGTTCTAGTTGACTCCTCTCTCTTCTTCTATTTGTGCCCAGTTGTCTTTGCTGAGTAGAACTCTCCCAGGATGGGGATAATGTCCATTTGCTCAGGCACCCTCTCTAGTCATCAGAGTTGAGGTGCACAGACAGAGAAAGAGAAATGAACAGAAAAAAAGAGATTGTTCTCATCTCTATTGCTGATGGTTAGTCAGATCTCTGTGATGGGTGTTCTCTCTTGCTCTTGTGTTTGCTCCGTCCCGCTCAAGATGGCTTCGCTGGAACTTGCTAGCAGCTCCAACTAAGAATACACCAATTTTCTGCTTCTGCTGCAAATCCCACTAGGAGTAAGCCTTCGATATTTATAAATATCCCTTTATACGTAGTTCAGAGTTCTGGGACCATCTCCTGAACCTGCTTCAACTAATATTCTGTGTCATTGCTGATGGAGGTCTGTATGTCGCCTCTCCCTAATCCATCATCAAGCCCAGCCTCCTTTCCTATCTTTATAATGACCAATAGCTTTCCTCCCACAAGTCTTCTGATTTTTTATCATTAGTGTCTAATTCATTGAATCTGTTCTTGAGATGATCTATAAATTAAGTTGGGATGTGTTCAAGGTCATATTTTGGCTATCATGGTGTTATTTTAATTTTCTTCAGCTTTAGCCTGAACTTGCATATAAGCAAACTGATGGTCTGTACCACAGTCTGACCCTGGTCTTGTTTTGGCCAATGGTATGGAGTTTTTCTACCATCTCTTTCTAAAGATGTAGTCAATCTGATTTCTGTGTATTCCCATCTGGTGAGGTACATGTATATAGCTGTCTTTTGTGCTGTTTAAAATATGTATTTGCAATGAAAAAGTCATTATTATTACAAAATCTTATCATACAATCTCCACCATCATTTCTGTCACCAAGGCTATATTTTCCAGTTGCTGACCCTTCTTTGTTTCCAACCTTCACATTCCAATTACTAATAATTACCAATGTATCTTGATTCCATATTTGATCTATGTTGTTGTTAGGTGCCTATGCACAGCAGAACAAAACACTGCCCGATCCTGGGCCAACCTCACTACCGTTGCCTCGCTTGAGTCCATCGATGGTACCACTAGGTCTATCCATCTCGTTGGGGGTCTTCCTCTTTTTCTCTGATCCTCCACCTTACCAAACAGGATATCCTTCTCCGACGACTGGTCCCTTCTGACAACATGTCCAAAGCATGAGAGAAGAAGCCTGGCCATCCTGGCCTCCAAGGAGCATCTGGCTGCACTTCTTCCAAAATGGATCTATTGGTTCTTTTGGCAGCACTTTCAATATTCTCCTCCAACTTAAAATGTTCCTAGAATTCCTCAATTTCATTATCATTGGCTTTACAGGTTGGTACATTGATTTGAATAAGAGTGGTATTAATTTGTCTTCCTTGTGTTGTTGTTGTTGTTAAGTGTCATTGAGTTGGTTCTGACTTATAGTGACTTCGCATAGGGTTTCTGAATCACAGCTTGTGGGTTTGAACTGCTGACCTTTTGGATTGTAGTCTAGTGCTGATCCTACAGTGTCATACCAGGAACTCAACCTGTCTTGTAGGTGTATGGACATTATCCTATCACAGATAATATCGTACTTCAAGATAGAATTTGAAGTGTTCTTTCTGGTGATGAATGCTTTGCCATTCCTCTTGAATTTGTCTTTCTTGAAGTAGTAAACCATATGATTGTCAGATTCAAAACAGCCAATACCACTTCATTTCATCTCACTAATACCCAGAATATATATTTCTATGCAGTCCATTTGATTTTTACAACTTCCAATTTACCTAGATTCAAACTTTGTATATTCTAATCATAATCACTGAGAATTAGAAACAGCCCCAACAACTATTAACAGAATAAACAAACTCTGATTCAGATAAACAAACATCATATAATAGAATGTTGCCATTGTAATTAATTGTCTCCAAGTTGGGTCCAACTCCTAGTGACCTTGTGTAGGGTTTCCAAGAATCAGCTGGTGATTTTGAACCTTCTGGTTAGCAGTTCAGTGCTTATCTTACATTACTATAAAAGGACTCCATGTAATGGAATACTAATCTAGGACTAGAGTCCTGGTGTGGTGTTGTGGGTTAATGCCTGGACTTCAAGGTTGGTTCAAACCATAAGGTTGGCGATTCAGTTTCACCAGCTGCTCCTCAGAAACCCTATATGGGGTCACTATGGGTGGAAACCAATTCTACAGCACTTCTCTTACCAACCCTTAGGCCCTTCTCAAGAGCACCCCTTCAGTGTACTGTCCTTATCTTTCTCCTTTTCCCTTCTCCACTCATCAGTAAAAAAGAGGGAACTATTGATAAATATAACAACATGGATTAATCTCAAATACATATTGCTGAGTGAAAGAAACCCTACTCAAAGGGCTACATACTATATGATTCTATTATATAACATTCTGAAATAGGAAAAACTCTAAGGACAGAAATCAAGCCAGTGCTGGCCAGAGTCTGGGTGGGCACAAGGGAACTTGTATTGTAATGGTGGTTAGCCAGCTATGTATTTGTCAAAACTCATAAAACTGTACACCCAAAGGGTGAACTTTACTATATTTCAATAATCGGAGTTTAATAAAATATAGGTATTAAACATTACAGCTAGCATCTAATTATTCAGAGCTGATTAATCATTTTATGAAACATCTAAGCCTTTGCTTCCTTTGCCTGCATTTTGGTTGTTTCCTGTAATGATCACACTTCTAACAAAGGGTTGTTGTTGTTGTTGTTAAGTGCCGTCGAGTCGGTTCCGACCCATAGCGACCCTGTACAGGGTTTCCGAGGGTGTAAATCTTTACGGGAGTAGAAAGCCTCATCTTTCTCCCGCGGAGCGGCTGGTAGTTTCGAACCGCTGACCCTAAGGTTCGCACCCCGATTCATAACCACTACGCTACCATGGAGGCTAAAATGAGAAAAAGGTGACTCTTAAATCAGTTTGATATTTATTAATTATGGAAAGTGCAAATGAAAAGTAGTACCCAAACCTGCCATTGCATCGATTCCTGTATAAGGTTTCTGAGGCTGTAAACCTTTATGGAGCAGAAGCCTCAACTTTCTCCTGTGGAGTGGCTGGTGGGTTTGAGAAGTAAATATAGTAAAACCAAGATCTGACATTAGATTTGGAGGCATGCTATGGATTTCTATGTTTTCTGCCTTGTTGTTAAGTGCCATTGAGTGGTCCTGACTCATAGGGATCCCTAGGGCCTCTCAACCACTAGAGGCCCTAAGAAGTTTTGTGCATATTAATTCTATCCATCAATGTTTACTGAATTAGAAATTAAAAGACAATTTTAAATTTTAATTAATTTTAAAAGAAAAATAACAAACCAGTTACATGTTAACATAACAATATATTTTTGCAAAAAAAAGCAAATAGGTGTGTAAAACTAAAAATGATAGAAGAGTGGCATTTTACAGTTTTACAAATCTGTTTAAGATCAGGTTTCATAGGAGACACCTGGGTTCTCAGAGCTGTTCTGTATTCAGTCTGCTGTGATATCTTGGTCAACTATAAATTTTTAAGTGAATGAGAATGAAATTCAAAAATAACCTTCTAGTATTATCTTGAAAATAGTTTTGATCTCATGGACCCTCAAGCGTCCCCACACCGTGCTGTGAGAACAGCTATTCTATTAAGTCAAGAACTGTGCTTAATGTTTTGCATACATTATTTATTCTTTTCCCTTGTTATAAATGAAAAAGCAGAGGTTCAGGATGATTACGAAGTACAGGTCTCATAGGTTGTAAATAGCAGAAACCTAGGCCTTCCTACCTCTAAAGTAGTCTCTTTTTTCTCTGTAACTCTCACCCCATTTTTACTGATAATTGAAGTGAGGCCATGTAACCTGTTTTTATCCAGTAGTTGAAAGAAACAGGACTTTGTAAAACTGAAGCAATAAGAGATTTTACATAATGATTGTTCCTTTCATGCATTTGAAAATTTGTTTCTGATAACACTGAAAGGTTTTAATGACTCAGAGGAAAGGCATGCATTAATGCTAATAGAAGTTCATTCCAACCGCTTGTTTCAAAAATCCTTCCTTCTGTCTTGTCCTTTCAAATTCTTAGCTCAAGTACTTTCTACCTTTTTGTCCCTCAGTATCTCTTGAGGAAGGGATCGATAAAACTAATTCTCACTTAGGTGTTAGGGATTTAATGATACCCCTCTGAGGAGTATTTTTACTACCTGAGGGTGGGGAATAGATCTTTTTCATCTTTGTATCCCTAGCAACTTGGACAGTGTCTGGAACAGTCAGTGTTCAATAAATATTGGTTGCCTTTATAGAATAATGGGAAGTAAAAAGGCAAGAGGGAGTTACTGGAATCAAAGAGAGAAAGAATGGAATTATCCGTGTGGGAAATATATTCATCAGATCACCAAATCACAGTACACAGGAAACTATGTGGCTAAGGGCATGGAAGGACAACATTTGCTTTAATGTAAATTCCCTTTACATTCAGTTTTGATTAGATTATTCTAATAAATCTGGAAGGTAGATATTGATGATTTAAGTGCTGTGCACTAGTGCATCCAACTGCAAATCATTTGAACTGCAAGGTCTGTGGTTCAAGCTCACCAGCTGCTCTTTGGAAACCCTATACAGGGTTGCTATGGGTCAGAATCGACTTGATGGCACTTAACAACAACAATCTTTTAAAAGGAGTCCTGGTGTGATGCTGTAGGATAAATGCAGAACTGCAAGGTTAGTTTGAACCACAAAGTTGGTGGTTCAAACTCACCAGCTGTTCTCAGAAACTCTGTACTGGGTCACTATGAGTCAGAACCGACTTGAAGGGAGCTTAGCAACAACAACAATCTTTTAAATATTGATTAGCAACATTAAAATTAACATTTTTTTCCAAGTTATTTGTATGCTGCTGATTTTCCTCATGGATGTTGAGGAGGCAAAGTGAGTATAACATTAAAGAACATGAATTTAGTTTTTCAAAGTTCTGGAGACTGAAAGTTCAAATTAAGGTCTCAGTCATGTCTGTTCTTTCCTCATAGGAAGCCCCAAATATTTCTTGGTTCTTTGGTTTGTAGACAATCCTTACATGGCATCTTTCTTTCCCCTTGTCTTTCCTCCTTTTCTCCTCTGTGTCTAATCTGCACTTTTTAAACTCGAGTAATTAATTTTATGTTACACCCGCCCTCATTAATAGAACACCGAAAATCCTATTTCCAAATCCTATTTCCAAACAAGATTACATCCACAGGTATGGGAGTTAGGATTCCAATACATAATTTTGTGGGTACATAATTTTATCCATAACATGTAGTAATCAAAATAAAGTTCTTAGTCCTCTTTTCCATCGCTCCAGTTAAACGTTTGACCTAATCTAAGCGGGAAGAGACCTACTCGTTATGCAAAGGATCAAAATTGGAGATGACTCCTAATATGTATGCTCATACTATCAGTTAGTCACTGTTGGATATCAATAACAGTTTTGTTCCTAGGCAAATCATGTTAACATTGCATTCAGTTTTTTAAACTGCAGAGGAATAATGCAAATTATTATTGTGTGTGGTGAATGAACAAATGTGTTTTTCATTTGAAAATTTTTAAATATTGAATAACCATGTAAAAAGTAATAGCCTCCAGCTAGAACTCATCCTAAAAGTGTTGATGGAAATTGGCTCATAATTCATGCAATATTATTTAATCTTTGTTGTAGAGTTTACTGTTATCTCTAACTTTCTCTACTGTAATTTGAAGCCTAATATTGATGTTACAGCAGTTTTAGATTGGAGAGTGTCACAGAAGCTCTTGGTCTGTGATTGAAGAAACCGAGGCCACTCAGAGAGGTGAAGCAGAGTTTCAGATTTTATTAAGCCAGCTGGCTCAGAGGAGCTAATTTCTCCAGATTCAGAGCGTCGAATGGAGGGCAAAACAGGCTTATATGGGGTCAGAGTCTGGGAGGGGCTAGGGTGATGACCTGTTTGAGGACAGGAGGGAAACCAGGGGGATTGGTCCGCTCAGTAACTTGATTATCATTCTAGCTTGTCTCCTAGTGGGGAATATTGGTTCAGTAACCTGATTAGCATTGGTAGAGAAGAGGCAGTTAATGTTTCTACCTTTTCCTGTCCATTGAGTCTATTCTTCTATGATTAATGACTGATCGACAAGGTTATTAAATTTGTCTTTTTGATGTGACTTTTTTCCAGAATAATGAAAAATATTAATTTCTTATCAACCACTGTGATAGATAGATGCTATAAAATCTAAGGCTCAGCTTGCCTTATCCATGTGCTTGTCAGTAAAAAATCAGCCTGAGAAAAATCCAGCGATTAACTATACAAGTTCTTGAATATTTAGAATCCAATACCACTGACAGTCACTCTCTATGCATATTGATGTCATTGACATGAAGTCTTAGCCTTGGGTCTGTTATGAAGATGGGAAAAAGGAGCCCATGTTACATATTCTAAGATTATCTTTAAATGTGATTGGGATTTTTTTTTCTTATCACTGTAGTATGTAACTGAAGATTTTACAGAACTAATTGTTATTGTTGTTTGGTGTCATCAAGTTTGCTTCAACTCATAGTGACCCCATGTACAACAGAGCGATACACTTCTGGGTACTGCTTCATCCTCATATTTGTTATGTTTAAGCCCATTATTGCAGGTTGAAATAATAGCATACTGTGAATCTTTCACTCAGCAAATAAAGATGGACAATATTTTATGGTCAGTTTCCCAACTACTTTCTTTTGCCCTGAAGCTCATTTTAAGGTGGAAAAGGAAGAAACACTCCTATCTCCTCCTGATGTTTCCTACCATGTGGAGGGATTGTCATTAGTGTAATGTGCTTGGCTTTTCTCCATCCTTCACTACTCTCCCCAGGAGAAGTGGAGCAACATGTATGGTTAATGAGTTTGGGAACAGAAACTGGATTGGCATAACCTACCCCTTTCTTTTAGAAATTAGGTGCATCTTCTATTTGCTTTTCTTTTGCTCTTCCAACGGAATGATTCCCCAAGCTCTTCACTCCTGCTCCCATACAGTATTTACTGTGAATGGATGAATATCTCTTCTAATTCTGAGATTCCATATCACAAAATGTTCATTACCCAAACTATAAGCCACATCTTCCAAGCTAGCTTTATCAGTAATAAAAACTCATTGTTTTATCTTATTTCCCAATTGATTCAGAATTCAGACAAGGAAAAGGTTACCTTTCTAAGACACCAACATCAATTTCCATCATCTACCTGTGGAGCCAATTTCAGCAATTCAAATGATTCTCTGTTCCCTTTATGTCCTGTTCTCTTTCTACCTGCCCATGAAGCCATATACCATCTAGGAGAACTACAATGATCATTGTAGTGTGATTTCTTCCATGACTTCTTCCTTTGGATGGCTCTGGAGTCACATATCTCTAAAGAATGCCCTGGTAGAGGAGCTGTTGGTAGTTGTCATTGAGCCACTTCTAACTCAGAGTAGAACTGCTCCATAGAGTTTTCTTGGCTGTAATCTTAACAGAAGATAACCAGGCCTTTCCTTCTATGGTACGATCATTGTTTTTAAATGCTGTGAAATTGGTTCCAACTCATTGCGATCCTGTGTAGGGTTTCTGAGGAATGGTTTGAACCACCAGCCTTGCTGCTAGCAGTCCAGTGTTTATCCTACAGTACCACACCAGGACTTTCTTGGTATTGTTAAGTGGGCTCAAACCTCTAACCATTAGGTTAGTTGTTAAGTGACATCATGTTGGTTCTGACTCATAGCAACCCTGTACAGTGTTTCCAAGGAGTGGCTGGTGAGTTTGAACCATCAACCTTTGGTTCAAATCAACCTTGCAGTCCAATGCTTTATACCACAGTACCAATTAGGTTAGTGTTGTTGTTAAGTGCCATTGAATCAGTTCTGACCCATAGTGACCCAGTATAGGGTTTCTGAGGAGCAGCTGGTGAGCTTGAACTGCTGACCTTGTGGTTCAAATGACTTTGTAGTCCAGCACATTAACTCACTGTGCCACACCAGGACTCCAATTAGGATAGTTGTTGTTGTTATTGTTATGTGCCTGTTGAGTTGGTTCTGACCCATAGCAACCCTGTATAGGATTTCTGAGGCTGTAAATCTTTATGGGAGCAGGACGTCTCATCTTTTTCCCACAGAACAGCTGGTAGTTTTGAACTGCTGACCCTGAGGTTAGCAGCCCGATTCATAACCACTACGCTACCAGAGCTCAAGTGCAAATCATTGGCGCCATCTAGGGACCTTGGTAGAGTGATGCATGCATGCAAATTGCCCAGACCAGGGGATATATCCTGGCCAAAGGGTAGACTTACCAAGCCACCAGGAGTATCAGGAATGGCAGGAAGCAAGAATTATGTGATATCTTCAGACTAAAATTCAAATACAGCAAGTATTAGTTGTTCCCTAACCTGTGCATGACTATGGGAACTATAAAGATGCTGACTACTTAGGAGTAGAATGGTCAGTCATATAGTCTTGGAATTGTTTTAAATCTATTCCTGAGTTTAGAGGTTGCACCAGGGATACCGAAAAACAAAACAAAATCAAACGTTCACAATGTATGCAGAGGGCTCTCAGGGCCTAAAACTTCCACTCTGAGTCATAGCGTGAGGTATAGCTTCTTAGGGTTAGTTTTAAATATAAAATAGAATAAAAACAATCCCTAGAGATGATCTAGACCAGTTTCCCACTCAGTGTATAAGTCTCCACTACTGTATACCTCTTACAAGGGGCCATGTAGTCTCAACGTTAATATCCCCAGTAAGCTAACTCCTCAATAAGGCAGCTTTTTATATTTATAAAATAGTTATATAAAATTACTCATTATTGGTGTAATTTAGATGTTTACTTTTGAAAACTTATTTTCTCCTTCTATTTATTTTTAGGGAGCCCTGGTGACATAGTGGGTTATGTGTTGGGTTGTTAAATGCAAGATCAGCGGTTCGAGTACACCAGTCACTCAGCAGGAGAGAAAGATGAGGCTTTCTGCTCCCACAGAGATTTACAACATGGAAACCCTCTACAAGATCTCTATGAGTCATAACAGATCCACACAGTAACAACAACAACAATAGTTTTCATATCCATCAATTGTCTGTCCTTTTGTCCTACTGTGGTAGCTTGTGTGTTCCTATGATGCTGGGAGTATGCCATTGATCTTTTAAATACCATGGAGGACAGATTTCTTTGGAGCTTCCAGACCGAGACAGACTTGGAAGAAGGAGAGACTCATCACTTCTGACTGGTTGTGTTGTTAGGTGCTATTGAGTCGGTACCAACTCGTAACGACCCTATGTACAGCAGAACTAAATACTGCCAGATTCTGGGCCAACCTCACAATTGTTGCCACATTTGAGCCCATTGATGATGCCACTTTGCCGATCCATCTCGCTGGGGGTCTTCCTTTTTTTCTCTGACCCTCCACCTTACCAAACATGATATCCTTCTCCAGAGATTGGTCCAAAGTATGAGAGACGAAGTTTGGCCATCCTGGCCTCCAAGGAGCACTCTGGCTGTACTTCTTCTAACACAGATCTGTTGGTTCTTTTGGCAGCCCATGGCACTTTCAATATCCTCCTCCAACACCATAACTCAAAAGCATCAATTATTCTAAAGTCTTCCTTATTTACTGTCCAGCTTTCACATGCATATGAGGTTATTGAAAATACAATGGCTTGGGTCAGGCACCCCTTAGTCCTCAAGCTGACATCTTTGCTTTTCAGCACTTTAAAAAGGTCTTGTGCAGCAGATTTGCTTAATGCAATATGTCGTTTGATTTCTTGACTGCTGCTTCCGTGAGTGTTGATAGTTGATCCAAGAAGAATGAGTCCTTGACAACTTCAATCTTTTCTCCATTGATAAGAATGTTGTTTATTGGTCCAGTGGTGAGGATTTTGTTTTCTTTACATTGAGATGCAGTCCATAGTGAAGGCTGGTATGCCACTGAAAAACTTATGATTAGCCACTGAAAAACTTATGAATAGCAGCAGAACACTGTCAAATATTGGGAGATGAGCCTCTCAGGTTGGAAGGCACTCAAAATATGACTGGGGAAGAGTTGCCTCCTCAAAGTAGAGTTGACCTTAATAACTTGGATGAAGTAAAACTTTCAGGACGGGCATAACTCAAAATGAGGAGAAACAGTTACAAACATCTATTAATCATCAGAATGTGGAAGGTACAAAGTATGAACCTAGGAAAATTGGAAGTTGCCAGAAATGAAATGGAATATGTAATGATCAATATCCTAGGCATTAGTGAAATGAAATGGCTAGGTATTGTCCATTTTGAAACAGACAATCATATGATTTTCTATGCTGGGAACAACAAATTGAAAAGGAATGGAATTGCATTAATTGTCAAAAAGTCTATTTTGTTATTTATCTTTAAGTACAATTGTGTCTTTGATAGGATACTATCCATCTGCTTACAAGTAAGGTCAGTTAATATCACTATTACTCAAATTTACGCACCAATCACTAAAGCCAGTGATGAGGAAATTGAAGAATTCCACCTACTTCTTCAGTCTGAAATTGATCAAACATGTAATCAATTTTATAATTGATTATTCTTGGTGATTGGAATGTGAACGTTAGATAAAAAGACAAGGATCAGTAGTTAGAAACTATCACCTTGGTAATAGAAATCAGGATGGGTAGAACTCAAAATCCTGATTTCTATTTGTGCCTATTCCAAAGAATACATTCCAAAGAATAAATAACATCATGATAAGTAGAAAAAACATTGAAGTTGTCAAAGGGTTCATTTTGTTTGGATCCACAATCAACACTTAGAGAAACAGCAGTCAAGAATCAAAAGACAATATTGCATTAGACAAATCTGCTGCAAAAGGCTTCTGTAATGTGTTAAGGGGCAAAGATGTCACTTTGAGGACTAGAGTATGCCTGATCCAAGCCATGGTATTTTCAATAACCTCATATGCATGTGAAAGTTGAACAGTGAATAAGGAAGACCATAGAAGAATTGATGCATTTGAAGTATGGTATTTGAGAAGAATATTGAAAGTACCATGGACAATCAGAAGGACAAACAAGTCTGTCTTGGAAAAAGTACAGTCAAAATGCTCCTTAGAAATGAGCATGGTTAGACTTTGTTTCTTGTATTTTGATATGTTGTCAGGAAGGAACAGTCCCTGGAGATAGACATCATGCTCGGTAAGGTGGCGAGTCAGCGAAAAAGAGGAAGCCTCCTCCTAATGAGATGGATTGACACAGTGACAGCAACAGTGGGCTCAAATATTACAATTGTGAGGATGTCACAGGACTAGGTAGTGTTTCATTCTGGAGTTGGAACTGACTTAAAGGCACCTAACAATAATGTCATCTCTGGAGTTCTCATGTGACGCTGTAGGATAAACGCTGGACTGCTAACTCCAATGTCAGCGATTCAAACTCCCCAGCTGCTTCTTGAAAAATCCTACACAGGTAACTATGAGTCCAAACTGATTTGACAACACACAACAACGATGCCATCTACATCTATCTTTACAGTGATACAGTGATTCTCCTCCTACTACCAAGCTATAAACTTTGCTTCCATGCCTCAGCATAACTCTGGCTTTCGTACCTTTAACCATGATAACTTTCCTTCATGGACTCTGGGATGCTGTTAGGTTTCAGTAGATCAACATCATCCTCTAGTTAAAGAGCCATACATCTATTGTTGTTAAGTGCTTTGGAGTCTGTTCCAACTCATATGGACCATATATGAGGGTTTCCAAGGAGTGAATCATCAACCTTGTGGCTCGCAGTCCAGTTCTTATCCTACAGCACCACACCAGTATATACTTCACTGCTCAAAGGTTATTGTTTCTCATTTTCCTTACCCGTGACAGATTCACCTATGAGCAGGGCATTGTTTTAAGAACACTTTGTTGCTACTGAGTCAACTCTGATTCATAGTCATGCTATAGGTCAGAGTGAACTGCCCCACATGGTTTCCAAGGCTGTAATCATTATGGAAGTAGATTATCACATTTTTCACCTGTGGAGCAACTAGTGAATTTGAAATGCCAATATTTTGGTTAGCTGTGGAGCGCTTAACTACTGCATCTCTAGGGCTCCTTGTTTTAAGGATGTTTTTTGTTTTTAAGTGCCATTGAGCTGGTTCTGACTCATAGAGACCATTGTATCGGATTTCTGAGGAGCGCCTGGTGGGTTTGAGCCACCAACCTTGTGGTTAGCAGTCCATGCTTATTCTACAGTACCACACCAGGACCCTATTTTAAGGATATTGTTGTTGTTAAATGCTGTCAAGTTGGTTACAAATCCTGGCAACCCTGTATAGTGTTTCCGAGGAGCGGCTAGTGTGTTTGAACTGCTGACCTTGTAGTTATAAGTGCTTATCCTACAGTGCCACACCAGGACAGGGAAATAAAATTTATTGACCCTAAAATAGAAAGCCTGGAAGTCTTGTCTTTTCAGTCCTTTTTATGTTATTAGAACTTGAAAGACTTCTTTGTTTTCTTTTAATGATATTGCCTCAGTTTTATGTGGATACTTTTAATCTTCCCTGATAAATGCTTTGCAAAGCCCTTCGCTTTCTGCTCAAGTATGTAACTAGGTTACTTTTGCTAGCCACATAACTAATGTTCAACTCTAGCAAGAAGTATATTCCCTGAAAGTTGCTAAAGCAGTTCTCTACTATCTCTTATTTGGACTGAGATTCCATGTGGCTCCTCATCTTTATGGTTAACTCTAAGGTGACCCAAGCCATGGTATTTTCAGTAACCTCATATGCATGCGAAAGCTGGACAGTGATGAATAAGGAAGACCATAGAAGAATTGATGCTTTTGAGTTATGGTGTTGGAGAATATTGAAAGTGCCATGGGCTGCCAAAAGAACCAATAGCTCCGTTGTGGAAGAAGTGCAGCCAGAGTGCTCCTTTAAAGACCAAGATGGCCCATCTTCGTCTCTCATACTTTGGACATATTGTCAGGAAGGAGCAGTCGCTGGAGAAGGATATCATGTTTGGTAAGGTGAAGGGGTCAGAGAAAAAGAAGAAGACTCCCAATGAGATGGATTGGCCAAGTGGCAGCATTGATGGACTCAAGCGTGACAACAGGATTGGGCAGTGTTTCGTTCTGCTGTGCATAAGGTTGTTACTGATTCGATGGCACCTAACAACAACAACAACAACCCAGCTTGTTTAACAACCACATTTTCTGTTGCCCTGGTAATATGAGGTCTGTGCATTATCTAAAAGAACTTTATTGCTGCTATTGTTTTTAGGTGGCTTCGAGTTGGTTCCAACTCATAGAGACCCTATGTATAACAGAATGAAATACTGCCTAGTGCTGTGCCATCCCCAACAATTGTTATGTTTGAGCCCATTGTTACTAACACTGTGTCAATCCAGCTTGTTGTGTGTGGGGGGGTGGGGAGGGGCCCCTCTTTTTATTTGACTTTCCACTTTGCCAAGCATGATGTCCTCCTCTAGGGATTGGTCCTTCCTGACAACGTATCCAAATACAAGAAACAAAGTCTTGCCATACTCACTTCTAAGAAACATTTTAGCTGTACTTCTTCCAGGGCAGGTTTGTTTGTTCTTTTAGTAGTCCATGGTACTTTCAATATTCTTTGCTAATACCATAATTCAAATTTATCAATTCTATTATGGTTTTCCTTTTTCATTGTCCAATTTTCACATGTACCTGAGGTAATTGAAAATACATGGCTTAGGCCAGGCACACCTTAGTCCTCAAAGTGACATCTTTTCTCTTTAACACTTTAAAGAAGCCTTTTGCAACAGGTTCATCTAATGTAATATTGTCTTTTGATTTCTTGACTGCTGTTTCCATAATGTTGATTATGGATCCAAGTAAAATGAACCTTTTGGTGACTTCGATATTTTCTCCTCTTATCATGATGAGTCCATTTGTGAGAATTTTCATTTTCCTTAAATTGAGGTGCCACCCATATCAAAGTCTTTGATCTTCATCAGTGAGTATTTTAAGTCCTCTTTGCTTCCAGTAAACAAAGTTGTGTCTTGTGCACATCACAGGTTGTTAGTGAGTCTTCCTCTAGTCCTGATGACACATTCTTCTTAATATAATCCAGCTTCTTGTATTATTTGCTCAGTGTACAGACTGAACAAGTATGGTAAAAAGATAACACTCCAGTACACACCTTTCCTGATTTTTAATTATTCAGTTTCCCCTTGCTCTGTTCAAACCACTGCCTCTTGGTCTATGTGCAGGTTCCTTGTGAGCACAATAAAATGTTGTGGAATAACCATTCTTCACAATGTTATCCATAATTTGTTAGGATCCACAGCTGAATGCCTTTGCATAGTCAATAAAAGACAAGTAAACATCTCTCTGGTATTCTCTGTTGACGTCAGAAATGATATCCCTCATTCCACATCCTCTTAGGAACCTGGCTGGAATGTCTAGCATTTCCCTTTCAATGTGCTGCTGTAACCATTTTTGAGACATTGTTGAATGATTTCCACATTCAGTTGGGTCACCTTTCTTTGGAATGGGCACAAATATCAATCTCTTCCAATTAGTTGTTGACCAGGTAGCTCTCTTTCAAATTTCTTTGCATCAAAGATTGAGCACCTTCAGGACTACCTTGGTCAGTTGAAACATTTCAGTTGGTATTCCATCAATTCTTAGAAGCTTGGGCTGTGCTTGTTTTGGGCCAGTTCCTTCAGTGTTACTTGGACTTCTTTTGATAATATCGGGTATTGATCATATGGTACCTCTTGAAATAGTTCAACATTGACTGAGTCTTCTCTTCTTTTAATGCTTCCTGTGTCATTCAATATTTTGCCCATAGAATCCATCAATATTTCAAGTTGAAGCTTGAATGTTTTCTTCAGTTTGAGAAATGCTGTATGTTCTTACCTTTTGGTTTTCTAACTCCAGGTTTTTGGACATTTCATTATAATTTTTTACTTTGTCTTCTCGAGCGGCCCTTTGAAATGTTCTGTTCATCTCTTTGACTACATTATTTCTTTCAGTCACTTTAGCTTATCTAGTTTCAAGAACAAGTTTCAGAGTCTCTTCTGACATCCATTCTGGCCTTTTCCTTTTTAATGACCTTTTATTTTCTTGATGTATGATGTTCTTGATGTCATCCCACAACTCTTCTGGTCTTCAGATTAGTGTCTAATGCATCAAGTCTGTTCTTGGTGAGATATACTCAAGGTCATATTTTGGCACTTGTAGAGTTGTTTTAATTTTCTTCAGTTTTAGCCTGGACTTACATATGAGTAACTGATGGTTGGTTTCACAGTTGGCCCCTGGCCTTGTTTTGGCTGATTATAATGATTTTCTCCTTCATTTCTTCCCACATATATAGTCAGTTTGATTCCTATCTAATTTATATGGTGAGGTCCACATGTATAGTCACCGTTTATGTTGTTGAACAAAGATATTTGGAAAATATGGCCTTGGTAATAGAAATGATGCTGGAGATCACATGATATAATTCTGCAAAAACAATGATTTGTCCATTTCAAATACCTTCTTTAGACAGCATAAGAGATGATTATACACATGTACCTCACCAGATGGAATACACAGAAATCAAATTGACTATATCTGTGGAAGGAGACTGTGGAAAAACAAGGCTAGGGGTAGTTTGTGAAACTGCCCATCAATTGTTCATATGCAAATTCAGACTTGAAGTCAAAGAAAATGAAAAGAAGTCCACCATGAGAGCCAAAATATGACATTGACTATGTCCTACCTGAATTTAGAGATCCTCTGAAGAACAGATTTGATACATTAAATACTAAATACCGAAGACCAGAAGAGTTGTGGAGTAACATCAAGACCATCATACAGGAAGAAAGCAAAAAGTCATTAAGAAGACAAGAAAGAAGGAAGAGATCAAAATGGATGTCAGAAGAGACACAGAAACTTACTCTCCAGTGTAGAGATATTAAAAAGAGAAGAAATGAAGAGGTCCAAAAGCTGAACAGAAAATTTCAAAGGTCAGCTCAAGAAGACAAAGTCAATATTAAAAAGAAATGTGCAAAGATCTGGAATCAGAAAATCAAAAAGGAAGAACACACTCAGCATTTCTCCAGCTGGGAGAACTGAAGGTAAAATTCAAGTCTTGACTTTCGTTATTGTAGGATTCTCTGGGAAAATTATTGAATGACACAGATAGCATCAAAAGAAGATGGAAGGAAAAACTGGAAAGCGATATGCAAAAGATTGAAACAAGACCTTTACCTCATGCCTTATACAAAAAACAACTCAGCATCCATTAAAGCCCTAAATGTGAATCCCAGAATTATAAAGGCCATCAATGAAAAAAATGGGACAACTGTGAGGGCTCTATTACAGGGCATACAGAGACTACCAAACATTTTGAAAATTACAGAAACAAAAGTAGACAAAATAGATGATTATTGGGACATACTAAAAATTAAAAATTTATGTGCATCAAAAGACTTCACCAAAAGAGTAAAAGGAAACCCACAGAATGGGAGAAAAAAACCCTTTTGCAATAACACATCATACAAGGGACTAATTTCTAAAATATATAGGAAACTACAACACCTCTACAAGGAAAAGACAAATAACTCAGTTAAAAACTGGGCACAGGACATGAACAGACACTTCACCCAGGAGGAGATTTAGGCACCCAACAAACATATGAAGAAATGTTCACGATCACTAGCCATTAGAGAGATACAAATCAAAACAACAATGAGATATCATCTCACACCAGCAATAATAGCAAAGATCAAAAAAGTAGAGGACAATAAATGCTTGTGAGGATGCAGAGAGACTGGTACTCTCCTACATTGCTGGTGGGATTGCTAAATGGTCCAACCACTTCTTCAGAAGGTTGGAAATAGAAATACCTTATGATCCAGCAATTCCTCTACTTGGTGTTTACCCACAAGAAATACGAGCCATAACATGAGTAGATATATGCACACCAATGTTCATAGCAGCACTATTTATAATAGCAGAAAGATGGAGACAAACTAAGTGCCCATCAACTGAAGAATGGATAAACAACCTGTGGTACATACACACAATGAAATACTATGCTACCTTGAAGAACTACAAGTAAGCTGCAAGCCACTACATAACATGGATGAACCTTGAGGACATTATGCTAAGTAACATTAGTCAGTCACAAAAGGAGAAATATTGCATAGGACCATTATTGTAAAAGACTAAGAAAAAGAACCTACACTAAAAGGAGGGAAAAATTCTTTGCTGCTTACCTGGATGTATGGGGTGGGGTAAGGTCAGGAAGGGGAAGGTGGAGCACAGGGTAGGGTGCTGGGAGTAGGGGTGGGCAATACACAAAAAGTGGGAGGGGAATGGAAGAATAAGGTGGATGGGAGAACAGTTAGGCAGGTTTGCATGGGCTAAGTGGGACAGAGGTAAATGATGTATGCATAGCCTTGGAATAACAGGGCTCTGGGATACAGGGATTGAGGCATGTTTTAATGGGTAAAAGAAGGGAAATAATGTCAAGATGCTTGGCTGTCTTTTGAATGCTGGTTTCCCTTGCATACCATTGTAAAACAGACACTTGAGGAGGAGAGAAAGGAATAGCTAGAAACATGACCATAGAAAGCTTGTAAGTCCATCTTTAGCCTAAAACTGACCAGAATACTTAAAATGGGGCTATAAATTGCCCAGTGAAGGAGGCTTCTTGTGGAACCTTTGCATTGCATAAGACCATAGGTGGAATCCTGAACCCCATCCAGAATCTTCTGAGGTGGGAAATCTCGGCTTGAAAGGACAAGCAGACCAGCCTGGAGTGGCTAGAAAAACAGAAGATAGTTCTTGAAAGAAACACCGGCAGGAGGAAAAAATAATAATAACAGCAGTCCAACTGACTTCTACAAAACAAGCAAGTTGTTTGCACAGGAGCAATCAAGGCAAGTGGTTGGGTCCCCTCAGGGCAATCCCCTTTCCAAGAATAAGACTCAAGGTGACTACACCATCAGGTGTGTGGTCTGACTGGTGACCATGTTGGTCACCGATATGGGGAAGTGGGGAATAAACAGCAATGAAGTTGTGAGCTAAGTCCTACCACGTTCAAGAGACGCCTGTGAACCCAGTATGGCAAGACCTGGGGACTCCTGGGCCCAGAGACCGGGACATGGTCACAGAGGACTAGAGTGGAGAGTGAAGCGTCCAGCTGATATGAAGTGAGGGGAAATGCACAAGAACACCCATACTTGCCGTTAGTACCCACTTGACCTGGCTTCAGTGGTTGGATGATAAGAACTTGACTAGAGGAAGAAAGAAGAGGAAAAAAAAGAATAATACAATTTGATGAACTTGACCTATACTTATGGATGTAGTAGCTCAAAAGAGGGAACAAATCTTTACAGTGAGGATCATTCACACCCCATCGGTACACAAGGTTGACAGGGATGGGCAAATTATACATTGGCTACCCAAAATGGGGGGTTACAAAGGTAAGAATTGACTGGGTTACAAGCTTTCAAGTGGGAGCCTAGTTCCAGGGGTATGGGGGAAAGTAGAATCACCACTGAGGGGTTTTTAATCTATCTGGATGGGGCTGATGGGGATAAGAATCTTGTGGTACAATAGTGAATAATTGCTATCAGGACTGAATGTGAGGATTCTAAATGTAAAGGTAGACATTTTATAACAAAAGGAGGGAAGTGGTTGACTTTGCAGTCCAGGAGCGGAGGTCCCTGGGACCATCAAGGGAGAAGAGTGGAGTGAGGGACCATACCCAGAGAAGCAGTGATGCCAGAGATGGAGGCAGTGACAATGACGTGGAGATTTGGAGCAGCGGAGGGACTCTAGAACCAGGGAGGGAGAGGGGCTGTGTGCTGAAGACCAGGGGGCAGGCTTGCGGGGTGTACATTTTGGTTGTTTGATGATGCATAGAGGGGATTGTAATCATTGCAATGAAGCAAAATACTATAGGATGGAATGTAAAGCTAATGTTCTCCCATGTGAACTATCACATAATTCACAATAAACTTAAAAAAAAAAAAAAAAAGAATATGGAAGGAATACACTGAGTCACTGTACCAAAAGGAAATGGTTGATGTTCACGCATTCATTTCCAGAGGTAGCATATGATTAGGAGCCCATGATGCTGAAGGAAGAATTCCAAGATGCATTGAAGAAATTGACAAAGAACAAAGCACTAGGAATTGACGGAATAAAAAATGAAATCTTTCAAGAAAGTGAGGCGGCACAGGAGACACTCACTTATCTATGCCAAGAAATTTGACCAACTGAATGGCCCATTCCAAAGAGAGGTGACCCAATGTAATGTGGAAATTATCGGACAATATCTTTGATATCCCATGTGAGTAAAGTTTTACTAAAGGTAATACAGAAATGGCTGCAGCCATACATTGACAGAGAACTTTCAGAGGTTCAAGTTGGATTCAGAAGATTACGTGGAACGAGGGATATCATTGCTGATGTCCAATGGATCTTGGCTGAAAACAGACAATACCAGAAAGATGTTTACCTGTGCTTTATTGATTACGCAAATTCTTTCAATTGTGTAGACAAGTTATGGACAACATTGTGAAGTATGAGTATTCTGGAACACTTAATTTTGCTCTTGAGGAATCTGTACATGGCCACGAGGCAGTTCGAACAGATCATGGGAACACTTAATGGTTTAAAATTAAGAAAGGTGTGTGACAAGGTTGTATTCTTTCACCATACTTATTCAACCTGTATGCTGAACAAATAATCTGAGAAGCTGGTTTATATGAAGAAAAACATGGCATCAGGATTGGAGGAAGATTCATTAACAACTTGCGATATGCAGATGATACAACCTTGCTTGCTGAAAATGAAGAAGACTTACAATATTTACTGATGAAGATCAATATAACATTCAGTATGGATTGCATCTCATTGTAAAGAAAACAAAAATTGTCACCACTGGACCAATAAACAACATTCTTATCAACAGAGACAAGATTGAAGTTGTCAAGGACTTCATTCTTCTTGGATCAACCATCAATACTCATGGAAGCAACAGTCAGGAAATCAAACGATGTATTGCAGTAGGCAGATCTGCTGCACAAGACCTTTTTAACGTGTTGAAGAGCAAAGATGTCAGCTTGAGGACTAAGGTGCGCATGATCCAAGCCAAGGTATTTTCAATAACTTAATGTGCATGTGAAAGCTGGACAGTGAATAAGGAAGACCGTAGAAGAATTGATGCTTTTGAATTACGGTGTTGGAGGAGAATATTGAAAGTGCCATAGGCTGCCAAAAGAACAAACAGATCTGTGTTGGAATAAGTGCAGCCAGAGTACTCCTTGGAGTCCAGAATGGCCTAACTTCATCTCTCATACTTCGGACATAGTGTCAGGAGGGACCAGTCTCTGGAGAAGGATATCATGTTTGTTAAGTTGGAAGGTCAGAGAAAAAGAGGAAAACCCCTAGAAACATGGATTGGCAAAGTGCGTCATCAATGGGCTCAAGCGTTGCAACAATTGTGAGGTTGGGCCAGGACTGGGCAGTGTTTCATTCTGTTGTGTATAGGGTCGCTATGAGTCAGCACCAACTTGATGGCACCTAACAACAACAACAAATGTGACCAATCTGAAAGTGTGGCCATCTTCCAAGAGCACTTATCCAGGATGTGTCATAGAACCTGCAAAGACTTACCAAAGCTGTTCATTATTATCTACTCCTGCTGATTTTTTAAATGACATCTTCAGAAGACCAGAAAGCCGTCTTTAAAGACTGAGAAATTTGGAGCAGGAAATTGAAGGAGCTGGGAACACATGTTGTTTTTATTTTCTCTTCCTTTTTTTTCAAAAGTTGGGTCTATCAAAGAAGAATAAACAGAACCTAGAAGGTGACTATCTACTTGTGCAGATGGTGTCAAATGGCAAAGAAAAACATCCAGATAAATTTCTAAATTCAACTGCAATTGAGATAAGCAGGTATGATAGGAGGAAAATAAACCAAAGTGTAGGAGTTGCCTGGGAATTAACATGAGAAAGCATTTGGGGGAGGGTTAGTAGCAGTATTTTGTCCACAATGTTTGTATACTAATGCTCAGAGATAGTATGAGTAATAAAGAATGTGAAATTTGTATTAGAACTCAGATCATTGAACATTAGTTTAATAATATCACTGAGACCTGATATAATGGAACTTTGGGCTGGATATTAGAGTAGAAAAGTAATGGGAAGACCTACTGTGAGAGGACTGGGAGTAGCTATATCAATACTATACACACTTACCAGAAAATGTATGAATTGTGGCTAGAGGGGGTGGGGGCATATTGGCATTCTGTGACCAGTTGTTCTTGAAAATATATTGAGACGTGTGTTTGAGTAGAGCATTAGGAGGAAAAGACTCAAATTATTGCCTTAGGTGAATCAGGTAAGAGCTAGAAATGGGAAAATTAGAAATGGTCACCAGGCTTTGGACTTGGGAGTTGAATCCTAGCTCTACCACTTTCTGTCTTAGTGACTTGGGCATGAAGCTTCATTGATTCAGCTCAGTATATATTTTAACCCTTGTCATGTATTAGTGTTGGGCTGCTAACTGAAAGGTAGATGGTTCAAAACTACCATCCGCTGTACAGGAGAAAGATAAGATAGCCTGTTTCCATAAAGATTTACAGCCTCAGAAACCCTACATCCTCAGAAACCCTACATTCTATAGGGTTGTGATGAGTCAGAATTGACTCGATGACAGCGTTTTTTTTTGGATGTATCAGGCACTGTGCTAAGCACTGAGGATACAATAGTGACATAAACAAGCACAGTTTCGTCCCTCTTGGAGCTTTAATTTTCTCATCAGCAAAATGGAGATGATAATAGCATCTACCTCATAAAATTGTTGTGAGTCTTAAGTGATATGATGCATGATGCATAACGACAGTTTAGCTCAGTGCATAGTGCTGGGGGTTAGTAGATGTGTAAGAGACGGTAACTCCATGTACCCATAGAAGTGAGTGAATGTTTTACTTATATTCAGGTACTCCAAGTAGAGATGATACACTTTTCTATATGCTAGAATGAAGAAAGCCTTGGAGAGTTACAAATATGGAAAATATTTCTAATAGAATTGACCAAAGATGGAATGGATTGCTTCCACAACTTATAATTTCCTCACTCTGAGAGATAATTAAACGTAGGGTAAATGTTTAATTAAAGCATCCTAGAAACTATATGTCCTGCCTTAACTCTTGATTGTATGGTCGCTATGTCTTCTTAGCATCCCTAGCCTGTGCATACTGCAGAGTGCATTCAGATGCAGATGGATTGATGAACTTTCTTCTGGTTTCCTCAGTCCAGATATGACCTGATGGATTTCCTTTGTAGAATGGAATTCAAGACCAGGACTCCAGTGAGGGAAAAGGTACTCAAAGTGCACAATTTATGAGGCACACAACTCTCAGCATCATGCAAGTACAGTGTCAGCAATTGCATGACCCTGTAAGTTTACACCTTTAGTGTCCATTGTGGTGCTTCTCTTGCCTCACTCTATTCCTGGTCCTCTTCAGACATTAGGACAATAAGGAGGGTTGAGGTTGGTTGGAAGTTCTTTGAAACTGAAGTGTCATCAACTTCCTCAAATTCAGGTGCCTTGCTTACTAGGTATGGTATTTCCCAAGCCTGGTCTTTGCAGAAGATTGGGGAGCGAGAGGCATCTTTTATTGCTGGGACCCTACCTTGTTCATCTGCTGCTCAGGTGGCAGTGCTGGCAGGACACAGAATGCAGAACCTTCATCACCTCTCATAAAGTCTCAGGACTAGAGGAAGTCTCAAGTGAATACTCCCTGAAATAAATGAACTGTATATATAGGGAAGTCTCAGGTGAATACTCCCTGAAATAAATGAACTGTATATATATATATATATATATATATATATGATATGATATGATATACGGCTTTTCTTTGCCCTGTAGGCATGTGTACATCTGTGTCTGTCACCAGAGAGACTTTTTTTTTTAATGTTGAAATAATAGTTCTTTTTTTTTTTTAATTTTTTATTGTGAATGGAGTGATACTTTACATGGTGGAACATCAGGTTTACATTCATCCTATCGTATTTTGTTTTATTGCAATAATTACAATCACCTCCATGCATCATCACTCAAGAGCATTTGCTTCAGTGCCCTCTGTTTTTTTGTTTTGTTTTTTTGGGGTGGTGGTGGTGGTGTGGGGATGTACACCGAAGCACTCATGCCTGCTTGTGTATTCCACTTGAGTCTCAGGCTTGAGACTCAGACTTGAGCCTAGATGGCTCCCTGGCAAACAACTTGCTTGTTCTTGTAGTAATCAGTCAGACTGCCATTATTGTTTTTTATTTTTCCTGCTGGTCTTTCTTTCAAGAAGTGTCTTCTGTTCTTCTAGCTGCTCCAGGCTGGCCTGCTTGTCCTTTCCAGTTGAGATTTCCCACCTCAGAAGATTCTGGATGGGGTTCAGGATTCCACCTATGGTCTTATGAAATGCAAAGCCTCCGCAGGAAGCCTCCTTCACTGGGCAAGTTCTAGCCCAGTTTTAGGTATTCCAATCAGTTATAGGCTGAAGACGGACTTACAAGCTTTCTATGGTTATGTTTCTGGCTATTCCTTTCTCTCTCCCCCTCAGGTGTCTAAGTTGGCAAGGGAAACAAAGATTCAAAAGACAACCAAGCATCTTAACATTATTTCCACTCTTTTACCCTTTCAAACCATGTCTCAGTCCCTGTATCCCAGAACCCTGTTGTTCCAAGGTTGAGTATACATCACTATTTGCCTCAGTAAACCTGCCTAATTGTTCTCCCATCTACCTTGTTCTTCCGTTCCCCTCCCACTTTTTGTGTGTTACTGCCCCCAGCACCCAAACTATCCTGTGTCTGTTCTGTAGCCTGTGCTCCACCTTCCCCTTCGTCCCCTCCCCTCCCCTCCTACACCACAGTAACCAACAAAGAATTTAGTTTTCCCCTTTTAGCGTGGGTACTTTTTCTTAAACTTTTACAGTAATGGCTCTATGTGTTATTTCTCTTTTGTGACTGACTAATGGAGTCCTGGTGTGGCGCTGTGGGTTAATGCGCCAGACTGCAATACCATTTGAACTGCAACATTGGCAGTTCAAGCTCACCAGCTGCTCATCGGAAACCCTAAACAGGGTTGCTATGGGTCGGAACCGACTTGACGGCACTTAACAACAACAGCAATGTTATTCAGCATAATGACCTCAAGGTTCATCCATGTTATGCGGTGGCTTGCAGCTTCCTTGATATTCTTCAAGGTAGCATAATATTCCAATGTGTGTATGTACCACAGTTTACTTATCCATTCTTCCATTGATGGGCACTTAGTCTCTTTCCATCTTTCTGGTATTGTAAATAGTGCTGCTATGAACATTGGTGTGCATATATCTACTCATGTTATAGCTTGTATTTCTTGTGGGTAAATACCAAGTAGAGGAATTGCTGGAAGGTATTTCTATTTCCAACCTTCTGAGGAAGCGTCATATTGCTTTCCAGAGTGGTTCGACCATTTTGCAATCCCACCAACAATGTAGAAGTGTCCCAGTATCTCCCCATCCTTGCCACCATTTATTGTCTTCTACTTTTTTGATCTTTGCTGTTATTGCTGATGTGAGATGATATCTCATTGTTGTTTTTATTTGCATCTCTCTAATGCACCAGACTGCAAAGCCATTTGAACTGCAAGGTTGGTGGTTCAAGCTCACCAGCTGCTCCTTGGAAACCCTATACAGGGTCACTACGGGTCGGAACTGACTCACCAGCACTTAACAACAACAACAATGGCTAGTGATCATGAACATTTCTTCATATGTTTGTTGGCAGCCCGGATCTCCTCCTTGGTGAAGTGTCTGTTCATGTCCTGTGCCCATTTTTAAATTGGGTCATTTGTCTTTTTCTTGCAGAGGTGCTGTAGTTTCCTATATATTTTAGAAATGAGCCCCTTGACTCATGTGTTGTTGCAAAAGATTTTTCCCATTCTCTGGGCTCCCTTTTTAATCTTTTGGTGAAGTATTTTGATGCACATAAGTTTTTAATTTTTAGTATGTCCCAATTTTGTCTACTTTAGTTTGTGTAATTTTCACAATGTTTGGTAGTCTGTGTATGCCCTGTATTATTGTTGTTGTGAAGTGCCGTCGAGTTAGTTCCGACCCATAGTGACCCTGTATAGGGGTTCCGAGGAGCAGCTGGTGAACTTGAACTGCCAACCTTGCAGTTCAAACAGTTTTGCAGTCTGGCACATTAACCCACAGTGCCACACCAGGACTCCTCATATTTGTTCCCATTTTTTAATTGATGACCTTTATAATTCTAGGATTCACATTTAAGTCTTTAATCCATGCTGTCTTGGGTTTTGCATATGGCATGAGGTAAAAGTCTTCTTTCAATCTTCTGCATATAGCTTTCTAGTTCTGCCAGACTATCTCCTCCCTATGAAATATATTTAGGCACTTTGTTAAAAACCAGTTGGCTATATGTGGATGGGTTTACTTCTGGATTCTTGATTCTGTTCCATTAATCTGTGTATCTTTCGTTGTACCAGTACCAAACTGTTTTGAGCACTGTATCCATGTAGTAAATTTTGAAATCAGGAAATGAGAGGGCTCCAACTTTATTTCCTTTTTAAGCAGTGCTTTACTTATCCTGGGTCTCTTTCCTTTCCATATAAAGTTTGTCATTGGTTTTTCCATCTCTTTGAAGAATGTCATTGGAATCTGGATTGGGGTTGCATTATATGTGTAGATTGCTTTGGGCAATACTGACATTTTCACAATATTAAGTCTTCCATTTTTGTAAGTCTCTTTTGGTTTCTTGCAGTAGTGTTTTGTACTTTTCTATGTACAGGTCCTTTGTTTCTCTGGTTACATTTATTCCTAGATATCTCATCCTTTGGGTGGCTATGACAAATGGTATTGCTTTCCTAATGTCCTTTTCAGCGTTGTCATTATTAGCATAGAGGAATCCAACTGATTTTTTATCCTGCCACTCTGCTGAATCTTCCTGCCATTGTATGCTGAACTTTTATCCTGCCACTGTGCTGAATCTTCCAATGACGTCTAGTAGATTTTTTGCTGAGTCTTTGGGGTTTTCTATGTATAGGATCATATCGTCTGCAAATAGAGAGTTTTACTTCCTCTTTGCCAATTTGTATGCCTTAATTTTCCAATCTTGCCGTAAAGCTCTGTCTAAGACTTCCAGCACAATATTGAATAGGAGTGGTTACAAAGGACATCCTTGTCTGGTTCCTGTTCACAGAGGGAAGACTTTCAGTTTCTCTCCATTGAGAGTAATATAGGCTGTCGGTTTTGTATATATGTTCTTAATTACATTGAGAAATTTCCCTTCTGAAAACCTTAAGAATAGCAGAGAAACACTGTTATATATAGTACAAGAAAACCCCTCAGGTTGGAAGGCACTCAAAATGTGACTGGAGAAGAACTGCCTCCTCAAAGTGGAGTTAACTGTGATAAAGTGAATGGAGTAAAGCCCATGGAGAAAAGCCCTTGGGACCTTCATTTGCTGATGGGGCACAACTCAAAATGAAGAGAAACAGCTGTAAACATCCATTGAAAATCGGAACATGGAATGTATGAAGTATGAATCTGAGAAAATTGGCAGTTGTCAAAAATGAAATGGAATGCATAAACATCAATATCTTAGGCATTAGTGAGCGGAAATGGACTGGTATTGGCCATTATGAATCTGAAAACCACATGGTTTACTATGTTGGGAATGACAAATTAAAGAGGCATGGTGTTGTGTTCATCATCAAAAAGAACATATCCAGATCAGTCATGAGGTACAATGCTGTGTGTGATAGGATAATATCCATGCGCCTACAGGGAAGTCCAGTTAATACCACTATTCTTTAAATTTACGCACCAACCACTAAAGCCAGTGAGGATGAAATACAAGAATTCTACCAACTTCATCAATCTGAAATAGATCAAACATGCAATCAAAATGTATTAATCATTACTGGTGATTGGAATGCAAAGGTTGGTAGCAAAGAGGATGTGTCAGTAGTTGGAAAATATGGCCTTGGTGATAGAAATTATGCTGGAGAATGCATGATAGGATTCTGTAAAACCAATGATTTGTTCATATCAAATATCTTCTTTAGACAGCGTAAAAGACGACTACACACATGGACCGCACCAGATGGAATACATAGAAATCAAATTGACTACACCTGCGGAAAGAGAAGTTGGAAAAGCCTCCATATTATCAGTGCAAACAAGGCCAGGAGCAGATTGTGTAATAGAACATCAATTACTCATATGCAAATTCAAACTGATGATGAAGAAAATGAAAACAAGTCCACAAGAGCCAAAATATGACCTTGAATTTATCCCCCCTGAATTTATAGCTCATCTGAAGAACAGATTTGATACATTAAACACTAAAGACCGAAGACCAGAAGAGTTGTGGGATGACATCAAGAACATCATACATGAA
>NW_006408677.1:900832-914615 GCF_000296735.1 Chrysochloris asiatica | reverse complement strand
TAATAGATCTGTTTTGGAAGAAGTGCAGCCAGAGTGCTCCCTGGAGGCCAAGATAGCCAAACTTCGTCTCTCATACTTTGGCCATATTGTCATGAGGGACCAGTTGCTGGAGAAGGATATCATGTTTGGTAAGGTGGAGGTTGGAGAAGAAGAGGAAGACCCCCAACAAGGTGGATTAGCCAAGTGGCAGCATTGATGGACTCAAGCTTGACAACAGTGGTGAGGTTGGCCCAGGATCAGGCAGTGTTTCGTTCTGCTGTGCATAAGGTCGCTATGGGTTGGTACCAATTCGATGGCACCTAACAACAATAACAATTTCCCTTAAATTCCTACTTCGTTGAATGTTTTTATCAGGAATGGATGTTGGATTTTGTCAAATGCCTCTTCTGCTTCAATCGATATGATCATGTTGTTCTATTCCTTTTTCTTATTTATATGGTGGATTACATTTATTTTTTTCTAATGTTGAACAATCCTTGCATCCCTGATATGAAAAGCACTTGGTCATGATGTATTATTTTTTTGATGTGCTGCTGGATTCTGTTGAGAAGTTTTGCATCTGTGTTCATGAGGGATATTGGTCTATAATTTTCTTTCTTAGTGATGTCCTTCCCTGGTTTTGGTATGAGGGTTATGCTTACATCCCTGATATGAATCCCACTTGATCATGATATATTTATCATCTTTTTGATGTACTGCTGGATTCTGTTGAGAATTTTTGCATCTACATTCATGAGGGATATTGGTCTATAATTTTCTTTCTTAGTGATGCCCTTCCCTGGTTTTGGTATGAGAGTTATGCTTGCTTCATAAAATGTATTAGGAAGTTTTCCATCCTCTTCTATATTCTGGAATAATTTGAGTAGAAGTGGTGACAGCTCTTCTCTAAATTTTTGGTAGAACTCACCAGTGAAGCCATCTGGACCTGGACTTCATTTGGCTGGGAGTTATTTTAATGATGTGATTAATTTCTTCTTTAGTTGTGGGTCTGTTCAAGTTTTCTACTTAACTTTGTGGAAGTTTAGGTAGGTCATGTTTTTCTAAAAATGTATCCATCTCTTCTAAATTTTCAAATTCGTTGGAGTGCAGCTTTTCATAGTATTCTGTTATTATCCTTTTGATTTCCTTTGGTTCCATTGTGACATCGCCTATGTGGTTTCTAATGTGCATTATTAGTGTCTTCTCCCTCTTTTCTTTTGTTAGGTTTGCCACTGGTTTGTCAGTTTTATTAATCCTTTCAAAAAACCAAATTCTTATCCTGTTGATTCTTTCTATAGTTTTTAATCTCATTTATTTCTGCTCTAAAATTAATTATTTCTTTTCTTTGTGTGACTGTAGGTTTACTCTATTGTTCTGTTTCTAATTGTTGGAGATGCTGTGTTAATGTGTTGATTTTGATTCTTTCTTCTTTGGGGTCAGGTGCATTTATAGCTATAAAGCATCGCTTTCACTGTGTCAGAAAGATTTTGGTATGTTGTGTTTTCATTTTTGTTTGTTTCTAGGAAATTTCTGAGTTCACATTTAATTTCTTCTACTACCCAGTCACCTTTCTGCAGGGTTTTATTCAGTTTCCATGTATTCGTCTGTATTTCCTTGGTCTTCTTATTGTTGTGTTCTAATTTTATAGAATTGTGGTCTGAAAAGATACTTTGTAGTATTTTGATGTTTGTAAATTTATGGAGGCTTGCTTTGTGACCTAATGTGTGGTTTATTCTGGCGAATGTTCCATGTGCACTGGAAAAGAATGTACATTGTGCTGTTGTTGGGTTGGATGCTCTGTACACATCTATGAGGTCAGTTTTGTTGATTGTGCTGTTTAGTTCTTCTGTATCTTTGTTGAGTTTCTTTCTGGTTGTTCTATCCCTTTTTGAAAGTGGCATTTTAAAATCTCCCACTACAATTGTAGTTTTATCTATTTCCTTTCTTCAGTTCTAGTAGAGTTTACTTCATATCTTGGTGCTCTTTCATGGAAAGCATAGATATTTATTATGGTTATGTCATCTTGCTCAATTGACCCTTTAGTCACGAGATAGTGTCTTTCTTTAACTCTTATGCTGTTTTTGCCTTAAAATTTATTTTATCAGAGATTAGTGTTATCACTCCTGCTCATTTTTTATTGCAATTAGTTTGGTATATTTTTTCACATCCTTTAACTTTTAGTCTTTTTTTTTTTTCTTTGTGTGTAAGGTGTGTCTCTTGCAGGCAGCATATTGATAGGTCTTGTTTTATTATCCATTGTGCCACTCTCTGTCTTTTCACTGGTGCATATAATCCATTGACATTCAGTGTAATTATTGATAAGTATGAATTAATTGCTGTCATTTTGTTATTTTTTGTGTGATGTTGTTCATTCCTTTGTTCTGCATGCCCTCTTGTGCTGAGTTCATGTTTTTTGTGTGACTTCTTGTCAGTTTCTTCTTAGTTTTACTGTTTCCTTTTTCTGCGTGTGGATCTTCATTTTCATGCTAATTTGTGAAGTATTAACTTTCTTTTACGTTACCCTGTAGTCTTTTTCCTTCATTTAAGGCAGTCTATTGTATCCTGCAATCTACCTGACCTCCTCACCACCTGGATATCTGTTCCTATATTTTTCTCTTCTTTGACATTGTTATTATTTTGATCTTTGATTGGCCTCACAGGTCCTCTGAATTAATTCTAATTTTGTTCTACTCTGTACTCTGCTGTCTGTCGACTGAGTTCCTGGTGGTGTTGCCATATCTGTTAATATCTGGTAGGTATCTGTTCTATTGGTTTTCATTCCAAAGAATTCCCTTAATGATGTTTTGAAGCGCTGGATGGCTTTGACAAAATCTCTTAGCTTCTGTTTATCCTGAAATTGATTGCACCATCGTATTTGATTGACAGTTTTGCTGGGTAAAGGATACTTGGTTGGCAGGTTTTTTCTTTCTTTTTTTAGGGTTTTATATATGTCTCCCCATTGCCTTCTTTCCTGCATGTTTTCTGCTGAGAGATCAGAGTTTAATCTGATTTGCTTGCCTTTGTAAGTAACACTTCTCTTTTCTCTGGCTGATTTTAGGATTTTCTCCTTGTCTTTGATTTTTGAAGAGCTTGATTCTTATGTGTCTTGATGATTTTCTTTTAGGGTCTATCCTTCCTGGGGTTCGTTCAGCTTCTTGAATGCTTATCTTCTCATCCTTCAAGACGTTAGGGAAATTTTCTTCCAGACGATCCTCAACTATCTCCTCTGTGGATTTCTGTGATTCTTCCTGTTCTGGAATGCCAATAATTCTTAAGTTATTCCTCGTCATGTTATCCAAAATGAATCTTAAACTCTTTTCAGATTTTTTTATGCTTTTTTTTTTTGCTTACTCTTCTATCTTAGCAGTATTGGGAGATTTGTCTTCCAGTTTGCTGGTTCTGGCTTCCATCTCTTCATTTCTACTCCTTTGCCTTTTCAGTGTATTGTGCCTTTCTGATATTTTATTATTAATCATCTGGACCTCTTTTTGTAGGTTTTGAATTGTTTCCAGTACTGTATCTGTCTTGTTTGATTGCTCCTGTAGCACCTTCTTGACATCTCCCTTATTGTCCTACACCCCTCAGTGGATCATTTGGATTTGTCTCCATATCATTCTTCTGAATTCCTTCTAAGGCTGACCCAAAGCCTGCTCTTCTTCTACTGGGAAATCTATTTCTGCCTCCAGCTCATTTGTCTTAGTTACTCTTTTCTATTTTGGGACATGTGCTGAGATCTTTTTTGTTTTTTCTTGGACATTTTCAATAGTTAGATGCATTTTCAATGATTAAATGGAATTATGTTGCTGTGTTGTTAAGCTTACTGAGTGTCTCCTGGTACATATGATTTGGAGATAAGCTTCCCTTTTCACATCCCTTATTACTTAGCTACAAGCTATCATAGTAAATGTTGGCTATCTGTGTAATGCCTAGCAGCTGGTATTGGCTCCTGTCCAGATGGTGGGATATTATGGGGTATGCTTTTAGCTTGGCTATATGGCCACAATTGCTATCTTGTCTTGGTTAATGTAGGGAAAGAAAGCTCCCAGCCACAGGAAAAAAGTGAGATTAAAAAGACAAAAAACATAAACAATATAAAAGCAGAGACAAAAAAAACCACCACTCAAAAACAAAAATAAAACCATAGCCAATGTACAGTAACCTTTTCTGCTCAGGTCAGTGAGTGCACACAATAGAAACCTCCTGCAATGAGTGGTGGGGTGTTGGATGGGTGTCCACTCGCTCAGGCTCCACCTCTAGTCACCACCATGGAGATGTACAGATAGATATTGAGAAATGAATGGAAGAAATATTGTCTACCATTTTTATCTCTGAAGGTCAGTTAGGTATTTGTGTATGCACAGCATCATTCACAAAACAGCTGTGTCCTTGTATATCGTACTTGGTGTTGGCTCTTGCCTTTTATGTTAGGATTTTACAAGGTGCACATATGGTTTGGCTGTATGGTCAGACCTACTGTCTCTTGTTAGGTCAGGCAGGAATAACGGGTCCTGCCCAGGTCAACTTTAGGGCTGAGTCCCAGAGTTATACGTCATAAGAAGCAGCCAAAGGATTAGCTTGTGTGATCACTGGGGCCCCCAGGGATTTCCTCCCTGTGCCATGGGAAAACTGTGGGCACAACACTGGACCCTTTTTGGGGTGTGCTCCCACCATCCTGAAGGTGCCTGGGCTTGGCAGAGAGGGTTCAACAGGGGAGAGGAGGAAAGAAATCCGTCACACCTCTTTTTCTAGATGCTGCTCCATGGCTTTTAGCGCTGTATCAGTCTGGCTGTTGCCCCGCCCTCTGATCTCAGCCAGGCTGAGGATTCCACCGGCAGCATCCTGATCGATTCAGAAATTGCTATGATTTCCCGCCACAGTTAGATGTCTTCACCAGTGGGCACGGACAACTGATGACCCCTACCTTATATTAGATCCAAAGCTCTGGACTTCTCTGGGAAAGTACCTTCTCTGGTTTTTTTGTTTGTTTTTTCTGTGCCTCTGACAAGGCGTCTCCCCTACCTGTCTCTCCCAGAGGAGCTTTTAATCTGTGGTTTCATTTTTTATCTCCTTATCCATCTCTTTGTTACTCTTCAGCTGTAGAGCCAGTACTAAATTTTTTGTCTCCCTTGTTTAGCTGCCAGGGATCTGGGTTGGGGGCACTGAGACTCTGAAGAGTCTGGCCCAGAACACCTTTATCAAGATTTCAAGAAACTGGAGAGGTAGGTGGGGCCCGTCACTGGGAAGAAGAGTCCTGAGAATAACAGAGATGGGGACAATCTGGAAACCTCTCTTACATATAGCTTGGCTTACCTCTACATCTCTGGTGTGCCCCTTCACACTGTCTAGAGTGTATGGCATGTGGAAGCCTGCTTCATCTTGTGAACAAAGTTCTAAGGTTGTCAGGATACCCTAATTAGAATATTGTTAACTTTCTTAGTTTCCCCTATGTTCTTATGGAGGATTTTACTAGGGATTCCAAATATTTTACTAGGAGCAATATACTGAGAATGTGGGGTGGTACCTAGAGAGAAAAGTACTCATCTCATACCCCTCCCTACATCCTTTCATGACCAACTATTGTCAGTGGGACTAATAGCATTAGAACGATAAGTCTTTTGAGAGGTAACTAATGAAGAAGATTTGAGGACCATTGGTCAGGAGATAAGATTAATGCTGCTGATCAATGAGAAGACACAAAAGAGGTCGCCTACCCACCCTACCCCTGCTCTGGGGGAGACAGTCATAGTGTCAAGACTGAAAAAGAATTTTGCCCAGAGATAGATAATAATAAAGAGATGTGTACTATACCCTGGTTGAGGGTTCAGTTTCAGTAAGAGCACCTTTAAATAAGGTCTAGAGGGGTGGTGGTAGTTGTATGCCACCAATTCAGTTCTGATTCATAGTGACCCTGTATAGGGTTTCCGAGGCTATAAATCTTAATTGGAGCAGAAAACCTTATCTTTCTCCCATGGAGCAATTCGTAGATTCAAATTATTGACCTTGCGGTTAGCTGCCTAGCTCATAATCTGCTATATTCCCAGGAGTCCTTAAGGCATAGAATGAGTAGGTAAATAAAATGCAGTTCAACCCAGTCCTTTACACCCTGTCTCAAGGTCCTCAGCAGAGGGGACTGTGAACTGAGAGAGCCAGTTTACCCTATGGCAGCCTTTGAAAAAGTTATAAAAATTGTAAAGTGAGTAGTTGTCCCACCTCAGCCTGGGAGAGAGAGCAGTTCCAACTTGCTGCCTTGCAGGCTGCCTCCACAGCCACCCCAAGGATATGACAACAGCTCCACAGCTGGGCCTTGATACATTTGAAAGCTGCTGTGAGGCTAGGGATGGGTAGTGGAAGTATCATCTGGTTGTTTTAGAGGAGTAAATGATTGGAAAGAATTTGGAGAAGAAGTTTCAGGGGTTGTAAGAGAGAAAACAAATCAATCAGTGAGGTAGTCCCTAAGCAATAGCAGTTAATGTTGGGAAATTACAGTACAGTATGTAGGGTCATAGGCAATAGTGCTGTGGTGGTATAAGTCTGCTCAAAGTAACCAGTGATCTCAGAGCTTCTCAAAAAGAGACGGCACAGTATATATATGCTGTATTGATGTGTACAGTTGATCTTGGGTGAAAAGATGAGGTAGGCCAAATTTATCTTTGACTTATGCGTATTTTAATCCAGTCAAAATAATGTGAGTAAAGAAAAGTTCAACTCTTAGACCACAGCACCACCAGGGTGTAGTCCCGTAAGACTACAACTTTGGAAACCCAATGGGGTGTGGAAAACCTGTTATGTCCTATTGGGTTGCTAAGTCAGAATTGACTCAAAGGCACACAGCATGCACATAAATGTCAGCATATATACATTTCCTACCAAAACCCACTGCTATGGACTTGATTTCAACTCCATATTGGGTTTATAATCTTTAAGGGAGCAGACAGACTCATCTTTTTTCGTGGAGCAGTTGGTGGGTTTGAACCACTGACCTCGTGGCTAGTAGCCAAATGCCTAACCCATAGCACCAACAGGACTCCTTATGGTATTTAGTGCATAGACTGGCTTTGAACACCCTTCATTGCTGCTTTCCCAGCACTCTCCTCACAGAGCCCATGCTCACCTGATACCATATTAAGTTTACTACTTACCATCCTTAATTGCCCTGCTCCCCTCTAATTAGTGTCCCTAGCCTTTTTCCTTCTCAGCTTCTTTCTCCCTCAGTACTATGTCCTCTGCACTCCCCTTTACTGTACCTCTCATCCCTACTGACTCTCCTCCATTCCTTCTTAATCCCCCTCCTGTTTTTCTTCTTCTGATCCTTCTGCTGCTCAGATCGCCCAGCTTTCTCCCCTCAGAGGCCTCACTGTTGATGTTCTACTCTCTCCCTGACTTATACTAGTATGGACAGAAAAGGAGAAAACGTTCCAAGTTATTACAGACATTGAAATTGCCCTAAACCAGTGTAATTGTGGGGTGTGGCACAGAGGTGGGAGGAAAGGGAAGATTAAGGGCAGTCTGAATTAATGACAAAATCAAGTAAGAGAACATTGTGAAAAGAAATGTAATTGTATTACTTTCAAGTACATTCAGTAATACTGCTAACTGGAACAGAATCCAAGAGACTCTTGTAAGTGCTTTAACAAAGAGATAAGAATCGTTTTTAATTAGCATATCCATTATTTGAAGATAAATGCAGCTGTTGAGGACCTCACTCTTAAATAGGCTGACATTTTCCTTATTTACACGCTAAATCTGTTAGCAGATGGCTTTTTCATAACGACAGGTAAAATTCTATTATAAAGATTCCTTATAACAGTATTTTCCATGTCATTGCAGATAGTCCATTTTAACAGTGCTTTGTCGATCTGCTCAGCCAAATAATGTAACAAATGCTTTTTTCTGGTCCCTATCTACTTAGTCATCATTCTATACAAAGATTATGAGTTTTTCTTTCTTTCTTTTTTCCATTGCAGATGATAAACAAGACAGGGAGTGGAGACAAGTTATTCTGGAGCTGAACCATGTGGATATGTGTATTTGTGTATCTACAAAGATACATAGGTGTCTATCTGTGAGCACTTAGGAAGAAAAGAGAAGGATTTAAAGAGATTGTATGTATACACTCACTACTTTTGAGTGGATTCCAATGTATAGCAACCCTATGTTGTTGTTGGTGATTATGTGTCGTGGAGTCAGTTCCGACTCATAGCGACCCTGTACAGGGTTTCTGAGGCTGTAAATCTTTACGGGAGCAGAAAGCCTCATCTTTCTCCCGCGGAACAGTTGGTAGTTTTGAAATGCTGAGCATGAAATTAGCAGCATTATCATGTGTATACTCCTCCCCAAAAAACCCAAACCCACTCCACTGAGTTGATTCAGACTCAAAGTGACCCTATTTAGGATTTCCTAGACTGTATCTTTATAGGAGCAGATAGCCTCATCTTTTTACTGAGGAGCAACTGGTGGGTTTGAACTGCCATCCTTGTGTTTGGTAGCCCAACATATGTAGGGAAGTCTGGTTGTGTGTCTGTGTTTTTGTAAGGGTTTGGTATGTGTTAAGTTATCTCAGTAGGTGAGTGGGCATCAGGGTGTGTGTCTGAGAACTGAGTTAATATATGGATAGGGGCATGTATGAACCTACCTGTATGAACATTTGTGTGTGTGTGTGTGAAGGGTAGGGAAATTGTAAGAATCTAATGTGAGTGAGAAATAAAAAAGAAAGGATATGTCCTCAGAACTACTATTTCCCAAACAGGGTTGTGAGGGCTTCGTTACACCTTGCTTGTCTTCTAATATAGCTTCTATGAGTCTTCTCCCAACACTTTTTTTTTTCTTTCAGTTTCCTCTCCTCTTCTTCCTTACTTCTTTTGTTTTTAGTTCCCTGATTTCAAAGCAAAGTATCCTTAGGCGTCTGCTAGTTCTTTCTATCTTATTCTTGTCATTTACTCTCTAGCTATATAGCTTGGTCAGCCTTTCTCGCCATGAACATTCACACATGATTAATTTTAAATGGCCTTCTGAAGTGTTGCCAGTATCCTATTAGGTGCTGAGGAAGATTGGGTGGGAAAAACATGCAGAAGAAACCTTGTCAGGGTGACATTTCAAAAGGAGAGTAGCCTCCTTTGCTGAGTCCAGTGATTATAGGACAAAATATTTCCTGGGTAGCACCCACATTATCTCACTGATTTCCTCTTTGAACACCTGGAACCACAGAAAACATGGCTTCTCTCAACCCCCTCAGGTGAGACTTTCTTAATAAGCACAACTTATTGTCATGATTACCTTCAGAATTCTGAATTGTGGCCTTTCTTACTATAGCATTCTATCCATTAAATTATGTCTTCACTCATTTTACAAATCTTGAATGATATCCCACTATGTGTCAGATACTGTTCCAAGCAGTGAAAAAAAAGGATGCAAACCCCTGCCTACTGAGCTCACTCTAATGTGATAAGAGAGATAATCAGCAGTGAACATAAAATGTATTGAAACAAAACAAGAGGGCCTCAGAAAGTTCATGGGGAAAAGAAATAGAAAGATAATGGCATTTTCCCACAAACTTTGTGAAGTCCCCTCATATACTATGCTAGAATGGAGGAGCCTTGGTGGTTCGATGGTTAAGCACTTGGCTTTGAACAAAAAGGTTGGTGGTTTGAACCTACCTAGCGGCTCTTTGGAGAAAAGCCCTAGTGAACTGCTGTAGTACAGATTTCAGTCTAGGAAAATTGGGGCAATTCTACACTGTAATATAGAGTAGATGACACACAACAACTAGAAGGTGAAAGTGCTATGGGACAAAGCCGAGCAAATTAAAAAGGGATTTGAGGGTGTCTGTGCTCAAAGGTAGGGATTGTTGTTGTTAAGTGTTGTGGAGTTGGTTCCAACTCATAGTGATCCTATATAGGATTTCCGAAGAGCCCCTGGTGGGCTGTGTGGTCAGCAGCCCACTGCTTATCCTACAACACCACACCAGGACTCAAGGGTATGGATAGGTGTCACATCAAAATTCAATTTTAAGCATGTAGTCCAAATGACTCATAAAGGTACTAACATTTCAGACAAAATTTAAAGGATGTAAGAGTGTGAGTTATGAAGATTTCTGAGGGAAGAGTTTTTCAGCAAAAGGAACAGTTGGTATAAAGTACCCATGGTGGGAGCATGAAGATGCAGAGTAGCTGGACCAAAAGGAAAAGGTGAGGGATGAATAGCAGATTGATCCATTCACTTGTTGTCCTTGATTCCCTGTTGTTCGCCCTAATCAATGCAAAATGGTTAATAAGGAGGACTTTGAATATTTAAAGAGAGAGCATATGTAAGGAACTTGGAACATTGTAGGACCTTATGGAATGTTACTTAGGTTCTACTCTCATTCATGGGAGGCCCCTAAATGGCCCTCTCCCAAGGACAGTAGGGCAGTTCATCAAGAACCCCCACAGTTTCTATATTAAAATGTTTAATGTTCTCGTCCTTCTCTTGCTATATTCTTGTTGTAAAGGGAAAATTATTTCTGCCTTCATGCCAAAACTAACTCCTCTCTACCTGTGCTGTGTATCCTTTACCCCTTCTTCCTCTTTAGCCCTTTCTTGTCTGCACTCTTCAACTCTTATCTTTCATCTAGCTTTTTTCCTTCTGGAGACAAATATGCACAGTTCTCCCTTACCATGAAGTACTCTCCTTTAGCGCTAATACATACTTAAACTGCAGCTTCATCTCTCTTCCATATCAAGTTTCTTTAAAGTGCTGTGTATGCGTGTATCTGCCTTTTTTTCTGTCTTCACCCATGGGAAAATTGACTTCCACTTTCATTTCTGTACAGAAACCGAACTCTGGATGGTTGCTAACACCCTGTTGGCTACCAACCCCAAACTATATTTCAGTCCTATGCATTCTTAACCACTCCACAGTATGCTTTGATGAAAAGAGCACAAGCGCTGTATCAAAACGGACATGAAGAGGGAATAGAGCAAATGCTGTTGAACGATGATGTCCAAAGGAGATGGTAATCATTGCAATGAAATGATGGGTGTACAACCGATGCTCCCCCATGTAAACCTTCACTCAATTCACAATAAAAGCTTAAAAACAAAACAAAAAAAACCCCCAATAACAACTGACATGAATTTGGACTCAAATCTAGGCCCTGCCACTTGCTAGATAGGTAACTTGAGTCAATGGACATTTTGGAGTTACAACTGCCAATCTTTAAAGTTGTTGTTGTTGTTGTTAAGTGCCGTCGAGTCGGGTCCGACCCATAGCGACCCTGTACAGGGTTTCCGAGGGTGTAAATCTTTACGGCAGTAGAAAACCTCATCTTTCTCCCGCGGAGCAGCTGGTAGTTTCGAACCGCTGACCTTAAGGTTCGCAGCCCGATTCGTAACCACTACGTACAGGGTCGCTATGAGTCGGTTCCGACTCCATGGCACATAACAACAACAACAACAACAACGCTACCAGAGCTCCTTAATCTTTAAAGAGTGGTCGATAATATGTTACTAACAAGGAGCTGGTAAGAATAAGGGAGAATGGATATAAAGCATCTGGTACATGTTGTTGTTGTTGTGTGACATCCAGTTGATTTCAACTCTTAGTAACCCTAGAGGACAGAGTAGAACTGCACCATAGGATTTTCAAGGCTGTCCATCCTTCTCCTTTAGAGCAGCTGCTGGGTTCAAACTGCTGACCTTTCAGTTGGCAGCTGAGTGCCTAGCCACTATGCCATCGGGGAACATTCATTAGTACATATAGTTGTTGTTGTTGTTGATTAGTGCCATCAAGTCAGTTCTGACTCATAGCAACCCTGTATAGGGCTTCTGAGGAGCAGCTGGTAGATTTGAACCACTTGCAGTTCAAACCTACCTTGAGATCAAACCCACCTTATGTTACAGAGTCACACCAGGACTCTGTTAGACACTCATTAAATGGTTTCTGTCTGCTTGGATCAACTATCAACATTATGGAAGCAGTAGTCAAGAAATCAAGTGACATATGGCATTAGGCAAATCTGCTGCACAAGACCTTTTTAAAGTGTTGAAGAGTAAAGGTGTCAGCTTGAGGACTAAGGTACGCCTGACCCAAGCCATGGTATTTTCAATAACCTCATATACATGCGAAAGCTGGACAGTGAATAAGGAACACCATAGAAGAATTGATGCTTTTGAGTTATGGTGTTGGAGGAGAATATTGAAAGTACCATGGGCTGCCAAAAGAACCAACAGATCTGTGTTGAAAGAAGTGCAACCAGAGTGCACCTTGGAGTCCAGAATGGCCAAGCTTCATCTCTCATACTTTGGACATATTGTCAGGAGGGACCAGTCGCTAGAGAAGGATATCTTGTTTGGTAAGGTGGAGGGTCAGAGAAAAAGAGGAAGACCCCAGCGAGATGGATTGGCAAAGTGGCAGCATCGATGGGCTCAAGCATGGCAGCAATTGTGAGTTTGGCCCAGGATTGGGCACTGTTTCGTTCTGTCATACATAAGGTTGTTGAATCAGCACCGACTTGATGGCACCTAATAGCAACAACATCCACCTTCTGGAGTCCTGGTGTGGCACTGTGGGCTAATGCATCAGACTGCAAAGTCATTTGAACTGCAAGGTTGGCGGTTAAAGCTCACCAGCTGCTGCTTGGAAACCCTATACAGGGTCACTATGGGTCAGAACCGACTTGGCATCACTTAACAACAACAAATCCACCTTCTGGTGTGGCACTGTAGGATCAACACTAAACTGCAAACCACAAGGTTGGAAGTTCAAACCCATCAATTACTCCTTGGAAACCCTATAGTCAGAACCGAATTGATGGTACTTAACAGCAACAACAACAATCCACCTTCTGGACTCCTGGTGTGGTGCTGTCGGATAAACACTGGACTGTGAACTACAAGGTCTGTGGTTCAAACCCACTAACTGCTCCTTGGAGACACTATACAGGGTCACTATGAGTCTGAAGCGACTCAATGGCACTTAACAACAACAAAAATCTACCTTTTAGGAGCCCTGATGGTTAAGCACTCAGTTGCTAACTGAAAAGGCAGCAATTTGAATCCACTGGCTGCTCTGTGGGAAAAAGACGTGGCAGTCTGATTCTGTAAAGATTTACAGTTTTGGAAAACTTCTATGGGGCAGTTCTACTGTATCCCATTGGGTCGATATGAGTTGGAATTGACTGGAAAGTAGTGGATTTTTAAAAACTCATTTATCCACATTCTGTAATTAAGTTTTAAAATCTCCTTTATTGGGTCTTCATCCTCCTGCTTCTTAAAAAGATTTATATGACCCCTTCTCTCAATATATTGTATGTTCCCAGCATCTCATCTAATCCCAGCTCATCAATTACTTAGCATATCTGGATGATGTTGACACTTAGTTGTAGATTACTAGAAACCTCTACTAACTTTCATATTTAAAGATCCCTTCTGATTTGTACTGTCTATGATTGTACACTGGGGATAAATGAAAGCAGAGTCTGGGAGGATTATGAGTCAAGAGACTGCTGTGGTAAGGTACCAAATTCAAGGCTATGGGGTTTAACTTGGTAATATCAGCAAGCTCAAGGGGTTCTGATAAGTTATTTGAATTTAACATTTGTATGAGGGATACACTAGAGCAAAGAATAGCTGAGGCAAGAAAGCCATTTAAGAAGATATTGTGATAACCTAGAAACTACCTGATGTGACTTTTTTTTTTTATTATTAAATGTTTTTATTTTGGATTGAGTGAAAGTTTACAGGGCACGTCATCAGCTTCACATTCAACCATTCATATAGCTTGTTTCATTACATTGATTATTATCCCCTCCATATATCATCAGTTAACA
>NW_006408677.1:869807-877102 GCF_000296735.1 Chrysochloris asiatica | reverse complement strand
ATTTTGAAGTCAGGAAGTGACAGGCCTCCAACCTTATTCTTCTTCTTAAGCAGTGCTTTGCTTATCTTGGGTTTCTTTCCTTTCCATATAAAGTTTGTAATTGTTTTTTCCATCTCTTTGAAGAATGTCGTTGGAATCTGGATTAGGTTTGCATTATATGTGTAAATTGCTTTGGGCAGTATTGACATTTTCACAATGGTAAGTCTTCCTATCCACGAGCATGGTACATTCTTCCATTTTTGTAAGTGTCTTTTGGTTTCTTGTATAAGTCCTTTGTTTCTCTGGTTACATTTATTCCTAGGTATTTCATTCTTTGGGTGGCTATTGTAAATGGTATTGCTTTCCTAATGTCATTTTCAATGCTGCCGTTTTTTATATAGAGGAATCCAACTGATTTTTGTATGTTGTTCTTATATTCTGCCACTTTCCTGAATCTTCCAATGAGGTCTAGTATTGGCTGTCATTTGAACCTTGGTTTTCCATGCATTATATTAAAAAACAGACACTGGAGGGGGAGAGAAAAAAAAAAAAGAATAGTTACAGAATTCACATGGCGAGGAGATCAAGTAGATTTCAAGATCAAAACAGACTGTTTTAAATTGGGGAAATGATTAATAAATTACAGGGTAACCTCAAAGAAACATAGCACACTTTCACATCAGATCAAGGAAAGGAAAAATCATAAAGATTTTTTAAACATTAAAACTATAAAAAAAAATTGACAAGAAATGTACACACACAAAAATGAACACATCACAGGAAAAAATGTGGAACAACGAAACCAGTAGCACCCCCCCCCCCACACACATACCAAGATGACTGCAATCAGTTCATACCTATCAATAATTATACTGAGTGTCAATGAATTCAATGCACCAATCAAGAGAATAGCAGAATGAATAAGAAAACAGTATCCTTCAATATGCTGTCAACAAAAGATGCAACTTATATACAAAGATAAATGTTGATTTAAAATTAAAGGATAGAAGAAAATATATCAAGCTAATGGCAATCACAAATGAGACGAAGTGGCAATATTAATCTATGATAAAATAGATTTCAAGGCAAAAACCAGCATAAGAGATAAGGAAGGGCATTATTCTCATGATTAAATGGTAAATTGAACACAAGGGCATAACCATAATAAATATCTTTGCTCAAAATACATAAATCATACCTTAAGGAGCTCTTGTAGCATATTGGTAACGAATTAGGCTGCTAACCTTAATGTCAGCAGTTCGAAACTACCAGCTATTCTGCTGGAGAAAGATGAGGCTTTCTGTTCCCGTAAAGATTTGCAGCCTCAGAAACCCTGTGCAGGGTCACTGTGAGTCAGAACTGACTCCACGGTACTTAACAACAACAACAACAGATTGAAGAAAGAAATAGATGGCTCTACAATAATAATGTTGTTGTTATTGTTGTGAAGTGGAGTCGGTTCTGACTCATAGCGACCTGTACATGGTTTCCGAGGCTGTAAATCTTTATGGGAGCAGAAAGCCTCATCTTTCTTCTGAAGAACAGCTGGTAGTTTTGAACTGCTGACCCTGAGGTTAGCGGCCTGATTCATAACCACTATGCTACCAGAGCTCCTTATAATAATAGGAGATTTTAATATACCACTTTCAAAACAGGACAGAACAACCAGAATGAAACTCAACAAAAACACAAAACAAAATACAGAGGAATTAAACAACCCATTAATTCAACTTGACCTTATAGATTTTTATACAGAGCACTCAATCCAACAGCATGATATGTATTCTAATTCAGTGCCCATGAATCATTCTTCAGTATAGACTATATGTTAGGCCACAAAACAAGTCTTAATAAATTTTAAAAACATCAAAATACCAAAAGCCATCTTCTAAGATCACAATGATATAAAATTAGAAATCCACAATAGGAAGATCAAGGAAACGAAATCAAATACATGGAAACTGAATAAGATCCTGTTTAAAAGCTACTGGATAATAAATAAAAAATAAAATTACAAAAATAATTGAAAGAAATAAAAGTGAAAATACAACATACCAAATGCATCAAAAGGAGTTCTTAGAGGACAGTTTATAGCAATAAAAAAGAAGAAAGAACCAAAATCAACACATTAACATACCATCTCCAACAATTAGAGAAAGACAAGCAAGGTAATCCTACAGTCACCAGAAGAACAGAAATAATAGAGATTAAAGGAGCTCTGGTAGCGTAGTGGCTACGAATCGGGCTGCGAACCTTAAGGTCAGCGGTTCGAAACTACCAGCCGCTCCACGGGAGAAAGATGAGGCTTTCTACTCCCGTAAAGATTTACACCCTCGGAAACCCTGTACAGGGTCGCTATGGGTTGGAACCGACTCGACGGCACTTAACAGCAACAACAAGAGCACAAATAAATGAAGTAGAAAATAGAAAAACAATAGAAAGAATCAACATGACAAGAAGCTGGTTCTTTGAAAGGAATAATCCAATTGTCAAACCATTGGCAAATCTAACAAAGGAAAAGAGAAGATATAAATAACATGCATAAGAAATGATATGGGTAACATCACAATAGAACCAACAGAAATAAAACAGATACTAACAGAATACTATGAAGACTTGTACTCCAATAAATTTGAAAATCTGGAAGAAATGGATAATTAAAAAAAAAAACACAACGTACCTAAAGTAACAAAGAGTGAAGTAGAAAATAGAACAGACCTATAACAAAAGAAGATATTGATCAGATCATTAAAAAACTCCCAACAAATAAAAGTCCAGGCTCAGGTGGCTTTGCTGTTGAGATTTTACCAAACATTCAGAGAAGAATTGACACCAATTTTACTAAAATTTTTCCAAAAACATAGACAAGGATGGAAAACTCCCAAATCCATTTTATAAAACCAGTATAAACCTCATACCAAATCCAGGCATGGATATCACAAAAAAGGAAATTATAGACCAATATCCCTCATGAACATAGATGCAAAAGTTCTTGACAAAATCCCAGTCAATAGAATTCAACAACATTAAAAAACAAACATCATGACTAAGTGGGATTCATACCCAGGATGCAAGCATGGCTTAATATTCAAAAAAACAATCAATGTAAGCCACCATATAAATAAAACAAAGGAAAAGAACCACATGATCATATCGATTGGTGCAGAACAGAAATTTGGCAAAATCCAACACCCATAATTGATAAAAAAAACACTCAACAAAGTAGGAGTAAAGGAAAATTCCCCAACATAATTTAGAGCATATATACAAAACCAACAGCCAACATAACTGTGAATGAAGATAAATTGAAAGCATTCCATTTGTGAACAGGAAGTAGACGCAGAAGCCCTTTATAACCATTCTTATTAAATATTGTTAGGGAAGTATTAGCCGGAGTTATAAGGAGACCTAGTGTGGTGCTGCTAGCGTAGTGGTTACAAATCGGGCTGCGAACCTTAATGTCAGCGGTTCGAAACTACCAGCCACTCTGCGGGAGAAAGATGAGGCTTTCTACTCCCGTAAAGATTTACACCCTCGGAAACTCTGTACAGGGTCGCTATGGGTTGGAACCGACTCGACGGCACTTAACAACAACAACAGCAACACTGTGGCGCTGCGGGTTAATGTGCCAGACTGCAAAGCCATTTGAACTGCAAGGCTCACCAGCTGCTCCTTGAAAACTTTATACAGGGTCGCTATGGGTCAGAATTGACTCAATAGCACTTAACAACAACAACATATGTCAAGAAAGGGAAATCAAAAGAATTCAAATTGGCAAAGAAGAAGTAAAACTGTCTCTGTTTGGAGATGATATGATCCTATGCATAGAGAATCCCACCAAGACTCAGCAAGAAAATTATTGGAACTCATAGAAATATTCAGAAAATTGGCAGGGTAAAACATCCATATTAAAAAATCATTTGGATTCTTCTGTACTAATAAAGACAACTCTGAAAAGGAAATTATGAAAACAATACCACTTATAATAGCTACCCAAAGAATGAAATTCTTAGGAATAAATCTAACCAGAGAAAGAAAAGACCTATATTTTAGAAACTACAAAAAACTATAACAAGAAACCAAAAGAGATTTACAAAAATGGAAGAATATACCATACTCATGGATAGGAAGACTTAACATTGTGAAAATATCAATACTACCTAAAGTAATCTATAGATACAATACAATCTCAATATAGATTCCAATAACATTCTTTAAAGAGATGCAAAAAATCATCACGGAATTTATATGGAAAGAAAAGAGACCTCAGATAAACAAAGCACTGCTTAAGAAGAACAAACTTGGAGGCCTCTCACTCCCTGATCTCAAAATTTACTACACAGAGACTGTGGTCAAAACAGCCTGTTACTGGTACAACAAAAGATGCATAGATCAATGGAACAGAATTGAGAACCCAGAAGTAAATCCTTCAGCATACAGTCAACTGATCTTTGACAAAGGGTCAAAGCACATTAAATGGAGAAGAGATAGTCTCTTCAACAAGTGGTGCTAGTAAAACTGGAAATCAATTTTCAGAAGAACAAAACAAGAACTATACCTCACACATAGACAAAACCAAACTCAACATGGATTAAAGATCTAAATGTAAAGCCTGGAATTATGAAGATTAACAATAAAAAAATAGGGACAGACTTAGGGGTGCTAACAATTGGCTTTAAATACACTATCAAACAATGCAAAAAAACATACGCATAGTAGAAGACAAAAACGATGACTGGGACCTCCTTAAAATTAGAAATTTATGTGCATCAAAAGATTTCACCAAAAGAGTAAAAATGGAGTCTACATACTGCAAAAAGAATTATTTTTGCAAGGATGTATCAGATAAGGCATTAATATCTGAAATTTGTAGAGAAGTACAATATCACTACAAAAAAAGACAAACAACCCAATTTAAAAATGGGCACAGGATGTGAACTTCACCAATGAAGACATTCAGGCAGCCAACAAACGTATGAAGAAATGCTCACAATCATTAGCCATTGTTGTTGTTGTTAAGTGTTATCAAGTTGGTGCCATCAATAGTGAATCTGTATAGGATTTCTGAGGTCAGTTGGAGCCACTGACCTTGCAGTTCAAACTGACTTTGAGGTCAAGTGCTTATCCTATGGTGCCACACCAGGATGCAAATAAAAAAAAATAATGAGATGTCATCTCACACCAGCATTAACAGTGAACTTCAAAAAAACAGAAAACAACAAATGCTGGTGAGGGTGTGGAGATATTGGGACCCACCTGCATTTCAGGTGGGACTGTCAAATGGTTCAACCACTTTGGAAAACTGTGTGATGCTTCCTTAGAAAGTTGGAAATAGAAATACCTTATGACCCAGCAATCCCTCTACTTGGTATATATCCACAAGAAATATGAGACAGGACACAAGTTGATAGATGCACTCCAATGTTCATCATAACACATTTTACAACATTAAAAAGATGGAGACAATCTAAGTGTCAACCAATGGAGGAATGGATAAACAAACTTTGGTACATATACACAATGGAATACTATGCAACCTTGATGAATAATGATGAGTCTCCAAAATACCTCATAACATGAATGAACCTGGAGGACATTATGCTGATTGAAATTAAGTGGCTAGCTTACAAGATTTCATGAGTGTAGTTAGTTTCAGAAAGAGAGGGTAAGGTAGAATCCCTACTGAGTAGTTTTCCTCTTTTCCAGATGGATCTGGTAAACAGGGATAGGGAGTGATGGCAATAGGATTTCATGATTCATTTGTGAGTAATTGGCAGGATTCATTGTGACTGTCAAAACTGTAATTGTAGAAGATGTGTTAACTAAATGGGGGAGTAGTTAATCTTTTATTTTAGGAACAGCCAATCCCAAGACCAACAAGTAGGAAGAGCATGAGTGGATTGTGAGATTCCTACCTAGAAAAGAGACAACAGCATAGATGGTGGCAGAGGAAGTGGCATGGAGAGACAGAGCAGCTGCAGGCTCTAGGCCCATGGACTTAGTTAGGCTGTGTGCCTGCAGGCAGAAGTCTGGCTTGTAGACTGTACCCTTTGGACATTTAAATGAATATATATTTTTTGTTTGGTAAGTGTTCATAAAATAATTTTGCTTTGTTCTTTGTGAAATATAAGATGTAATTGGGGAGCCACAGGGAGGAAGTAGGATAACTGTTGTTGCAGGGAAGAAATTGTAATAATTGAGATGAAACAAAGTGTATGCTTTGTTGAATGTAAAGCTGATGGATTTTTTCTGTAAACCTTCACTCAACTCACAATAAAGATTTTTTAAAAAGTCAATAGTAGAAATTAAGTGAAACATTAAACAATATTTACTCAGTGTAAGAGAAGACAAGCAAAGAAAAAGAGGAAAATAACCAGATGATATGAATAAAAAAACCAGTAATAAGATGGTATACTTAAAGCCAAAGTATTGAAATCCATGACAACATAGAGCGTACACATGAAATGATTCTGATGAATAGACTAGTGACCGTCTATTATGTGGCAAATAATTTGCAAATCAGCCATGGCTCTGTCTATGAAATAATCTATGACAGACATGGGTTTTGTAAAGTTTGTGTGAGATGGGTACCGAAACAACTCACAGAAGAACATAAACAGAAGCATTTGGACATCTGCAAACAAAATGTAGACTGATACTCAAAGGAAGGTACTACAAGTTTCTTTAAAAAATGGTTCCTGGTGATGAGACATGGATTCATCACTATGAGCCTGAGAGTAAACGGCAGAGTATGGAATGGAAACAGCCTCAATTGCTGACCAAGAAAAAGTTCAAAAGTCAACTATCAGCTGGAATATTGATATTTACAGTTTTCTGGGATTCTCAAGGGTTCAACAATCAATGAAGCTCATTACAGTGGGATGTTCACTGAAGAGCTGAAGCCTAAACTTCGGATTAAACACAGAGGACTGCTATCCAAGGGCATTGTTATCTTGAATGATAATGCAAGTCCACACACCTCTGCTCACACTATTGACATTGCAAAACCTTCATTTTGAGGTGTTAAAACATTCCTCCCTGTTTTCCTGGTCTTGCTCCATTGGACTTTCCCATGAAAGCAGCTCTTTGAAGAGGAAGATTTACCTCTGTTGAAAAAGTGAATTTGTTGTCAGGTGCCATCGAGTCGGAACCGACTCATAGCGACCCCATGCACAGCAGAACGAAACAATGTCTGGTTCTATGAAGGAAAACGTGGCGTCAGGATTGGAGGAAGACTCATTAACAACCTGCGATATGCAGCTGATACAACCTTGCTTGCTGAAAGTGAAGAGGACTTGAAACATTTACTTATGAAG
>NW_006408677.1:853434-867825 GCF_000296735.1 Chrysochloris asiatica | reverse complement strand
TGAGGTTGGCCCAGGATCGGACATTGTTTCGTTCTGCTGTGCATGGGGTCGCTATGAGTTGGTTCCGACTCGATGGCACCTGACAACAACAACAAAGGACAAAGTTCATTTCCCTCATAATGGCTCAGGATAGTGGAGCAGTTTTGCTCCATGAGTCACTTAAGGTCTTAGGTTCCTGCCATATTGTTGTCCATCTTTTATTAATCCCTTTTAAACCTTTTCTTATTTATTTTGTTGTCATTGTTTCCACATACACAATTCAGTGACCTTGATTACCTTCTTTGAGTTGTGTATTCATTCTTACCCTTCTTTTCTGAGTAGTTCCTCCCCCATTAACATAAATTCACTGTCCCCCTAAGTTTCCTATCTAAACTTTTTAATTGTTCTCAATTTTATCCAGTGTAGGTAGATCTTAAAAAAGTACAATGCTCAAGGTAGACATTTTACATTAGTTAAGTTGAACTATTGTTTGGTTTTAGGAAAAATTCAGGGAACATTTTTGGTTTGAAGTTAAAAGCTTATCTCAAGGCAGTAGTTTCAGGGATTCATCCAGGCTCCATGCCTCCAGAAAGTCTGAGTCCATGAGAATTTTTAATTCTGTTCTGCATTTTCCTTCTTTTCATCAGGATTCTTTTATAGATTATTTGATTAAAATACATAGTAATGATAGTCAGGCATCATCCAGTTCTTCTGGTCACAAGGCAAAGGAGGCAATTTTAAATAGAGGCAATTGCTCGACCACACATTCTATATCCTGTTGCTATTTCTGACTTTAGGAGCACTAGTGTCTTAGTGGGTTATGCATTGACCTGTTAACCACAATGTCACCGGTTCAAATCCACCAGCCACTGCACAGGGAAGAAGATGAGGTTTTCTGCTCCCATAAAGATTCACAGAAACCCTAAACAGGGTTGCTTTGAGTTGAAATTGACTTGACAGTAAACAACGACCACCACCACCATACCTGACTTTCTTCCTCTATTGCTCCAGTAAAGTAGAGACTAAGTGTGTCTTAAGACCTTAGGCAATATGTAACAAGCTAGGAGGTAGAACAGTAGTGCTAAACATGTTATTAAGCCAATTATCTGGGATGTCCCATGAAACCATGACCTGAAACCTCCAAATCAAGTAAACAAATTACATAATGTTCTTGGTTATGCATAAGCAGCCTTAGCAACTACTCTTGATTGTCATTGTCTTAAGTGTACTGTCACAGATGTTTTACCAAGTTAACTTTATACATGTGTACAACTTTTTGACAGCAACTTCAGTAGTTAGCAGTGCAGCCCTACCTTTAATCCATGTGATTTTACTATTATGGCTAACTCCCTATTTTCCCCTCCTTCCCATCCCTGGTAATCACTAACATTATCTCTATATATTTGCTTTTCTTAATCTTTTTTATGTAAATGAGGTCTTAACAATATTTGTGTTTTTTTATTGACCTGTTTCACTTTACCCTCTACTTTACCAAGCATGATATCCTTCTCCAGGGACTGGTCCCTCCTGATACATGTCTGATGTATGAAAGACGAAGTCTGGCCATCCTATCTTCCAAGGAGCACTCTGGCTGTACTTCTTCCGACACAGGTTTGTTTGTTCTTTTGGCAATGCATGGTACTTTCAATATTCTCAACAACACCATAAACTAAAATGCATCAATTCTTCTGCGGTCTTCCTTATTCACTGTCCAACTTTCACATGCATGTGAGGTTATTGAAAATATCATGGTTCGTGTCAGGCACACCTTCGTCTTCAAACTAACATCTTTGCTCTTCAGCACTTAAAAGAGGTCTTGTGCAGCAGATTTGCTTAATGCATGCAATACATCGTTTAATTTCTTGACTGCTGCTTCTATTAATGTTGATGGTTGATCTGAGCAAAATGAAGTCTGTACAATTTCAATCTTTTCTCCATTTATATGAATGTTGTTTATCCAATGGTGAGAATTTGTGTTTTCTTTACATTGAGGTGAAAGCCATATTGAAGACTGTGTTCTTTGATCTTCATTAGTCAGCATTTTAAGTCCTCTTCGCTTTCAGCAAGCAAGGTTGTATTTTCTGCAAGTCACAGGTTGTTAATGAATCTTCCTTCAATCCTGATGCCATATTTTTCTTCATATAATCCGTTTTCTTAGATTATTTGCTCAGCATGAAGATTGAGTAAACACGGTGAAAGAATGCAACCCTGATGGATATCTCTCCTAATTTTAAACCATTCTGTGTTACCTTGTTCCTTTTGAACAACTACCTTTTGGTCTATATACAGATTCCTCATGAGCACAATCCACCACTCATCTGTCAGTTTGTCGACTTTGGTGGCTTGTGTGTTGCTGTGATTCTGGAAGCTATGCCATGGGTATTTTCAATACAAGCAGGGTCACCCACAGTAGACAGGCTTCAGATGAGCTTCCAGACAAAGACAGACTAGGAAGATAGAGAGATGAACTACTTCCAAATGCTTAGTCACTGAAAAAATTATGAATACCAGAGAAACACTGTCAGATATAGTTATGAAAAATGAGAATTTCAGGTTGGAAGGCATTCAAAATTCAGCTGGGGAACAGCTGCCTCCTCAAAGTAGAGTTGACAGTGGTGATGCAAATGGAGTAAAGCCCTTGCAACATTCATTTGCTGATGGAAACAACTCAAAACGAAGAGAAAAACCTGTAAACATCCATTAATAATCAGAACATGGAATGCATGAAGTATGAATCTAGGAAAATTGGAAATTGTCAAAAATGAAATGGAATGAATAAACATTGATATCCCAGGCATTAGTGAGCTGAAATGGACTGGTATTGGCCATTTTGAGTCTGACAATCACATGGTTTACTACTCCAGGAATGACAAATTGAAGAGAAATGATTTTGCATTGTCAAAAAGAACGCATCAAAAGCTGTCATGAGGTACAACGCTGTCTGTGATGGGATAATATCCATGTGCCTACAGGGAAGACCAGTTAATACCACTGGTATTCAAATTCACTCACCAACCACTGAAGCCAGTGAGGATGAAATTGAAGACTTCAATCAACTTCTTCAATCTGAAATCGATCAAACATGCAATCAAGATATATTGATCATTACTGGTGATTGGAATGCAAAGGTTGGAAACAAAGAGGAAGGATCCGTAGTTGGAAAATATGATCCACACAATCGAAAGCCATTGCATAGTCAGTAAAGCACAGGCAAATATCTTTCTGGTATTCTCTGTGTTCAGTCAAGATCCATCCAACATCAGCAATGACATCCCTCAATGTATGTCCTCTTCTAAATCTGGCTTGAGCCTCTGTCAAAGTATGTTTGCAGTCATTTTTGGACTATCTTTAGCAAAATTTTACTTACAGTCTTTCAATTTACTTGGCTTATATTAGTACCTTCAGTACTGCATTGGTTTTTTGAAATATTTCAATTTGCATTCTATTAATTCCCAGAGCCTTGTTCTTTGACAATGTCTTCAGTTCATCTTGGACTTTTTCTTTCAGTACCATCAGTTCTTGATCATATACTACCTCTTGAAATGTATGAACATCAACCAGTTCTTTTTGTACAGTGACTGTGTGTATACCTTCCATCTTCTTTTGATGCTTTCTGCATCATTCAGTGTTTTGCCCATAGAATACTTCAATATTGCATCCTGAAGCTTGAATTTTTCTTCAGTTCTTTTGCTTGAGAAAATGTTGAACATGTTTGTCCTTTTTGTTTTTCTAACTCCAGGTCTTTGCACATTTCATTATAAAACTTGACTTTGTCTTTTCAAGTTGCCTTGTGCATTTTCTGTTCAGCTCTTTTACCTCCTCATTTCTTCCATTTACTATAGCATTTCTATGCAGGAGAGCAAGTTTCAGTCTCTTATGACATCCATTTTGGTCTTTTCCTTCTTTCTTTTCTTCTTAATGTTCTTTTGCTTTCTTCCTGTATGCTGTTCTTGATGTCTTTTCACAACTCTTCTGGTCTTCAATTAGTGTCTAATTCATTAAACCTGTTCTTGAGATGGTCTCTAAATTCAGGTGGTATATATTCAAGGTCATATTTTGTTTTTTGTGTACTTGTTTTAATCTTCTTCAACTTCATCTTGAAGTTGCATTTGGTGGCCTGTTCCAAGGCCCCTGGTCTTGGTTTGACTGATGATATGGAGCTTTTCCATCATCTCTTCCCACAAATGTAGTCAATTTGATTTCTCTGTATTCCACCTGTTGAGGTCCATGTGTATAGTCATCTTTTATATTGTTTAAAAAAGGTGTTTGCAATGAATAAGTCATTGGTCTTGCAAAATTTATCATGCAATTGATCTCTAGCATCGTTTCTATCACCAAGGCCATACTTTCCAACCTTTGTATTCTAATCACCAGTAATTATCAATACATCTTAGTTGCTTGTTTGATTAATTTCAAACTGAAGAAATTGGTTGTTGTTCTTGTCAAGTGCCCGAAAATAGATTTTTAACTCAAAGCAACACTGTATACGGCTTCCGAGGCTTTAAATCTTCAAGGGAGTAAAAAGTCTCATCTTTGTCCCATGGAGTGACTGGTGGGCTTGAACCGTGACCTTGTTGTTTTCAGTTCAGTGATTATTGTTGGGAATCACAATGCTCCTGAAGAAGTTTGTAGACTTCTTCAGTTTCATCATCATTGGCTTTAGCGATTGGTGTGTAAGTTTGAAAAATAGTGGTATTAACTGGTCTTCCTTGTAGGCATATGGATATTATCATATCATAGACAGCATTATACTTCAAGATAGATACTGAAATGTTCTTTTTGATGTTAAGTGCAATGACATTCCTCTTAAATTTGTCGTCCTTGCCATAATAAATCATATGATTGTCAGCTTCAAAATGGCCAATTCAGATCATTAATGTAATACATTACATTTTATTTTTGACAAGTTCCAATTTTCCTAGGTTCATACTTTATACATTCCATGTTTGGATTATTAATGGATGTTTACAAATGTTTCTCCTTATTTTGAATTGTGCCCCATCAGGAAACGAAAGTCTCCAAAACTTTCCTCCATTTGCATCATCACAGTTAACTGTATTTTGAGGAGGCAGCTCTTCCGCAGTCATATTTTGAGTGCCTTCCAACCTGAGGGGCTCATCTCCTACACTATAGCTGACAGTATTCAGGTGCTTTTCATCTTATTCCAATATTCAATATTCTGGTGCTATCTGACAGTGTTCCACTGCTAGTCATAAGGTTTTCAGTGGCTAAGTATTCAGAATAGTCTGCCTCTCCTTCTTCCTACTTTGTCTTAATCTGAAAACTCAGCAGAAACCTGCCCATCATGGATGTATCCTGCTAGTATTTAAAATACACATGGCATAGCTTCTAGCATCATAGCAACATGCAAGCCACCACAGTAGGATAAACTGACAGATAAGTGGTGAGTGGCAAATTATATATATATATATTAATGTCCACATTATTACATGTTAATTGTTGTTTAGTTTAATCGAGTAGGTTCTGACACATAGCAACTCTATATATGGTTTTGAGGAGCAACTGGTGGATTTAAACTAGCAACTTTGTGGTTAGCAATCCAGTGCTTATCCTATAGCTCCACTTCAATAAAGCTGGTAAAAGAGAATGAAATAAACATCTCTTTGAACTTTTCACTTAAAAATTGTACATTGCATTTAAGTGAATTATACATCAAGTTGAGTTAATTCCTAAAAATGAGTTGGTTTTGATTCATAGCCATCCTATTTAGGGTTTTTGAGGCTGTAAATAAATGGTTATGGGAGCAGAATGTCTGACCTTTTCTAGCAGAGAGTTGGTGCCGACCTTGTGGTTATCATTCCAATGCTTATGCTACAGAGTCACCATGCTAATCTGTAATGATGAGTGGTTGTTTTATTTTAAAATAACATTTAAATGTTTTAAATAACTTTCTTTGAATAATACTGAGGTTCTCTCTCTATATTTAAAATGTTTATTGCCCATTTATATTTATTTTTGTGAATTTTTAAAATTAATTTTGTTCTATATTTATATACCACTCATAGAATGTAATATTTTGAGACTATTAGAATGTAAAATTATGAGTCGGACTGCTAACCTCAAGGTCAGCAGTTTGAAACTACCAGCTGTTCCATGGGAGAAAGATGAGGTTTTCTGTTCCTGCAAAGATTTACAGCCTCAGAAACCCTATGCAGGGTCTCTATGAGTCGGAACCGACTCCACAGCACATAACCACCACCATCACCATACATGTAAAGGAGTCCTGGTGTAACGCTGTAGGATAAGCACTGGACTGCTAACCACAAGGTTGGTGGTTCAAACCCACCAGCTGCTCCTATGAAACCCTATACAAGGTCATCACTATGACTCTGAACCAACTTGTTAGCACATAACAACAACAACAACAACATATATGCAAAGCACTAGGAGTAGTGTCTGGAGTATAGTAAGTTAGTAAGTGATGACAAGTGTTGGATGAACACTGGACTGCTAACTGCAAGGTCAGTGTTCAAACCCACCAACTGCTCCTTGGATACCCTGTCAAGGGTCTCCATGAGTTGGAATAAATTCAACAGCACTTAACAACAACACCAACAAGAGTAATATTAATCTTATTATTGTTTCATTCATATGTGAAACAAGGAGTTACATCAAGTCCAACAATGAGGCTCCATAGTGTGCCCTTCAAAGTATGTCCAGACCCAGATAAAATTAACCTCACTCCAAATATCAAATATTTGACTTTTCCTGTTACCCACTTTACATGGCTTTGTTTTAGGAGCTGATATAAATCACCCAGAAAGTCTAGTTGTCCTTCCTCTATGTTTGTAAATCTACCCTGAAGCTCTCTCTGGAGGTGAAGATTTCAATGGAATGCTTTGGTGAAAGAAAGATTTCCTGTTAGTTGAGCCTGAGTGTGAGAGTAAACCTTCAAACATCCTACCTTTTCAGCTTCTGTGGCTGCAGGCATCCTGCAGAAGGAGAGTAAACAGAGTTGGTAATGATGCCATAAACAGAAATCTGAAGCAGTTGCCAAGCAGCTGAAGGGAGATGAGACCAGATGGAAATAATTTGTCTGTATGTTTACGAATGGTAGTATTTGATTGGAATAGATGAGAGATGGACCAGGATGAAGAGAATGAGTTATAACTGGCCATCTCGCTCCAACAGGGAAAATGATAGGTAGAGATGGGTCTATATCATGGTTACATCTATATACTAGCAAAATTATATACATATAACTAAAGGGTCTAGAGTGCATAATTTGGGGGGGGGGTTGTTGTTATTATGTGCCGTGGAGTCGGTTCCGACTCATAATGACCCTACACAAGGTTTCCGAGGCTGTAAATCTTTACAGGAGCAGAGCGCCTCATCTTTCTCCCGCGGAACCGCTGGTAGTTTCGAACTGCTGACCTTGTGGCTCGCAGCCCGATTCATAACCACTACGCTACCAGAACTCCTTGATTTGGGGGTAGTATGGTATAAAGAATGAAGCATATCACTAGTTCCATTTATTTATTTTATGAATGAGATTTTGGTGAAATTAATGTTAAAATGAAAGCCATGACCTAATATAGCTTTGTAGCATTTAATCATAATCAGAAACTGTGCCTTACCTGGATCAGTGGGGAGAAATGAAAGGAAACTATGGAAGACTATTGAAATTTGCATGAAAATTGAGGCATATGCTTTATAGCACTCATTGTTGAAGCTTGTAATGGGTTGTAGAAAAGACAAGGTTTAATGAGAGCTGAGAAAAAAGTCACAGGTATTTATTTTGAAATGTCTGTTGTATATGTTTTATTATAAAATTCAGTCTGGCTGATGGTGGGTCAGAATGCCCCCATACTCACTAGCTAAATGGCTGATATCCTGCTTTTTGTTGTGCTGTTAGGTGTTATCTGGGAAAATTCTGACTCATAGCTTAAGTAGATTTCCAGATCTTTCCCCTGCTTGGGCTGGAACTGCCAGCCTTTTGGTTAGCAGCCAGAGGCTTAATGGTTGAGCCATCAGGTACCATTCTACCCTCCCATTTTCTTCCTGGTAAAGTTTGGGGAACTCTCCAAGGTTCTTGTATCTTCTGATTTCAGCAGTAGCCTTCCTCATGTTTGGGTGAAAAGTATAATACAAAAAAACCTCTGGAAGGCTGGATTTAGTCCATAAGAGACAATGACTAGCAAAGGATCCAGAATCCATTTTTCTGTTGCTGTTGTTTTTTTCAGGATTTCAAAAGAGACTTTTTCTCCCTTTGATACAGATGAGGCTGATGAGAACGCAGGAAGAGAGCACATGATACTTCAGAGGTCTCTTCTCTGACTCTATTTTCCTTGACCTCCAGCAGCTTGTAACTTTTAATGTAGATCGTTGTCTCTTCTGTGAAATTTTGTTTTCTTGGTTTCCATGACACAGTGTATTGCACTGCTCTTGTACTATCTTGCTCACTGCCACTCTCTTTCTCCCTCTCTGTTGTCTTTGTTGGCTCTCATTCATAATCTTATTTCCCAAATGTGTGTGCTTTGGCTCACTCTTCGGCTTTCTGTTTTTCTCTGTATATGCTCCCTCTCACACTGCTTCAAATGCCACCCAAACACATATGACTCCCAAATATTTGGCCAATCACCAATATTTCTCTAAACTCTGGTCTTTCTTTCATTGACATCTCTCTGCTGGGAATTTCCCCTTGGTTGTTTCCCCTAAACTCACTACATCTTGCAATAATTTATCTTCCTATTCTTCCTGCAAAAGTGACTTTTGTTCTGACTTGAGTATTTCTCTTAACAGATAGCTATTTCCCTAGCTTTCAAGTTTTGAAATCTCAGGAATATCCTTGACTTCTCTCTGTCACCCTTCAAAATATAAATCAGTCACCAAGTCCTGCCTTCACAATTACCTTTACATCATATCTGCCTTTAACGTCCCATCACTACCACTGTAGTTATGGTCCTTATAAAAATTTACCATGCTGGTCAATCTGTTCTTGCCTCTCTTTCCTCTAAACCACATTAGCAAAAGCCCAAGATGTATCTTCTTACTATATTATTTTCATTATATCATTAAATGCTTACATTTACTGTCTTTTCATTGAAGCCCTAACTTGTTATCTTGGCATTTGATTCTCATAATAGTATGTCCTCAATAGTCTTGTCCAAATTTATCTTCCATTAATTTTTAGAATTTAACTCTGTTTATCTCCCTCTAGATTTCTATGCTATTATTGCATGCTTTAATTCTAGATTGTTAAAAGCCTACAATGAATAATTTGTTACATAGCCAAAGAACCTTACCTTTGGTTTACTCATGTTTACCACCTTTTTTGATTCTTAATTTCTTCTTTTTCCCTGAAGGAGATCTATTAGAATGCGTTAATTCTGCTTTAGATTTTCTGATGGAGAACTTAGCTTTTGTTTGTTTGAAACAAATCTTTATTTTATCTTTATTTTTAAATCATGTTTTTGCTATCTACACATTTCTACGTAGGCAGTTACCTTTATGCTAATTGAAGTTATCATTCCACTGTTTTCTGGCTTCCTTTGAGGCTTTTAAGGCATCAGCTGTCAGGGTAATTACCTCCTTTGAAGGTAGTCTGCCTTTTTTTTTTTTTTTTTATTCGGGATGCTTTAAGATCATTTCTGTCTTTGTTTTACTGCAATTTCACTGTGATGTTTCCAGGTGGGGCTTCCCTTTCATTTATCTTGCTTGATATTGCTTGGGATTTTAAAATATATGCATTGGGTTTTTTCATTAGTTTAAGAAAATTGTCAACCTTTACTTTCTCAAATATTACCCCTGCTCCATTTTCTTTCTTTTGTCTTTTAGAATCCCAATTAAACGTATGTAAAATTTTCTCACTGTGTCCTCTCTGTCTGTTCTCTTGTCTATATCCCATCATTTTTCTCTCTGTGTTGTATTCTGGATACTTTATTCTGACCTATTTTAAGTTTTTTGATCTCTCTTCAGCTGTGTCTAATCTGCTGTTATACCTACCAAAGATCTAATTTTATATTTAATTGTGCATTTCCAGAAGTTACAGTTGGCTCTTTTTCATCACTGCAATGTCACTATTTAGAATTTCATGTTACATGAACACATATTCATACATACTTGTGATTATTACTTTAAGTGCAGTAAACAATCTTAAGCTGATAAATCTAAAATCTGAAGTATGCATTTGTGAGTCTTTTTTTACTGGGTCATTCATATGTGTGTATTGTTTTCATGTGAGTCTGGTTGTCTTTGACTCTAAGCCAACCATTATATTTTAATAATTATTAATAAGATTAAGCTAACATTTAGGACTCTTACCCAGAGAACACTTGTTTGTTCTGCCAGGCACCAGGGTACATTACTAATTTGAGGACACGCTACATTTAAGGCTTGAGAATTCCTGAACCAGCTCATGAACTGGATTGCAAGTTATGAAAAGGCAAGTCTAGTTCCCTTGTATATTCAGGATGCAGCCCTTTGGGGTCCCAGCTTATTGGCAAAAGGGGTTAAATCAGACTCTACTTTGGGAAGGTATTGGTTTTTGACTTTTGTTCCCCTCACCTAGTAATGTTGCCAGAGCTACTATTCAATATCACAGCTATTTCTTTGAGATTGTAAAAATCCCTCAGGGCAAAAGCAGCTTTTAGTAATAGGCTTACCTCTCTGGGATATTACTTTTTTCTAGATTTTGAAAACGTAATTCTTATCCAGTTAGCATTTTGGTACCTTTAAATTTGTAAACATTACATCCTTGTTTACTGGAAACTCTCAATAGAAATGACTAATCTACAATGATTGGAAGTAGGTACTCCTCTATTTTTCCTTTCAGTAGATACTCCCTTCGAGTTAAAATGGCCCATGACTTACTACCTGAAATGTGATACACCTATTCCCAATTGCCAATCTTTTCTCATGCTCCACTAGATGATACAACCTTGCTTGCTGAAAGTGAAGAGGACTTGAAACATTTACTGTTGAAGATCAAAGAACACAGCCTTCGGTATGGATTGCATCTCAATGTCAAGAAAACAAAAATCCTCACCACTGGACCAATAAACAACATTCTTATCAATGGAGAAAAGATTGAAGTTGTCAAGGACTTCATTCTTCTTGGATCAACTATCAACACTCGCGGAAGCAGCAGTCAAGAGATCAGACGACATATTGCATTAGGCATATCTGCTGCACAGGAACTTTTTAAAGTGTTGAAGATGTCAGCTTGAGGACTAAGTTGCGCCTGACCCAAGCCATGGTATTTTCAATAACCTCATATGGATGCGAAAGCTGGACAGTGAATAAGGAAGATCGTAGAAGAATTGATGCCTTTGAGTTGTGGTGTTGGAGGAGAATACTGAAAGTGCCATGGACTGCCAAAAGAACTAATAGATCTGTTTTGGAAGAAGTGCAGCCAGAGTGCTCCTTGGAGGCCAAGATGGCTAAACTTTGGCTCTCATACTTTGGACATATTGTCAGGAGGGAACAGTCGCTGGAGAAGGATGTCATGCTGGGTAAGATGGAGGGTCAGAGCAAAAGAGGAAGACCCCCAACGAGATGAATTGGCCAGGAGGCATCATTGATGACGTCAAGTGTGGCAGTGGTAGTGAGGTTGGCCCAGGATCGGACATTGTTTCGTTCTGCTGTGCGTGGGGTCACTATGAGTCGGTTCCGACTCGATGGCACCTGACAACAACAACTTATGTTCAACTTTATCTCCCCCCTTGTTTTTCCATTTAAACCTCTCACTTCTCTTTCCTTTGTCAATTGCAATTCTATCCATGCTTTAGGCCTGGTTCATTCTTAACCTCCTCTATGCACTCTTCCCTGACTACTTCATATTACACTGATTTTTATAAGGACTCTTTACCAGCTCACTTGTTTGTCATGTGTCAAACAAGTTTATGCATTTCATTGATTCCAAGACACCTTTCTGACTTCAGAAGAGTTAACATGAGAAAAAGATACACATTAGAATTGATGAAATGTTATGTCAACTGCACAATTTCTTATGTAATGTCTAGATTGTAAGCAGCTCAAAGACAGAACCTATGCTGCAGACTTTTCTATAGCATCTTGTAAAATATGGCACAAGTTATGTTCTAAGTAGTACATAATTCAGTTGATTGGTTGGTTTCTCCTGATCTTCCACTAGTCGAGTTCTGATCATCAAGCAATCGAGGCTAGGTCAAATGGAGATACTATCTGTAACTTTGGGTTTTCTTGTGAGTCTCCCTTCATTTAATATCAGCTGGATGCTTCACTCTCAGCTCTAGCCCTCTGTGACTGTGCCCTTGTCCATGGTCTCATGTGTCCCCAAGTCACACCATACTTCAGAACAACCAACCCTTCCTCTTCTCTCTCTCATCTCCAGGTTAATGGGAGTCAATGGACCATGGTTGAACTCAGCCCATTTCTTCATTGCTGCCTTTCCCCCTCTTCCACTCACTAGTAGACCAATGTGGTCACCAGCAAGCTTACAAGCCTTTGCGTTTCAGTCTTAGAGTGGGGTTTGTCCTGAAGGAACTTGATTGCTTTCCTTGATGGCTTCTTGTAGTAGTCAATCATACTGCCATTTTTGTTTTGGGTTTTTCCTGATGATCTTTCTTTGAAGATGTGTATTCTCTCTCACTCTAGCTGTTCCAGACTGGACTGCTTGTCCTTTCTAGAGGGATTGTCCCACCTCAGAAGGTTCTGGATGGGGCTCAGGATTCCACCTAAGGTCCTATATACTGCAAAGTCTCCAAAAGAGTCCTATTTCACTGGGCAAGTTCTAGAACCCCTTTTGAGTATTCCAATCAGTTATAGGCTGAAGATGGGCTTACAAGCTTTCTGTAATCATGTTTCCTGACATTCTTTCTATCCCACTCAAGTGTGCATTTTACAATAGTAGGCAAGGGAAACCTATATTCAGAAGACAGCTAAGCATCTTAGTTCTATTTCCTCTCTTCAAACTATGCCTAGATCCCTGTTTCACAGAGCCCTGTGGTTCCAAGGTTGAGCTTGCATCACTATTTACCTCTGTCCCATTTAGCCCATGCAAACCTGTCTCAGTGTTCCCCTATCTACCTTGTTTTTCCATCCTCTCCATCCTTCTTCTTGTGTATTGCCCTTCCCAAAACCTGATCTATGATGTGTTTGCCCCCTACCTGTGCTCTACCATTGCCTCCCTCCCTCTTCCCCAACCCTAGCGGTAACAAACAAACACATTTTCCGCCTTTTAGTATGGGTATCTTTTCTTAAGCTTTTACAATAATGGTCTTATGCAACATTTGTTCTTTTGTGACTAATTTCACTCAGCATAATGTCCTCAAGGTTCATCCATGTTATACAGTTGCTTGCAGCTTCCTTGTAATTCTTCAAGGTAGCATAATATTTCATTGTATGTATGTACCAAAGTTTGTTTATCCATTCTTCCATTGGTGGGCACTTAGAGTATCTCCAACTTTTTGCTATTGTGTATAGTGCTGCTATGAACATTGCTGTTCATATATCTACTCATGATATGGCTTGTATTTCTTGTGGATATATACCAAGTAGAGAAATTGCTGGATCATATGGTATTTCTATTTTCAACTTTCTGAGGAAGCGCCGTACTGTTTTTTAGAGTGGTTGTACCATTTTGCATTCCCACCAGCAATGTAGGAGTGTCTCTCCACATTCTTGCCAGTATTTATTGTCATCTGCAGTTTTGAACTTCGCTGTTATTGCTGGTGTGAGATGATATCTTATTGTTGTTTTGATTTGCATCTCTCTAGGAGTCCTGGTGTGGCATTGTGGATTAATGTGCTGGTTTGAACTGCAAGGCCAGTGGTTCAAGCTCACCAGCTGCTCCTTGGAAACCCTGTACTGGGTCGCTATGGGTCGGAACTGACTAATGGCTAGTGATCATGAACATTTCTTCATATGTTTGTTGGCTGCCCAAATCTCTTCTTAGTTGAAGTGTCTGTTCATGTCTTGTGCCCATTTTTAAATTGGGTTACTTGTCTTTTTCTTGTAGAGTTGTTTATAGTTTCCTATAGATTTAAAAAATTAGTCCCTTGTCTGATATGTCATTGCAAAATATTTTTTCCCATTCTGTGGGCTCCCTTTTTACTCTTTTGGTAAACTCCATTGATGCACATAATTTTCTAATTTTTTGAATGTCCTAATCATCTGTTTTGTCTTCTTTTGTGTAATTTTTGCAGTGTTTTAGTCTGTGTATGCGCTGGATTAGAGCCCTTAAATTTATCCCTATATTTTCATTGATGACCTTTATAATCCTGGGATTCACATTTAGGTCTTTAATCCATGCTGAGTTGATCTTTGTATATGGTGAGAGATAAAGGTCTTGTTTCAATCTTTTACATATCGATTTCCAGTTCAGCCACCACCATCTGTGAAAGATATAATCTATATTTTAAAATGAAACTTTTTACAATTTTGAGATAATTGTATATTCACATGCAATTA
>NW_006408677.1:850304-851984 GCF_000296735.1 Chrysochloris asiatica | reverse complement strand
GGCAGTGTTTCGTTCTGCTGTGCATAAGGTCGCTATGGGTTGGTACCGACTTGATGGCACCTAACAACAACAACAATCAACCCAGTGCACTGTGGAGACAAGCATGTTCCTTGATATGAAGAATCTCCCATTTTAGTTGGAATATGCATGGTTCAACATTATAATCAATACAAATACAAAGAATAGTAACAGAATACTATAAGAATTGTACTCCAATAAATTTGAAAAGCTAGACAAATGGGTAATTTTTTAGAAAAAAATGACCTACCTAAGCTAATACAGAGTGAAGTAGAAAATTTGAACAGACCTATAATAAGAGAAGAAATTGATCAGGAAATTTAAAAACTCAACAAATTATAGTCCAGGCCTAGATACTGTTGTTGTTGTTGTTGTCAAGTACCATCGAGTCGATTCCGACTCATAGCGACCCTGTACAGGGTTTCCAAGGAGTAACTGGTGAGCTTGAATCGCCGACCTTGCAGTTCAAATGGCTTTGCAGTCTGGCACATTAACCCACAGCGCCACACCAACAAACATTAAGAGACAAGATGGCACCAATTTTACTCAAACTATTCCAGAACATAGGAAGGGATGAAAAACACTGTAATGTATTTTATGAAGCAAGCATAACCTCATACCAAAATCAGGAATGACAAATTGAAGAGGAATGTCATCATATTCATCATCAAAAAGAACATATCAAGATCTGTCTTGAAGTACAATGCTGTCTGTAATAGGATAATAATCCATATGCCTGTAAAGAAGACAGTAAATACCACTGTTATTCAAATTTACACACCAACAACTAAAGTCAGTGATAATGAAATTGAAGAATTCAACTTCTTCTATCTGAAAGTCATCAAACAGGAAATCAAGATGTATTAATAATTACTGGTGGTTGGAATGCAAATATTGGAAACAAAGGGTAAGGACCAATAGTTGGAAAATATGGCCTTGGTGATAGGAAGCCTGTGAAATTTCAAGAAGACCACACAGCAGTTAGCTTGGCCACTAGCACAGACCAGTGGTTTCCTGCCCCCCACCCCGCATCTGTTCAGCTGCTTCTCCTAGTGAAAGCTAGTTAAGGCCAGTCAGGGCTGGCTCTGTAGATCTGGGACAGGGCCTGTGTGAATGGGCCATTGTGGGCAGCTCCAACCTCCTTTAATGGGGCCAGCAACTGCAGCACTCACCTCCATGTAGCTCCTACTGTTGAGAGAGTGGGAATTTTCCTGGGGGTGTTCATGGGTGGGCGCTGGCCTCACCAGGAGAGTGTGGGGTAAAAGAAAAAAAAAAAAAATCTTTGTCTCTGCAAGCCTCAGGTACATTTCTGTAATGCTGATAAGCTGTTTGTCCACACAGATCAGCAGACTCCCCCCACCTTTTTTTTTTTTTTTAATTTTTTTTGCAGTGTCTGCTCAATTCTCTCTCCTAATAAGCAATCGGTCTGCATCTCTATTCCTTCATCTGAAGCTTAGCGTTCTAAAACTATCATCTACATTTGTTTCATTTGATTTTCCATGTCTTTGCTGTAGAGTGTCCATACAGCCTTTCTGCTTAGATTGCCCCTAACCTTGTTATGACTGATGATCTTGAGCTTTTCCACCATTTCATCCCACAAATGTACTTTATTTGATTCCTGTATATTCTATCTGGTGAGCTCCAAATATATAACTACCTTTT
>NW_006408677.1:835451-844964 GCF_000296735.1 Chrysochloris asiatica | reverse complement strand
GTAGGCCCAGGATCGGACATTGTTTCATTCTGCTGTGCATGGGGTCGCTATGAGTCGGTTCCGACTCGATGGCACCTGACAACAACAACAATATGTGACCTTGCTGGTATTTTAAAATACCATGGCATAGCTTCTAGCATCACAGCAACACACAAATCCCCACAGTTCGACAAACTGACCTATGAATGAGTGGTGGATTATTTGGGCTATTTAGGTCCCTTGCAGATCATATCAGTTTTATAATCAGCTTTTCCACTTCTTCAAAAAAGACTGCTAGAATTTTTATTAGGATTGCCTTGAATCTGTAGTTTGTTTTGGATAGTATTGAAATCCTAATGCTATTAAGTCTTCCAATCCATGGCCATTACATATCTTTCCATTTGTTTGGTGGTGGTGATGTGCCGTAGAGTCAGGTCCGTCTGACAGAGACCATGTATAGAGTTTCCAAGGCTGTAAACCTTTATGGGAGTAGAAAGCCTCATCTTTCAACTGTGGAATGGCTGGCAGTTTCAAACTGCTGACCTTGACGTTAGCAGCCCAACTTGTCTTCTTTAATTACATTCAGCAATTGTGTACAAGTCTTTCACCTACATAGTTAAATTTATTTCGAAGTATCTTATTTTCTTAAAGTTTATTCTAAATGGGAGTACTATTTAATTTCTTTTTCAGATTATTAATTAGTGGTGTATAGAAATAAAATGACTTTTGTGTGTTGCTCTCGTACTCTGCCACTTGTGCATTCTTTGGGGTTTTCTGTGCATATGGGATCATGCTGTCTGCAAACAGAGTTAGTTCTATTTCTGCCTTTTAATTCCTTTTCTTGATAAATTGACCCGTCTTGAACCATCAGTACAATACTGAATAGGGATTGTGAAAGTGTCCATCCTTGTGCTTGGTCTTAAATAGTAAGTTTTCAATCTTTCACCACTGAGTATGATGTTATTTGTAGGTTTTCATAAATATCCTTTATCATGTTGAGGAATTTCCTTTCTATTCCTAATTTATTTACTGTTTTTTTTTTTTTATCATTAAAGGGTGATGGATTTTGTAAAAAGCCTTTTATGATAATTTTATGTACATAAAATTACTTTCCATTGATGTGGTGGCTTGCAGTGATTGATTTTCTAACGCTAAATCACTGTTTTATTCCTGTGATAAATTCCATTTGGTAACGGTGTGTAATATTTTTAATGTGCTGTTGAATGTTTACTAGTGTTTTGTTGAGGCTTTTTGAATATATATTCATAAGAAATATTAGTCTGTAGTTTTCTTTATCCAACTTTGGAGACTGAATATGCTCCATCCTTTTCAATGTTTGGAAGACTATGAGTAGAACTGATTTAAATTATTTTAATATTTTGGTAGAGTTAATCAGTGAAGAAATCTGGTCCTAGATTTTTCTTGGCGAGGTATTTGATTGTTGATCCAATCTCTTCACTGGTCTCTGGAGATTTTCTGTTTCTTCCTGAGTCTTTTTAAGTACGTTGAGTATTTTGTGTTTTTCTAGGAATTTGTACATTTCATTGAAGTTATCTAACTTGGTGGTGTATAATTATTCATAGTAATCTCATATAATTTTTCTTATTCCCGTGGGGGTAGTAGTAATGTCCCATTTTTCATTTCCGATTTTAGTTATTTGAATCATTTTTCTTTTTCACCATGTCAGTCTTGTTGATTTTATTGATCTTTTCAAAGAAGCTGCATTATATTTGTTTGAATCTCTGTATTTTTCTATTCTCAATTTCATTTATCTCTAATCTTCATTATTTTCTTTCTTCTGGTGGCTTTGGCATTGTGTGCTCTTCTTAGTCAAGCTCCTCAGTGATTATTGATTTGAGATCTTTCATCTATTGTGTAGCAATTTATAATTATAAAGTTCCTTCTGGGCACTACCTTCATTACATCCCATAGGTTATGGTATTTTGTGCTATTTTGGGGGGTTCTGGGTGGGGTTAAGGAGTGAGGGATAGCCTTGGGACTATGGCTAGGTTTAGGCTAGCCCTAGGACTTCGTTTAGTGTTAGGGTTATGATTAGAACTAGAGTAAGTGTTAGGGCTAAGGGTTGAACTAGGGTAAGGAGGAAAGCTTGGTCTAGATTTTAGGGTTATAATTAGATTTTTTTTTCTTGAAATTGATTTGATTTCCTCTTGATTTGGAAGTTTTGTAACTATGTTAGTCTTTCATTTTACTTTATGTTTTAATTTTTTTTTGTTGTTGTTGTTACAACTGTGCCTCTGGTTCTCTATTTTCAGTTTTAAAGGTCTATTTTTTAAAAAATGTTTTATTGTGAATTATGTGATAGTTTACATGGAAGAACATCAACTTTACATTCATCCTATCACATATCGTTTCATTGCTATGGTTACAATCCCCTCCATACATCATCAGCCAACCAAATGGTATACTCTGCAAGCCTGGCCCCCGGTCGTCAGCACACAGCCCCTTTCCCTCTCTGGGTCTAAAGTCCCCAGCTGCTCCATCTCTCCATGTCATCGTCTCTGCCTCCATCTCAGGCATCATTGCTTCTCTGGGTAGGGTCCCACACTCCTCTCTTCTCCCTTAATGGTCCCAGGGACCTCCGCTCCTGGATTGCAAAGTCAATCACTCCCCTCCTTTTGCTACAAAACATCTACATAAAGGTCTGTTTTACTTTGAATATTTCTATATCTGGGTTGAGTTTAGGTGATATTGTCATACATGTTTGTCTCAGGTTATTGTCTGCTGTTGCAGTATTAGTATTTTTTGTAACGTTGATCTGGTTTTTACAAATTCTTTTAATTTCTATTGTCTGAAAATCACCTAATTTGCTGAACAATTTTACTGGACATATAATTCTTGGTTGGTAATTTTGTTTTTCTTTCAGAGTTTTATATACGTTATTTGTTGCTTATGCCTGCATGGTATCTGCTGAGAAATCTGAGCTTAGTCTTATTCATTTTTCTTTGAGTCTTATTAATCTTTCCTGAACTGCTCTCATAATTATTTGCTTGTCTTTGGTTTAAAAAAAGTTTAATTACAATATGTCTTGATGTTCTTTTGGAATCTTTCCTGTTTGAAGTTTGTTCAAATCCTTAAATGGCTATCTTCTTATCTTTCATGTTGTTAGTGAAGTTTTCTTCCAAGAACTCTTATATTCTCTATGTTTTTTTCTTTTCCTTTTAGTCTCTTCCTGTTCTGGAATTCCTATCACATATAAGTTGATCCTCTTGATAGTGTTCCACATAAATCTTAGGCTCTCTTGATATTTTTTACTTCATTTTTTCTTATTGATGACTTCCAGTTAACTAGATTCATACTTTGAACAGTATATGTGTAGCTGTTTCTTTTAATTTTGAGTTGTGCCCCATCAACAAATGAAGGTCCTGAAAGTTTTGTTCCATTCATGTCATCAAGGTCAACTCTGCTTTGAGGCAGCAGGTCTTCCCTAGTCATATTCTAAGAGCCTTCCATCCTTAGTGGCTCATCTTCTAACACTGTATCAAACAATGTTATGCTGCTATTCATAAGGTTTTTAGTGACTAAAAAGTGGTCCACCTTTTCTTCTTCCTAGTCTGTCTTTGTCTGGAAGTTCTGCTGAAACTTGCCTACCATGGTGACCTTGCTGGTATATAAAATATCAGTGGCTTAGTTCCCAGCATCACAGCAACACATTAACCACCACAATATGATAAACTAACAATTACCAAGTAATTTCTTCTTTTATGTGATTTCTAATTTCTTCTTTGGTCTAATATTGTGCTAAATTTATGTTGTTGTTGTCAGGTGCCATCGAGTCGAAACCGACTCATAGCGACCCCATGCACAGCAGAACGAAACAATGTCTGATCCTGGGCCAACCTCACTACCGCTGCCACACTTGAGTCCATCAATGATGCCACCTGGCCAATCCATCTCATTAGGGGTCTTCCTCTCTTTCTCTGACCCTCCACCTTACCCAGCATGACATCCTTCTCCAGCGACTGTTCCCTCCAGACAATATGTCCAAAGTATGAGAGACAAAGCTTAGCCATCTTGGCCTCCAAGAAGCACTCTGGATGCACGTCTTCCAAAACAGATCTATTAATTCTTTTGGCAGTCCAAGGCACTTTCAGTATTCTCCTCCAACACCACAACTCAAAGGCATCAATTCTTCTACGATCTTCCTTATTCACTGTCCAGCTTTCGCATCCATATGAGGCTATTGAAAATACCATGGCTTGGGTCAGGCACATCTTAGTCCTCAAGCTGACATCTCTGCTCTTCAATACTTCAAAAAGTTCCTGTGCAGCAGATTTTCCCAATGCAATACGTCGTCTGATCTCTTGACTGCTGCTTCCGTGAGTGTTGATAGTTGATCCAAGAAGAATGAAGTCTTTGACAACTTCATTCTTTTCTCCATTGATAAGAATGTTGTTTATTGGTCCAGTGGTGAGGATTTTTGTTTTCTTGACATGGAGATGTAATCCATATCGAAGGCTGTGCTCTTTGATCTTCATAAGTAAATGTTTCAAGTCCTCTTCACTTTCAGCAAGCAAGGTTGTATCATCGGCATATCGCAGGTTTTTAATGAGTCTTCCTCCAATCCTGATGCCACGTTTTTCTTCATAGAACCCAGCTTCTCGTATTATTTACTCAGCATACAGGTTGAATAAGTATGGTGAAAGAACACAACCTTGTCGCATACCTTTCCAAATTTTAAAACATTCAGTGTTCCCACACTGTGTTCGAACAACTGCTTCTTGGTCTAGGTGCAGATTTCTCAGAAGTACAATTAAGTGTTCTGGAATACTCATACTTCTCAATGTTGTCCATAGCTTGTCATGATCCACACAATTGAAAGCCTTTGCATAGTCAATAAAGCATAGGTAAACATCCTTCTGGTATTCTCTGCTTTCAGCCAAGATCCATCGGGCATCAGCAATGGTATCTCTCGTTCCACGGCCTCTTCTGAATCCAGCTTGAGCCTCTGGAAGTTCTCTGTCAATGTATGATTGTAGCCATTTCTGTATTACCTTTAGCAAAACTTTACTCGCTTGAGATATCAAAGAGATTGTCCGATGATTTCCACATTCTGTTGGGTCACCTCTCTTTGGAATGGGCACAAATTTTGATCTCTTCCAGTCAGTCGGCCAGATAGTTGTCTGAATTTATACATATTTGTAAAATTCCCAGTTTTTCTTTTGTGCTGATTTCTAGTTATTTTCCAATGCAGTTGGAGAAGATATTTTACATGAGGGGAGTCAAAATTTATCTGCACTCTGGCTGTAGAATTTATTTTAATCAGCTTTTAGCAAAAACAAATACATCACTTTTAGACATAATCTCCTTACTTTTCGATACATTTTGTCCATCAACAAGTTTTCATAGTCCCTTATTAAACAAAATATTTTAGGCTGAGGTGAATTTCATCTTAGAAGTGCTGCTTTCAGGTAACTAAAAGGTGGAGCAAGATCAGGACTATGGGGAGGATGCTTTAACACCTAAAAATGAAGTTTTTGCGGCGTGTCAACAGTGTGAGCAGAGATTTGTGGTTGTGCATTGTCATGCAAGATTACAAGGCCCTTGGATAGCAGTCCTCTGTGTTTAATCCGAAGTTTATGCTTCAGCTCTTTAGTGAGCGTCTCACTGTAAGGAGCACTGTTGATTGCAGAACCTTTTTCCTGATAGTGTTCTAATATTGGCCCTTGAGAATCCCCAAAACTGTAAGCATCAATTTTTCTAGCTGATGGTTGACTTTTGAACTTTTTCTTGGTCTGTTTCCTGAGAGTAAACGACAGAGTATGCAATGGAAACATCCTCAATTGCCTACCAAGGAATTTAAGTTGTATAACTTATGTGTAGAGTTGTTTGTTGTATTCTCTTATTATCCGTTTGATATCTCCAGGATCTGTAGTGATAACCCCTGTCTTGTTTCTGATACTCATAATCTGTACCTTCTTTCTTTGTCATTCTTATTAGAGGTTTCCTAATTTATTGAGGTTTTGAAAACAGCATAGGTAGGGAGTGGCCTGTTACTGCCCAGTGGAGTCTTAGTACCCAACTTGGTCTTTTTCTGACAGCACTCTAGTGGGATACCTCATTACAGTCTGTTGTTAAGTGCTGTAGAGTTGGTTCTAACTCATAGCAATTCTGTATAGGGTTTGTGAGGAGTGGCTGGTGAGTTTGAATCACAGATCTTGTGGTTCAATCTGTCCTTGCAGTCCAGTACGTGATCCTGCAGTGCCACACTGGGACTCCGTCATTACAGTCTAGCTAGAGAGTATGAAAACCTTGGCTCTCTACGTGTCTTACTTACTGTGGGTGAGGGTACAACCACATTCTTTTTTCCCCTGTGGTTTTCAGCTTTAATAAATTTGCTATCATTTACAGTTTGGATATATGAGGTAAGAAGAAAACATGAGGACTAATTGTCATATTGTTCTTTGTGTCTTGAGGTTTCTAGTCAGTCTTGCTTCTTACATCTTTTAGTCATGTAATAGTTATTTTATATATAATGCTCAGGGTTTTTAGTTGTACTCCATAGAAGGGACAAAAGAAAGTATGCCTCGCGCATCTTCTCAAAGTGAACATCTTGAGAAGTTTTAGCACAAGTCTCTGTGTCCTGTCTTTTGAGAACTTTTCATCTTATGCCTCATCAATCCTCATAATGGGAAAGGAAATATTATCATTTAGAGTTGAGGAAACTAAGGCACAAAGGTGTTTGGAGGTTTCTCCAAGCCATGTAGTGATGTGTAGGTGAATTCAGGAGTGGAACTCAAGTTTTCTGACCAATTATCCAGGATGTTTCTGTTGTGTTGTTGTTTTTAAGTGCCTTAGAGTTGGTACCGACTCATAGTGACACTGTATAGGGTTTCTGAGGAGCAGCTGATGGGTTTAAACTACTTTAGGTGTGGACTACTAAAGGTCAGCAATCCACAGCATCACACTAGAATTCCATATTTCTATTAGACCGTATGTTATAATCCAAGTCAGCACCCATTATTTTATGTTCAAAAAAGGATTTTATTGTAATAACAAAACACATCTATACTTCAAAATGCTGTGGCAACATGGAGAGTTCTTGCAGGGTTGGAGGAAATTTGGTACATAGAGAATCTCACCCTATAGGTTGTGATCCGATTCAGCAGCTATTGCAAGGATCCTTATTGGCAGACATCAGATAAGTAATTTAAAATAAATTTTATGATATGAATTCCTAGTCAATTTACACTTTCCCAAATATGCTTCCTAGGAAAAGTAACAAAATTTCAACTTCAGGTCAGTCTATAAAAGTAAAATTGTTGAACAGGGTCTTATTTTTTAAAAATGAGTACTTGCTATTCATTAGAGTTAACAGTTACCAATTAATTAATGCTGGGTGACTTTAGAGAGCAAAATTAAGGACTAATGGCAATTAGAGGCAGACAGATTACATCTTGGTATAAGACTTTTCTAACTACCGAAGATATCCATTGTGGAATTGGCTGCCTCATAGGATAATGAGTCCATTATCACTTGACAGCTTTAAGCTAATGAATACTGCAGAAGTGAACCTTTTAGTTGGTGGGTTCAGTTCGTGAGCTCAGATGCCCCACCCTACTCTAAAGTTATCATGATTTCTTGTGCAAAATCAACCTTCTTTTCCCTTCCTACTACTCAAACTTTTTTGCACAAGAACAATTTGCTAGGTTACAAAATTGTTGTTGTTGTTAAGGGCCGTCAAGTTGATTCCAACTCATAGCAACCCTGTCATAAACTTTCCAAGGAGTGGCCAGTGAGTTTGAATTGCTGACCTTACTGTTCAAACTGACCTTGTGTCCAGTGCTTATCCTATTGCGTCATACCAGGTTTTAAAATTAGGTACCTTGTTTTCTGACTGTGTGTGATCAATCTGTGTAACATTCATAGCACTTTTCACAGAGTAGGTTTTCAGCATATGTTTGATAATTGAAGTACCTATGCCAGTGGTAAGTTTTAGCTTACCATTTACATTTACCATGAAATGTTTTAACTCTAATACATGAACTCTATTTGTTTCCTTCTAAGGTTCACCACATACTATAAAATGTCCCAGTTCTTTAGCATGCCATTCACCAAAATCCTTCATAATCCAGCTGCCGCCCACATTTTCTGCTTCATTTTCCACTGCTTCTTCTATCACTGTCACCAAAGTCCTAGGCACTCTTAACTTCTTACTCTTTTATAAATACATTGAGATAATTCATACCCCCAAAGTTTTGTCCATGTATTTTACCTTTGCTTGAAATGACTTTTCTTAGCTTTTCACCAGTCAGCTCTTTCAAGACACAGTTCAAATGTCATAATCTTTGTGATTACCTTAGTCTCCTAGAAAATAACTGGCTCATGCCTTTGTGAATCTATAGCATTTTATTCATGTTTCTATTATAGTCCTTCTCACGTAATCTAGTTATCTATTTACTTCTTTTTTCTCCCCAATAGACATTAAACCTCTCAAAATCATGTTTGTTTGTTTTTAATTTCATTACTCTTTATATAACTAGAACCTAGTGAACAGAACATAATGATTGTTCAGTAAATATTTGTTGGAAATGTGTTTTAAGATGTAAAATCTACTATTACTTTGACTACTGTTTTTATTTAGAAGTGAAGTTTAGAATTATTAAAACATCAATAATGTAAAAGTGAGCTAAATTAGACATGAAATCCTGCATTTATTTTATGATTATTGATGGTTTACAGGAAACATTGTGACATATGGAGGTGTTGTCATCCTGAAAGGCTAATAAATTTCATGCTTCAAAAATTAAATAACCCTGAGAAATCAGTGTGTGTTTGTGCATATGCAACCACTCATACTTGTAATTCTCCTTTTCTAATTCAGCATGATTTTTATTTTGGTGTGTAGCCCTGCAAATTAACAGAATTTATACATATTGCATCTAGAGAAAGGTAGTTACTTCCATTCTTCACACATGAAATCTATGTATTTTGTCTAGATAGAATCTATGCAGGTATATGTGACAAAGATCTATCCCTACAATCAGATATGATCATTTGGTAAATTCAGTAACTAAAAATGTTTTTCATTAAATTTCACATTTCTTTTATCAGTTCTATATTAGAGATTGAAAGATATGAAGCATTAAGGGAGCAGAGGGTTAAAGGGAAATTGATGTGATTTCATAAACTCTTTCAAAAAAAGTTATCACTAGATCTCTACCTGCATGGATTTGTCCATTTTGACTAACTGAAAAGTTGAAACAACATTTTATCTAATGTAGAATGAAATATATGAGTTGTCTTTTTAGTCTATATTCTCTAGATCAGTAGTTTTCAGAGTGTGGCCCCTAGAACTTCAGTGTCAACGTCACCTAATAATTTGTTAAAAGTGCAAATACTTGGGTTCCATCAAAGACCTGTTGAATCAGAATCTGTGTGAGAGTGAACTCTGTCTCAAAGTCCTTTTATCCCATTTTTGGGAATCTGTCCTGATTGTGGTGGTAATATTGTGTCATCCAGTTGGTTCTGACTTACAGAGACCCTGCACAGGGCTTCTGAAGCTGTAAATATATA
>NW_006408677.1:827429-835351 GCF_000296735.1 Chrysochloris asiatica | reverse complement strand
TTTTATTGTGAATTGAGTGAAGATTTACAGAGCAGATCATCAGGTTTCATTAAAAAATCATATACATTGCTTCATTACGTGGCTGCAATGCCATCCTTGTACCAATAGTTAACAGCATTTATCTTTATTCACTTTAACCACTGCATTCCTCTCTGTCTCCTGCCACCCCCATCTTTCCTCTTCCAACCTCTCTCTAGCTGTATATTGTCTACCCTGTCACCCATGTCAACAAGTGTCTACCCTCTAGTGCATGAATCATTTCCTCTTTCCCCCAAGGCACCACAGATTGTTTCTTTTATTAAGAAACCCCCCACTTTTTTTGTTGTTGTTGTTTAAAAATGTATAATCAACAAGTACATGAAAAGATGCTCATGATCATGAACAAATCAATACTACAATATGGTACCAGCTCACGCTGATGAAAAGACACTAATTATGAATACAACAATGAGTGTTGGGGAGGATGTGGAGACACAGGAACCCTTCTCTATTGTTGGTAAAGCTGTAAAATGATACGACCACCATGGAAAGTGGTATGATGCTTCCTTGTGATCCACAAATCTGCTCACAGGAATTTACACTTCTGACCTAAAAGTAGTTACAGAAATAGACATCTGGACATGTACGTTCACTGCATCATTATTAACTGAAATAGAAACCACTGAAGTGCCCACCAGTGGATGACTGGATAAGCAAATTGTAATGCATATAGATGATGTTGTTGTGAAGGCCCACCCAGTAGATTCTAACTCATAGTGACCCTGTATAGGGTTTCTGAGAAGCAGCTGGTGAATTTGAACTACCAACCTTGTGGTTCAAACCAACCTTGCTATCGAGTGCTTATCCTACTGCACCACACCAGGACTCTATATAGATGTTGTTGTTGTTAAGTGTTGTGGAGTCGGTTCCGACTCATAGCAACCCGGTATAAGGTTTCCAAGGACCGACTGGTGAGCTTGAACTGCTGCTCTTGTGGTTCAAAGTGACTTTTCAGTCCAATTAATTAACCCGCTGCGCCACACCAGGACTCCATGAAGATGATAGGAAGGAGTTAGCAACAATACTCCATAGAATACTATGCAACCGTAACAAACAATAATGAGTCCAAGAAATATATTACAACATGGCCAGACCTGGAGGACATAATGCTAAGTGAAATAAGTCAGGCATGTTGTTGTTGTTAAGTTCCGACTCATACTGAGCCTGTATTAGGGTTTCCAAGGACCAGCTGGTGGGTTTGAACTGCCAGCCTTGTGTTCACAGTCTAGGAGTCCTAAGTCAGGCACATAAGGACAAATATTGCTATAGCCTCTGTTTCGTAAGAAGACAACAGCAGATCCATACTGAGAGACCCAAGTTCACTGATGGTTACCAGGAAGATTGGGGGGTGGGGGGGTGGCGGGAGTTTCTTGTTGGTGTTGGGATAAAGGAGCACAGAATGTGGATGCAGTGAGCACCTCCAAAACAAAAAAACAAGTGTTGAAGGTCATTATGGACAGGTAGCGATACAATTAAAGAGAACATTAGAAAATTGTGATAAAGGTAGCTAATGAAAATAATTATAAACATGAGGCACTATATATGGAAAACGGAACAAATCCTCTGGGGGTATGACGGAAGGTGATTCCTGCCAACATCATGTGATCTTCTTTCCGGTTTCTAGCTGGAAGCATCTGGTGCCAGTCTCCTGGTTCTGGAGCTGCAGTTCCTCAGCTCTTCTCCTGGTTCTATGTCGTGTTTGCCTTTGCATCTTGCCCACTTGAGTCTTTGCTTGTGTTACAGCTGTCTCTCCCTGTCTCTCTTTCTCACTGGCAGGTGGGGTTTCTGGCCACCAGATCTTTCTACCTCTCTGCCTTTCTGTCTCTTTCTCCTGGATGCTGAATTCAGCAAACATAGTTGTCTCTGTCTCTCTTTGTCCAATGCAGTTTCCTGCAACAACAGCGCTGTCTGTCTGTCTGTCTCTCTGTCCCTGATGCTGATTTCACTCAACATACTTGTCTCTCTCTGTCTCTCTCTGCTGCATGCAGTTTCCCACCACATCAGGGCTGTCTGTCTATCTTTTACTGGGAAATGCTGACTTGGGCAATGACGGTTGTCTCTTTCACTCTCTCTCTCTCTTCCAGATGTGGTTTTCTGCAACAACTACACTCCTTGTCTGTCTGTCTGTCTTCCTTTGGGTAAGGACAGCAGCATCTGCAGTAACAGCGGTCTCTCTCTTACAGAGAAGTCCCTTCTGGCTACAAGAGCCCCGCCTCTTTCCCTGTCTCTCTCTGTATGAGGTGCTCATTTGGGCATGGACAGTTTGCTCAGACAGTCTTTCTGTCTCTCGCTCAAGAATTTCTAGGGGAAGCAAAACTCTCTGCCTGTCGCTCTCTCTCTCTCTCTTCCAAATGTAGATTCCAGTTACAACAACAGCAGCACCCACGGCCACCACACATGCAGCAGGACACACTACTAGGGCATCCAAGGGTACATCTCCGGCTCTCAAGTAGCTAGCGAAAACTCCAGTTGGCGCTGGCATGTTGTCACAGTGAGAAGTTTGTCCCTTTCTGAGTGGCCTCACTTTCTTCTACCATGAATCTAAACGTGCTGTAACACCGGAACTCCCAGGGGTCCCTGCCAGGACACAGGCAGGTGCCACATCATCCTACTTTTTTTTTGATGTACAACAAAACAAAGCATGCAGGAATATATAATAATTGACATAACCCAAGGGCACATTATGGTAGCCAGCTTCCTGACAGCCACCACACAACCTTTCTCTTTCCATGAGTCTAGAGTCCTCAGCTTCTCTGTCTCTCCATGCCATCACCTTTGCCTCCATCTCTGGTGTTGTTGCTTCTCTGGTTAGGGTCCCACATTCCACTCATACTCTTCTCCCTTGATGGTCCTAGGGTTCTCTATTCCTGGAATGTAAGATTAACTACCCTCCTCTGTGTTGCACAACTTCTACCTTTACAGTTGTGATAATCAATCATAATAAGTCATGATAACAATTACTCGCTATTGAATCAGACCCATCTAGATAAGATGAAAACTATTTAGTGGGGATTCTACCTTCCCCCACATGCTATGAAACTAACCTCTCTCTTGAAAACTTGTAAGGCTGACACTTTGTGCCTTTATAGCCCTTCCTGTGTACAGAGGGGATCAATTTGATCCTTGATGTGAAGACTCCTGCCCTCTCGGTTGGTATTTTGAGCTATTACAGCCATAAGTATAAGTTAAGTTCATCAAATTGTACCAATTTTCATGGGTACTACATACAAGTTTGGGCGTTCTTATGTGTCTACTCCTACTCCATATCAACTGGATGCCCCACTCTCAGCTCTAGCCCTCCATGGTTAGGTCATTGTCCATGGGCTCAGGAGTCCCCAAGTCTCACTACACTTCAGACCAACTAGCCCTTCCTCTTCTCTTTTTCAACTCAAGGTTGACAGGACTCCACGGAACATGGTCAAACTCAGCCTATATCTTCATTGCTGGTTTTCCCTGACTTCCACTCACATGTAGACCAACAAGGTTGCCAGATAGCGTACATGCCTCTTTGTGTGTTCCTTTGAGTTTCAGTATTGGAGGGGGTTTGCCCTGAATGGACTTGATTGCTTGCCTTGATGCCCACTCCCCCACCCCACCTCCGTGAACAGCTTGCTTGTTCTTGTAGTAGACAATCAGACTGCCATTTTTGTCTTTGATTTTTCCTGTTGTTCTTTCTTTCAAGTATCTTCTGTTTTTCTAGCTGCTCTGGGTTGGTCTGCTTGTCCTTTCAAGTGGGAATGTCCCACCTCACAAGGTTCTGGATGGGGCTTAGGATTCCACCTAAGGTCTTATACACTACAAAGGTTCCACAAGAAGCTTATTTCTCTGGGCAAGTTCTAGCACCCCTTTTAGGTATTCCAATCAGTTATAGGCTGAAGATGAGCTTACAGGCTTTCTACAATCATGTTTCCCGATATTCCTTTCTACTCCACTCAAGTGTCTATTTTACAATAGTAGGCAGGGTCTTATTCTGTTTTCGTGTACTTGACTTTATTTCCTTGGTCTTCCTGTTGTTGATTTCTAATTTTATAGCACTGCGATCTAAGAAGATGCTTTGTTTTATTTTGATATTTGTAAATTTATGGAGGCTTGTTTTGTGGCCTAAGACATGGTCTATTCTGGAAGATGTTACATGTGCACTGGAAAAGAATGTGTATTGTGCTATTGTTGTGTTGTATGCTCTGTACACAAATATGTGGTCCAGTTGGCTGATTGAGAAGTGGTGTAGTAAAATCTCCCACTGTTATTGTTTGTCTATTTCTTTCTTCAAATCTGTTACAGTTTGATTTATATATTTTGGAGCTCTTTCATTGGGAGCATATATATTTATTTTGGTTATGTCATCTTGTTCAATTAACCCTTTAATCATGAGATAATGTCCATCTTTATCTATTATGATGGCTTTTGCCTTAATGTTTATTTTATCAGATATTAGTATTGCCACTCTTGCTCATGTTTTAATGCGGTTAGCTTGGTATATTTTTTTCCATCCTTTAACTTTTAGTCTGTTTTTGTCTTTGTGTAAGATGTGTCTCTTGCAGACAGCATATTGAAGGATCTTGCTTTCTTATCCATTCTACCACTCTTCGTCTCTTAATTAGTGCATTTTATCTGTTGAAATTCAGTGTAATTATCAATAAGTATGAATTAATTGCTGCCATTATGTTTGTTTTTTGTGGCGCTGCTGGTTTCTTTGTTCTGCATGCCTTCCTGTGCTGAGTTCATGTTTTTTTGTGCTTTTTCTTGTAAGTTTCTTCTTAGTTTTAATGTTTTCATGTTCTTCTTGGATTTTAATTTTCTTGATATGCTGTGAAGTATTAATTTTCTCTGACATTACCCTATATTCTATTAACTTTCCCCCTCCATTTAGTGCAGTCTATTTTATTCTGAAATCTACATGACCTCCTCACCACATTGATCTCTATTCCTCTGTTTTCCCCTTCTTTCACATGATAATTGTGTTGACCATAGACTGACCTCACATACCCTCTGAATTCATTTGTGTAGTTTTGTTCTGTTCTGGACTCTTCCATTTGTTGATTGACTTCCCAGTGGTGCTACCACTTATGTCTCTGGTTGTTGTCTGTTCTTGTTGGTTCTTAGTCCGAAGAACTCCCTTTAGGATGTTTTGAAGCAGTGGGTTGACTTTTACAAAGTCCCTTACACCATCGTAGTTGATTGACATCTTTGTTGCATAGATGATTCTTGCTTGGCAGTTTTTTTTTTTTTTTTTCTTTCAGGGCTTTATATATGTCTTCCTATTGTGTTCTTGCCTGCGTGTTTTCTGCTGAGAAATAAGAGCTTAATCTCATTTCCTTGCCTTTGTAAATAACACTTCTCTTTTCCTTGGATGCTTTCAGGATCTCTCCTTGTCTTTGATTTTGTAGAGCTTGAATCTGATATGTCTTAGTGATTTTCTGTTGGGATCTAGCCTTTCTGGGGTTAGTTGAACTTTTAAAATGCTTATCTTTTTGTTTTTCAGGATGTTATGGAAATTTTTGTCCAGTAGTTCTTCAACTATCTCCTCTGGGTCATTGAGTCAGTTCCAATGCATAACAACCTTGTATAGGGTTTCCGAGAAACAGCTGGTTAGCTTGAATCACTGACCTTGCAATTCAAATCAACTTTGTGGTAGCACATTAACCCACAGCACCACACCATAGAATCCCTTAATATTTCAAGTAGAGGTTCAAATTATTCTTGTGTTCTTTCAGCTTGACAAATGCAAAAGGATGTTTTTCCCTTTTGTTTTTCTAGTTCCAGTTGTTTGCACATTTCATTAAAATATTTGACTTTATCTTCTTGAGCTGCTCTTTGAAATTTCTGTTCAGCTCTTTTACCTCTTCATTTCTTACATTTGGCTTAGCATCTCTATGCTGAAAAGCAAGTTTCAGAGTCTCTTCTGATACCCATTTTGGTCTTTTTCTTCTTTCTTCTCCTCTTCATGAACTTTTACTTTCTGATGTCTCCTACATCTTTTCTGGTCTTCATTCATTAGTGTCTAATTTATCAAATCTGTTCTTGAGATGATCTCAAAATTCAGGTGGGATGTGTTCAAGGATATATTTTGGCTCTTGTGGACTTGTTTTAATTTTCTTTTTTTAAAAAATAAGTTTTTATTGTGAATTGAGTGATGGGAGAGCATCAGCTTTACATTCATCCTATCATATTTTGTTTCATAGCAATGATTGCAATCCCCTCCATGCATCATCATTCATCAGCATTTGCTTCCAATCCCTCTGTTTGTTTGTTTGTTTGTTTGTTTTTTACATACACCGAAGCATTCAGGAATATATGACCATTCAAACAACCAAAGGGTATACCCTGCATGCTAGCCCCCTGGCTGCCAGCACACAATTTTCTCCCTACTTGAGTCTAGAGTCCCCAGCTGCTCCGTCTCTCCATATCATCGTCTCTACCTCCATCTCTGGCATCACTGAGTCTCTGGATAGGGTCCCACACTCTGCTCTTCTTCCTTTATGGTCCCAGGGTCCTCTGCTCCTGGGCTGCAGAATCAACCACTCCCTTCCTTATGTTACAAAATGTCTACCTTTACATTTGCTACATTCACAATCAGTCCTGATAGCAATTATTCAGTATTGAACCACAAGAGTCTTATCCCCATCTTCTTTCACCAGACCCATTTAGACAGGTTGGAAACCACTCAGTGGAGAGTCTGCCTTCCCCCGTACCCTCTGAAACTAAGCTCCCTCTGGAAAACTTGTAAGCCAGTCACTTCATGCCTTTATTGCCCACCCCCCACTCCCCCTATCTTGGGTAGCCAATCTCTAAGTTGCCCATCCATGTCAAAACTATGTACAGAGGGGATGAGAATGATCCTCGCTGTAAAGATCCCCTCTTTTGAGCTACTACATCCATAAATATAGGTCAATTTCATCAAATTGTAGTGGATTACACTCTTTTTCCTCTTCTTTCTTCCTCTAGTTGAGTTCTCATCATCCAGCCATTGAAGCCAGGTCAAATGGGTACCATCTGCAAGTATGGGCATTCTTGTGTATCTCCCCTCACTTCACATCAGCTGGGCACTTCACTCTCCACTCTAGTCCTCTGTGACTATGTCCCTGTCCATGGACTCAGGAGTACCCAGGCTCCCCAGGTCATGATACAGGTTGACAGCTTCATTGCTGTTTTCCACCCGATTTCCCTTATCGGTAGACCAACGTGGTCACCAGCAAGATTACATACCTGCTCGTGTATTGCCTGAGTTTCAGTCTTGGAAGGTGGTTTGCCCTGAGGGGACTTAATTGCTTGCCTTGATGGCTCCCCAGTGAACAACTTGCTTGTTCTTGTAATAATCAATCATTGGAATCTGGATTGAGATTGCATTATATATATAGATTGCTTTGGGCAGTATTGATATTTTCACAATGTTAAATCTTCCTATCCAGGAGCATGCTATAGTCTTCCATTTTTGTAAGTCTCTTTTGGTTTCTTGTAGTAGTGTTTTGTAGTTTTGTTTCTATGGGTCCTTTGTTTCTCTGGTTACATTTATTCCTATATATTCCATCCTTTGGTTGGCTATTGTAAATGGTATTGCTTTCCTAATGTCCTTTTCAATGCTGTCATTATTAATATAGAGGAATCCAACTGATTTTTTTTTCTTAAATGTTTTATTGTGAATTATGTGATAGTTTACATGGGAGAACATTAGTTTTACATTCATTGTATCTTATATTGTCTCATTGCCATGGTTACAATCCCCTCCATGCAATCCTTCCCCTGTACCCCCCAGGTCTTCAGCACACAATCGCTCTCCCTCTCTGGATCTAAAGTCTCCAGCTGCTCCATGGCTCCACGTCATCATCTCTGCCTCCATTTCAGGCATCACTGCTTCTCTGGGAAGGGTCCCGCTCTCTGCTCTT
>NW_006408677.1:806424-816889 GCF_000296735.1 Chrysochloris asiatica | reverse complement strand
CTCGTTTCTGGACATATGCAGATATGGTTGTCTGCTTCTGTTTTTTGGGCATCTTCAGGGGTTATCTGTGGCCTTAATACTTAGATGGGTGTGTATTTTAGTATTTTTTTATGCTTTCTGAATGCCTCCAGGTAGATGTGATCAGGAAATGGGCTTTCCTTTTCACTCTTCTTCCTGAGAAGTTTCAATATACCACTGTTGGTCGTTTTGACATAATTTAGGATTTAATTTTTGGCCTATTTCCTCTTTTGTCTGCTTGTCCCACTCCACAGTCCCCGTTCAGTCCTTTTTTCTAGTTGAAACAGCTCAGGGCCGACTGTGGCCGTTTGGTTTTAATTGCAAACTGTCTCTTTAAATTTTGTGGAGCTCTGTGCGCATGCGTAGTAGAACCCTCCGAGGGTGGGGCTGGGGTGCCCACTAGTTCAGGCACCCTTCTAGTCACCCGAATGGAGATGCGCAGACAGCAAGGGACCAATGAACAGCTACCAAAAGAAAAGAATGTCCACACCTTTATCTCAGCGGTTCTACCAAGCGTATGTGGCCGCTCCCATCCTTTCCCCACGTGGTCTCAGCCAAGATGGCGGCTTCTGGAGTAGCTGAGCGTCCTGGACTAGAAAGCAATAGATTTCTTGCTTCTGCCACAAATTCCCCCAGCTGTGAGCCTTCCAACCTTCTAAGTATTCCTTTATATGTGGTTTAGAGTTCTGGGACCGTCCCCTGAGCCTGCTTGGTAGAGTATTCTGTGTTGTTGTTAGCGGAGCTCTCTGCTATACGTCTACCCGATCCGCCATCTTGTTTGTTCCTCTGGCTCTTGCCCTTTTTGGTGGGGTTTTACAAGTTGCAAATATGGTTTGGCTGTATGGCCAGACCTGCTGTCTCTTGTTAGGTAGGGCAGGAATAAAGGATTCTGCCCAAGTAAGAGAATCAACTTTAGAGTTAAGTCCCAGAGTCAGACGTCATTAGAAGCAGTCAAAGGATTAGCTTGTGTGACACCTGGGGCTTTCAGGAATTTCCTCTTGCACTGTGGGAAAATTGTATCTTGTGGGCACAATGCTGGACCCTTTTGGGGGTGCGTTTCCACCCATCTGAAGGTGCCAGGCTGGGCAGAGAGGGTATGACAAGGGAGAGGAGGAAAGGAGAGTGAAAAAAGTTGTCACACCTCTTTTCCCCAAGTCGCTGGGTGGCTTACTGTGCTGTATCAGCCTGGCTGTGACCCTGACCTCTGATCCCCATTCAGGCTTTGGGCTGCAGAGAGTGTCCTGGTTGATTCCAAAATCACCGTTTCTTCATGCTGCAGTCAGATTTCTCCACCGGTGGGTGCCAAAAACTGATGCCGCCCACTTTATATCAGATCCAATACTCTGTAACTGTTCCAGGAGAGCACCTTCTCTGACTTTTTCGTGCCTCCACTAAGGAACCTCCCCTACCTGTCTCTGCTTCTCCTGCCCCCAAACTGGAAGTCTTTCTCGTTTTAATTTTCTTAAGCTTCATTCTGAACTAGCATATGAGCAACTGATGGTCTGTTCAACAGTCTTTCCCTGGTCATGTTTTGTTTGTCCCTGGAGCTTTTCCGCCATCTCTTTCCACAGATATAGTCAATTTGACTTCTATGTGTTCCATGTGGTGAAGTCTGTGTATGTTTTTTATGTTGTTTAAAAAAAGGTATTTGCAATGAAGAAGTCATTGGTCTTGCAAAAATCTATCATGCAATCTCCACCATTGTTTCTATCACCTAGGTCATATATTCAAACTACTGATCCTTCCTCTTTGTTTCCAGCCTTTGCTGGATATCAATATATCTTGATTGTATGCTTGATCAATTTCAGGCTTAAGAAGTTGGTAGGATTCTTTAGTTTCATCATCACTGGCTTTAGTGGTTGGTGTGTAAATTTGAATATTGGTTGTATTAACTATTCTTCTTTGTAGGTATATGCATATTATCCTATCACAGAGAGCATACCTTAAGATAGATCTCAAAATGTTCTTTTTGATGATGATTTCAATGCCTTTCCCCTTCAGTTTTTCACTTCTGTCATAGTAAACCATGTGACTGTCTGATTCAAATTGGTCAATACCAGTCCATTTCAGCTCACTAACGCTTAGGATATCGATGTTGATGCATTCCATTTCATTTTGACAACTTACAATATTCCTAGAATCATATGTTGTACATTACATGTTCCTATTTTTAATGGATATTTTCACCTGTTTCTCCTCATTTTGAGTGGTGCCCTATGAAGGTTCCAAATGTTTTACTTCATTTGTGTCATCAAGGTGGCCTGTACTTTGAGGAGGCAGCTCTTCTCCAGCTGTATATTGATTACCTGACAACTTGAAGAACTCATATTCTGACACTATAACTGACAATATTATGATGTACTCATCATGTTTCAATATTCAGTATTCTGGTACTGACAATATTCCAGTGCTATTCATAATGCTTTCAGTCAGTAAATATTAGGAAGTAGGCTGCCTCTCTTTCTTCTTAGTCTGTCTTAGTCTGGAAGCTCGCCTGAAACCTGTCCTCCATGTGGTTCTTTACTGGTATTTAAAATAGTGGTGACATAGCTTCCAGAATCACAACAACACATAAGCCACCACAGTACAACAATCTGGCAGACTAGTGGTGAATCATCAAATATTATGCTATAATTAAAATATGGAGTCTGGTGTGGTGATGTAGCATAAGCACTGGACAGCTAAGTGCCAGGGCAGGGATTCAAACTCACTAGTTGCTTCTCAGAAATGCTATACAGGGTTGCTATGAGTCAGAACTAACTGGACAGTTCTTAACAAACACAAATTAAAGATATGCATACAGAACTATTTAGGGGTAAGTTCTTCTGTTGTCTGCAACTTAGTTTGAAATTCATCAGAAAATGAAATGGAATGAAGGACTGATAGGAGAATGTCCATGTGATAAAGCGTGTTTGAAAATGTTAGCAATTGCATCTTTCAAGTTTTCTAAATTTTTTAAAACAAAATGTTGAAAGAACAACATGTGTTTAGTGTGGTGCCATTGAAACTCTTTTTCTGATTATCCATTATTTTGACATATAATTTGTAAATTAACAGAATATGTATGAAGTTATAGTACAAAAACTTGTTCTTGAAATGGAAATATATCCAGTCTGCTAGTGAACAAAACAGTTTGCAAAAAGTCATAAGTGATATCATGTATTTGTGTAAAACCGGTATGTTTATACGGACAAAGTAAATATCTGGAAGAATATAAATGCAGTTGATAACACTGTGGATCTCTGGAGGTTGAGATAATTAAGGGAGACTTTCATTTTCCCTGTACTGTTTTAATGTCTTATAATAGTCATGTATATTCAGCAAAAAAAAAATGTTATTTTCATTAAAAATTTTAATTAATTGATTTTAATGATGACAGATGGCATAATTTGGGGGTAAATAGGAGCTTTCCAAACTCTGTTTGAATACCTCTGGGAATCAGGAGCTACCTACTTTGAGAGACTGTCTGGTCCATTGTTGGAAAGGCCTCGATTTTAAGTATGTTTTTTACTTCTAGCAAGCTGACGTCTACTTGCCTCACTTTTCTTCTTATTGGAACAACATTGAACAAATGACATTCTACTACATAGTGATGTTTGAGTATAAAGGGAACTAAAGTAACTAATTGTGGCACAAGGTGTGAATGGGAGAAATAGATAACAAGAAACTACACTGGTGACTTACAATTTTTGAAAAGAAGGCACAATAACTGTTTAGGAATTTGACTCAGGCTCTACCTGTAGTGAGATGACAAAGCCATAAAAATTCACCTGAAAGCTTTCTGGGGGGCCCCAATTGTTCTCAGCGGGCCTGGGTGTATTATCCTGTAAGGAGCAGTCATTTTGATGATCTTGCTTAGCAGAAACATTACTTGATGATGCAAAGTAGGATCAAAATAAATAGTGGTGCCACTAGAAATCCTCAGCAAACAGAAAATATTGAAGTTCTAATCAAATGCTCTTGTAAAGATTTACAGCCTCGGAAACCAAATACTGGGTATTTGCTTGGATATTTGGTTGGATACCAAGATAAAAAATTCGAGGCGTTGTTCCTTTATATAATTAAATTGTCAGAGCTCTAATTCTGCCTCTCTCCCTTTGCCCATTATTTATATCTTACCTTTTCCAAGAAGGAAACAGACATCTTGCATTGGTACATAAAATAAAATATAATATAAATTACAAATTGATGGCAAGAAAGTCAAAAAAAAAAGGATTAAAAATGGTTAAAGAATGGACACTATAAAGAAGTGTCATTTCTGTTGGTGGTAAGTAAATTTAGTTCTCAGCTTTTTAGCTGATAAGTAAAAAGAGAAGGAAAATAGACTTCAGGGCAGTTGCACAGTTTAGAAGTGTATGGTGTGTCTTTTATAGGTCACTGTTGTAATAAAGTGTGGACAAAGTGGAAATATGATTAAAGAAATTGAAATACCAGTTGCATGAGGAAAGAATAAAGGCATTGAGGTTATTTAACCCAAAGAATAAGCTCATAGTGGCAGGTGACTAATTTCAAATGTTTCAGGGAGCTTTATGTGAGAAATTCAAAGCAGATTTTTTCTGTGCCTGTAGTGTAAAGAACTTAACTTTACTTAAAATTATATGGTCTTGCCCTTGTTTCCTGAGAAGATAACTCTAAACCCTTGGAATTTCCTGAGTAATTGTGCCTTTATTATCTAAAACCTTTAGACCACACCTGAGGATTTGTGCTAATAAGTGTGTTGGGGTGGAGGGGGGGAGTTGAGGGGGTGGTCAGACCAGAAAGACCACCTGGTAGCTGATATCAACTAACCTTAGGAAGCATAATTTAATCTGTCATTCATCTGCAGTGAGGCCTCAATCATGACTGTGTAGTGACTGAGGCAAGTAAAGCATCTGCACAGAGACTCTGAGAGCTTCTTGGTTGTTAAAGGAAGGGCCATGTATTGTCTTTTGGGATATGGAAACTGTGCATTGGGAACCCTCCTAGACCTTGACCATGCATCTCTGCCTTATGATGATCTTGATTTGTATCTTTTTGCTATAATAAATCTGTAATCATAAATCTGTGAGTTCTGTGATTTGTTCCAATGAATTATAAACTCAAAAGATGAGTGGAATCCTGGAGGTGAAAGTGAGGGAGCCTGAGAAGGCCCCCAAACTTGCATCTGGCATGCTGGAGAGATAGTGGTAAAACCCCAAAGTTGAAGTCAGTAGGTCAGAAGTAAGGGTGTCCTATGGACTCCTGAGTTTGTGGTTAATGTCTTCCTATTTGACAGTTTCAACCTGTGAGTTCTGAGCTAGCTCCAGGTGGCTAAAGGAAGAGAAAGAGTGCCATGTGGATTGTTGTTGTTGTTGTTGTTGTTATGTGCCATGGAGTTGGTTCCGATTCAAAGCGACCCTTACAGGGTTTCTGAGGTTGTAAATCTTTATGGGAGCAGAAAGCCTCATCTTTCTCCCATACTCATAGCTGATATTAAAGATTATTGAGAAGTGGGAAAGCGGGTATTTTATAAATCCTCACATTTTGGGGATTGGATTTATGTAGAGTTTTATCCATAAAGTACCTATAGAGGATAATGGAAAATAAATGGACAATTTAAAATATGGAAAAGCTGGGAGAAAAAAATTGTAACACATATAACAAGTAAAGGACTACTATCCAGAATACATGGACTTCTGGTGTGGTGCTGTAGGATCAGCACTGAACTGAGAACCACAAGGTTGGCAGTTCAAACCTGCCAGCTGCTCCTAGGAAACTATACAGTGTCGCTATAAGTTGGAATCAACTCAACAACACTTAGCAACAACAATCCACAGTATACAAAGAACTTAAAAAAATTTATAAGAATACCAGAAGCAAGTCAATGGGAAAAAAGTCAAGGATATGAACTTGTAATTTATAGAAGAGGAAATGTACATAGCTAATAAAAGTGAAAAGATGTTCAACTTAACTAACAATCAGAAAAATACAAATTTATCGGCATAATTTTTTACTCATAAGACTGGAAAAGACTTAAAAAAAAAACAAGTTTTGAGAAGAAGTTAGGGAGATGCCTACATTCATACTATGATAGTGGGAATGATAATTGGTATAGTCACTTTATAATTTGGAAGTGTATATTATGGGAAATGCATATTCAATGTGACCCATCAATTTCATGTCTCATTAGTGTAAAAGTCATTAGTGTTATTCATGGTAACTGTTTCCCTTTTGGGCACATTCAGTGGTTGTGCTCAATAGCTGTTTTATGGATGGTTAGGTCTTATGCCTAGTGCTGGTCAATGAGTTGTTACATCTGGGATAACTTTGTTGTTAAGTGACTTTGAGTTACTTCCAACTTATAGCGACCCTGTGTAGGGTTTCTGAGGAGGGACTGGTGGGCTTGAATTATAGACCTTGCAGGTAGCAGAGTAGTGCTTATTCTACAGCACCACACCAAGACTTTTAGGAAGCTGTAAAGAGCTCCTTTTCATTCTGCCATGCCAATGTTCAAAATGGTGGCTGTTCCAGTAGATTCAGTCTCTGAGTGATTATAATGAGCAAAACCCTCAACAACTCTTGATGACTTGAGCATGAAATATATCATTTTGTATCAATCATTTATTAATGTAGCGAGAACTCAAAATTTTATTGTTGAGTTAGAAAAAGATACAAAAGGATGCACATAAGACGCCATCTATGTAAACTAATTAAACCACAAACTGATATTATATTTCTTCTATAGAAATATTACATTTTTTCCATAGGTATACTCAGATATTATCAATTTATTTTTAAAAAGTATCAAGAATAATACACACTATACCATACAAACATAAAATAGTATTTTTTCTCTGAGAAGGAGGGGCAGTGGAAAAGGATTGCTCCTACTCTGCTGCTGCTGATTGCCATCAAGATGATTCTGACTCATATCAAACTATATACCGTCAAAGACTGTGAGGATTTCTACGGATGTAAATCTTTATGGGAACAGGAAACCTTATGTTTATGCTGAGGAGTGTCTGGTGGATTCAAACTGCTGAACTTGCAATTAGCAGTTCAACACATAACCAACATGCCACCAGTGATCCTATAGCGTACTCAAAAATGATTTAATTATTAAGAAAGCATATGTTGTTGTCAGGTGCCATAGAGTCAGAACCGACTCATAGCGACCCCATGCACAGCAGAATGAAACAATGTCCGATCCTGGGCCAACCTCACTACCGCTGCCACACTTGAGTCCATCAATGATGCCACCTGGCCAATCCATCTTGTTGGGGGTCTTCCTCTATTTCTCTGACCCTCCATCTTACCCAGCATGATATCCTTCTCCAGTGACTGTTCCCTCCTGACAATATGTCCGAAGTATGAGAGACGAAGTTTGGCCATCTTGGCCTCCAAGGAGCACTCTGGCTGCACTTCTTCCAAAACAGATCTGTTAGTTCTTTTGGAAGCCCATGGCACTTTCAATATTCTCCTCCAACACCATAGCTCAAATGCATCAATTCTTCTATAGTCTTCCTCATTTACTGTCCAACTTTCACATGTATATGAGGTTATTGAAAATACCATGCCTTGGATCAGGCACACCTTACTCTTCAAGCTGACATCTTTGCTTTTCAACACTTAAAAAAATTCTTGTGCAGCAGATTTGCCTCATGCAATACATCATTTGATTTCTTGACTGCTGCTTCCATGAGTGTTGATAGCTGATCCAAGAAGAATGATGTCATTGACAACTTCAATCTTTTCTCCTTTGATAAGAATGTTGTTTATTGGTCCAGTGGTAAGGATTTTTGTTTTCGTTACATTGAGATGCAATCCATACCAAAGGCTGTGGTCTTTGATCTTCATCAGTAAATATTTTAAGTCCTCTTCACTTTTAGCAAGCAAGGTTGTATCATCTGCATATTACAGGTTGTTAATGAGTCTTCCTCCAATCCTAATGACACGTTTTTCTTCATATAACTCAGCTTCTCAGAAAGCATATAGCATATATTAATTATCATCAATGTAAGATATTAAATATATTTGGTTAATATCAATTAAAGATGTTAAAATAGTATAAGGTAGGAAATATTTTTATTGTCCATAAAATGAGGCTTTTTAATTGTTAGAGTTTTAAAGCATAAAAGGAATATAAACTGAATGGAAGATAAATTGACTATACACTCATATATATGAAGGACCTCTGGTAGAGTAGTGGTTATGAATCAGGCTGCGAACCTTAAGGCCTGCAGTTCTAAACTACCAGCTGCTCCGCGGGAGAATGATGAGGTTTTCTGCTCCCTCGAAGATTTACAGCCTCAAAAATCCTGTACAGGGTTGCTATGGGTCAGAATCAACTCAACAGCACTTAACAATAACTCATATATATGAGGGTGAGTCAAAAATTATCTATGCTATAGTTATAGCTATATAGGAATCCTGGTGTGGCACTGTGGGTTAACGCACCAGACTGCAAAGCCGTTTGAACTGCAAGGTGGGCAGTTCAAGCTCACCAGCAGCTCCTTGGAAACCCTATACAGGGTCACTATGGGTTGAAACCGACTTGATGGTACTTAACAACAACAACATAGCTGTATAATTAATTTTAATTATTCTTAGAAAAGAAAAAGATATCATTTTTGACATGTCCTTGCTTTTCAATACACTTTGTCCATCTGTCAACAAGCTTTCATATTCCCTTATTAAAAAAATGTTTTAGCCTGAGCTGTGAACCATGAATGCACTGCTGTATTCACTTCTTCTTCTGTGGTGAATCTTCATCTTTGTAGGCTTGCTTTCAGAAGACCTAACAGGTGAAAGTGTCATGGAGCAAAATCAGGACTATAGGGAGGATGCTTTAACGCCTCAAAACAAAGTTTTTGCAGAATGTCATCAATGTGGGCAGAAGTACGCTGACATGCACTGTCATACAGGACCACAAAGCCCTTGTATAACAGTCCTCTGCATTTAATCCAAAGTTTAGACTTCAGCTCTTCAGTGAGCATCTCACTGTAATGAGCACTGATAGTGTTCCAGTACTGGCCTTTGAGAATCCCATCAATTTTCCAGCTGATGGTTGACTTTTGAACTTATAACATACGACAAAATGTGCAAAGACCTTGACTTAGAAAACCAAAAGGGAAGAACATGCTCAGCATTACTCAAACCTCAACTTGTGGTATTGAAGGATTGTATGGGGAAAATAATGAATGATGAAGAAAGCATCAAAAGAAGATGGAAGGAATACACAGTCCCTCTACCAAAAAGAAATGGTCAACATTCAACCATTTCATGATCAAGAACCAATCATCCTGAAGGACAAAGCATCGTGTATTGATGGAATACAAATAGAAATCTTATAAAATGCTGATGTGGCACTGGAGGCAAGAGATCCATATTTGTGCCCATTCCAAAGAGAGGTGATCCAACAGAATGTGGATATCATCAGACAATATCATTAATACTGTTGTTATTGTTGTTAAGTGCCGTTGAGTCAGTTCTGACTCACAGCAACCCTGTAGAGGGTTTCTGATGAGCAGCTGGTGAGCTTGAACCGCCAACCTTGCAGTTCAAACAGCTTTACAGTCTGGCACATTAACCACAGTGCCACTAAAGGTAATTCAAAACCTACTGCAAGAGTACATTGAAAAAATAAAAAAAAAAGAGAGAGTACATTGATAGGGAACTGCCAGAGGTTCAAGCCTGATTCAGACAAGGACGTGGAACAAGGGAAATCATTTCTGACGTCAGATGGATCTTGACTGAAAACAGAGAATGCCAGAAAGATGTTTACCTGTGTTTTGTTGATTATGCAAAGGCGTTCAAGTGTGGGGATCATGACAAGCTATGGACAACATTGCGGAGAATTAGTTATTTTAGTGCTACAATTTATCCAGTGTGGTCACCACTCTGCTTTTGTGTTTGTTGGTTTGGATATAAGAATTACAGATATATTTTTATTTTCCCCTTTTCTTTCTATAAATGTTAACATACTATGTATGCTATATGGAAGTCCTGGTATGGCACTGTAGGAGAAACACTGTAGTGCTAGCTACAAGATTGGCAGTTCAAATCCACAATTCACTCCTTGGAAACCCTGTATGGGGTCAGTATGAGTCATAATCAACTCAATGGCACTGAACAACAACAATAACTACTATACACAGTATTTTCTACCTTGTTTATTTTAATTAATAATCTGTCTTAGACATTTTCCTATGTCATTACATAGAACTGCCTTTTTCTTTTAAAACAGTGCCAAGGATTCCAGCGTACGAATGTATATATTATATTAATATCTATATTATAAATATAAGGAGCTCTGGTAGTGTAGTGGTTACGAATCAGGCTGCCAACCTCAAGGTCAGCAGTTCGAAACTACCAGCAGTTCCGTGGGAGGAAGATGAGGCGTTCTGCTCCCATAAAGATTTACAGCCTCAGAAACCCTGTGCAGGGTCACTATGAGTCGGAACCGACTCCGCGGTACTTAACAACAACA
>NW_006408677.1:786535-805979 GCF_000296735.1 Chrysochloris asiatica | reverse complement strand
CTCATCTTTCTCCCGCAGAGCAGCTGGTAGTTTCGAACCGCTGACCTTAAGGTTCGCAGCCCGATTCGTAACCACTACGCTACCAGGCATCTGCAAATTTTGGTATCTGCATGGGGTGGGGCTGGGTGTCTTGACCAATTCCCTGTGGACACTGAAGGACACCTATACATATAAACTTTTGTCTACCTATTTTGTAGCCTTTCCTTGTGCCACCATTATTATTATGTGGTGATGATTCTTGGTAAACAGATTCAGCCCTCAAGGGAATATCTTTTCTTCATCAGGTACCTTACCCCCAATTAGGTCAGTTTTCAGACTAAGACCAGTAGATGTCTTGATCTGCACAATGTTGTTGTTGTTGTTAAGTGCTGTTGAGTTGATTCTGACTCACAGCGAAGCTGTATAGCCTATCTGAGGAGCAGCTGGTAGATTTGAACTGCTGACATTGTGATTCACAGTCCAGTGCTTATCCTACAGTGCCACACCAAGAGCCCGATTCACACAATATCATGATTAAAAACACAAGGCACATTCAACAAAATAGTTTTCTCTCAATATACTTTTACAGTTGAAAGTATAAGCCTTTGCTAGAACAGTTTAATTTAAACATTAAATACCAAAGTCGATAGTTGACACAACAGAAACAACTGGAAAGCTTATTAAGTGGGCAAATTTCTGGGTCCTACCCAGATCTAGGTGTCCTGGTGTGGCACTGTGGGTTAATGTGTTGGACTGAAAAATTGCTTTGAACCACAAAGTTGGCAGTTCAAGATCATCAGTCGCTCCTTGGAAACCCTGTACAGGGTCTCTGTGGGTCAGACCCGACTCGACGGCACTTAACAACAACAACCCAGATCTAAGTTGCTTTGGTGGTGTGGTGGTTAAGTGTTCATTTACAAACTGAAAGGTTGGTAGTTCAAATCCATCAACCACCCTAAGGTGAAAGAGGTGGAAGTCTGTTTCAGTAAAGACTATACACCTGGGAAGCCTAAATTTACAGACCAACCACTAAAGCCAGTGAAGAGGAAACTGAAGAATTCTACCAACTTCTTCTGTGTTAAATTGATCGATCAAACATGCAATCAAGAAATATTGACAAATTACTGGTGATTGGAATGGGAAAGTTGGAAACAGTAGTTGGAAAATATGACTTTGGTGATAGAAATGATTCTGGAGATGCTATGACAGAATTTTGTAAGAGCAATGTCATTCATTGCAAATTCCTTTCTAAAACAATGTAGAAGACTATAAACACTGACTCTCACCAGATGAAATATGCAGGAATAAAACTGACAATATCTGTGGGAAGACATGGTAGAAAAGCCTAAAACCATCAGACAAAACAATGCCAGGGACAGACTGTGGAAATGAGCACCAATTGCTCATATTCAAATTCAGGTTGAAGCTGAGGGGAAAAAAAAAAAAATCAATGAGAGACAAAACATGACCTTGAACATATCCCATCTGTTTAGAGACCATCTCAAAATAGATTTGGTGCATAAGACACTAATGACCAAAGACCAGAAGAGTTGTGGAATGACATCAATAACAGCAGACATGAGGAACACAAAAGGTCCTTAAGAAGAAAAGAAAAAAATACCAAAATGGATGTCAGAGGATATTCTGAAGCTTGCTTTTCAATGCAGAGTTGCCAAAACAAATGGAAGAAATGAGAAGGTAAAAGAGCTGGACATAAAATCTCAAAGGGTAACTTGAGACAGAAAAGTTAAGTATTATAATAAAATGTGTAAGACCTGGAGTTAGAAAACCAAAATGGAAGACCACACTCAACATTTCTTTAAAAAAATTTTTTTATTTTATTTAAAATGTTTTATTGTGAATTATGTGATAGTTTACAGGAAAGATATTAGTTTCACATTCATCCTATTGTATATCGTTTTATTGCCATGGTTACAATCCCCTCCACGCATTAACAACAAACCAAAGGGTATAACCTACAAGCCTGCCCCCCAGTTCTCAGCACACAGCCCCTCTCCCTCTCTGGGTCTAAAGTCCCCAGCCTCTCCATCTCTTCAAGTCATTGTCTCTGCCTCCATATCTGGTGTCACTGCTTCTCTTGGTAGGATCCTGCACTCCGCTCTTCTCCCCTGATGGTCCCAGGGACCTCCATTCCTAGACTGCAAAGTTAATCACTCCCCTCCTTGCTACAAAACATCTATCTTTACATTTCCAACACTCACAATCCATCCTGACAACAAGTATTCACTATTGTATCACAAGACACCTATCCCAATTTCTTTTCATCAGCCTTTCCTAGACAGATTGGATACTACTCAGTGGAGATTCTACCTTCCTCCATGCCCTCTGGATCTAGGTTCCCTCTTGAAAGCTTGTAATCCAGTCACTTGTTGCCTTTGTAGCCCCTGCCCCCCACTTTGAATAGCCAATGTCCAAGTTGCCCATCCCTGTCTAATCTGTGTATGGAGGAGGTGGGAATCATCCTTGCTGTAAAAATTTGAGCTACTGCATCTGTAGGTATAGGTCAAGTTCCTCAAATTGTAGCAAATTACTCTTCTTTCTTCTTCTAGTTCAGATCAGCTTAACCAGTCACTGAAGCCAGGTCAAGTGGGTATTATCTGCAAGTGTGGGTGTCCTTGTGCATATGCCCTCTCTTCTTATCAGCTGGACGCTTCACTCTCCACTCTAGCCCAAGAATCCCCACATCTTGCAACACTACTGGCCAACCAGGTCTCCACCTGGGTTCACAGGAGTCTATTGAAAGTTGTAGGGCTTAGCTTGCAACTTCATTGCTGTTTTTCCCTCACTTCCCCTTATCAGTGACGAACGTGGTCACCAATCAGAGCGTGTATTCCCATTGAGTCTTAATCTTGGAAGGGGATTTGCTCTGAGGGGACCCAAGCACTTGATTGATGTCTCCTGGGTGAGCAACTTGTTTGTTCTTGTAGTAATCAGTCGGCCTACCTATATTGTTTTGTATTTTCCCCGTCGAGTCGGTTCCGACCCATAGCAACCCTGTACAGGGTTTCCAAGGCTGTAAATCTTTATGGGAGCAGAAAGCCTCATCTTTCTCCCACAGAACAGCTGGTAGTTTCGAACTGCTGACCTTAAGGTTCGCAGCCTGATTCGTAACCACTATGCTACCAGAGCTCCTTTTAGACAGCGTAAGAGATGACAATACACATGGACCTCACCAGATAGAATACATAGAAATCAAATTGACTACATCTGCAGAAAGATACAATGAAAAAGCTCCATATTATCAGTCAAAACAAGGCCAAGGCTGATTGTGGAACAGACCATTAATTGCTCATATGCAAATTCAAACTGAAGCTGAAGAAAATGAAAACAAGTCCACGAGAGCCAAAATATGACCTTGAATATATCCCAACTGAATTTAGGGATAATCTGAAGAACAGACTTGATACATTTAACACTAAAGAACGAAGACCAGAAGAGTTGTGGATGACATCAAGAACATCATGTATGAAGAAAGCAAAAAGTCATTAAGAAGACAAGAAAGAAGGAAAAGATAAAAATGGATGACAGGATAGACACTGAAACTTACTCTCCAGTGTAGAGATGCTAAAACAAATGGAAGAAATGAGGAGGTAGAAGAGTTGAACAGAAAATTTCAAAGGTCAGCCTGAGAAGATAAAGCCAAATATTTCAACAAAATGTGCAAAGATCTGGAATCAGAAAACCATAGAGGAAGAACACACTCAGCATTTCTCAAGCTGGGGGCAGTGAAGAAAATTTCAAGCCTTGACTTTTGTTATTGAAATATTCTCTGGGCAAATTATTGAATGATGCAGAAAGCATCAAGAGAAGATGGAAGACATACACAGAGTCACTGTATCAAAAAGAAATGATTCATGTTCAAGTATTTCAAGAGGTAACATATGATCAAGACCTAATGACGTTGAAGGAAGAAGTCCAAGGTGCAGTGAAGGAATTGGCAAAGAACAAGGCACCAGGAATTGATGGAATAAAAATTGAAATCTTTCAAGAAAGTGAGGCAGCACAAGAGGCATTCACTCATCTCTGCCAAGAAATTTGGAAGACAACTATCTCGCCGACTGATTGGAAGTGATCTGTATTTGTGGCCATTCCAAAGAGAGGTGACCCAACGGAATGTGGAAATCATCGGACAATCTCTTTGATATCCCATGTGACTAAAGTTTTACTAAAGATAATACAGAAACAGCTGCAACCTTACATTGACAGAGAACTTTCAGAGGTTCAAGCCAGATTGAGAAGAGACCTTGGAATGAGGGATAATCATTGCTGATGTCCGATGGATCTTGGCTGAAAGCAGAGAATATGAGAAAGATGTTTACCCGTGCTTTATTGACTACACAAAGGCTTTTGATTGTGTGGATCATGACAAACTATGGACAGCATTGCGAAGTATGAGTATTCCAGAACACTTAATTGTGCTCATGAGGAATCTGTACCTGGACCAAGAGGCAGTTGCTTGAACAGAGCATGGGAACACTGAATGGTTTAAAATTTAAAAAGGTGTGTGACAAGGTTGTATTCTTTCACCATACTTATTCAATCTGTATGCTGAGCAAATAATCTGAGAACTTGGCTTATATGAAGAAAAACGTGGCATCAGGATTGGAGGAAGACTCATTAACAACCTGCAATATTCAGATGACACAACTTTGCTTGCTGAAAGTAAAGAGCATTTAAAGCATATACTGATGAAGATAAAAGAGCACAGCCTTCAGTATGGATTACAAAGAAGACAAAAATCCTCACCACTGAACCAATAAACAATATTCTTATCAATGGAGAAAAGATTGAAGTTGTCAGAGACTTCATTCTTCTTGGATCAACTATCAACACTCATGGAAGCAGCAGTCAAGAAATCAAACGACTTATTTCATTAGGCAAATCTGTTGCAGAAGACCTTTTTAAAGATGTCAGTTTGAGGACTAAGGTTGGCCTGACCCAATCCATGGTATTTTTAATAATCTTATATGCATGTGAAAACTGGACAATGAATAAGGAAGACCGTAGAAGAATTGATGCCTTTGAGTTATGGTGTTGGAGGAGAATACTGAAACTACCGTGCGCTGCCAAAAGAACAAAAATAATCTGTGTTGGAAGAAGTATAGTCAGAGTGCTCCTTGGAGGCCAAGATGGCCAAACTTCGTCTCTCATACTTCAGACATATTGTCAGGAGGGACAAGTTGCTGGAGAAGCATATCATGTTTGGTAAGGTGGAGGGTCAGAGAAAAAGAGGAAGATCCCCAATGAGATGGATTAGCCAAGTGGCAGCATTGATGGACTCAAGCGTGGCAAGGGTAGTGAGGTTGGCCTAGGATCAGACAGTGTTTCGTTCTGCTGTGTGTAAAGTCGCTATGAGTCAGGACCAACTCGATCGCACCTAACAACAACAAATGGGCAAAATATTGAATGGTGAAGCAGAAAGCATCAAAGTAAGAAAGAATGCAGAGTCACTGTACCAAAAAATAGTATCTGATGTTCAAGCATTTCAAGAGGTAGCATATGATCATGAGTCAATGGTACTTAAGGAGGAAGTCCAAGGTTCACAGAAGACACTGGCAAAGAACAAGTCTCCAGTACTTGGTGGAATAAAAATGAAATATTTCAACAAACTGAGGCAGCACTGGAGGCACACACTCATTTATTTCAAGAAATTTGGAAGACATCTGCCTGGTCAGCTGATAGGAAGAGATTCTTATTTGTGCCCATTCCAAAGAGAGGTGACCCAATGGAATGCCAATATTATTGGAAAATATCATATACTGAAGATAATTCATAATCAGCTGCATTGACAGGGAAGTACCAGAGGTTCAAGCTGGATTTAGTCAAGGACAGGACACAAGGGTTATCATTTCTGATGTCAGATGGATCTTGGCTGAAAGCAGAGAATACTATAAAGATGTTTATCTGTTCTTTATTGGACTATGTAGCGCTTTTGACTGTGTGGATCATGCTAAGCTATAGATGACATTGCAAAGAATGGGTATTCCATACCATTTACTTGTGATCATGAGGAACCTGTACACAGAACAAGAGGCAGTTGTTAGAACAAAGCAAGGGGACACTGAATAGTTTAAAACTAGGAAATGTGTGCACCAGGGTGTTTTGTTTTGTTTTTTTTTCTTTCACCACATTTATTCAATTTATATGCTAAGCACATAATCCAAGAAGCTGGATTACATGGAGAAAAGCATAGTATCAATATAGGAGGAAGACTCATTAATAATCTGTGATATACAGATGATACAACTTTGCTTGCTGAAAGCAAAGATAACCTAAAATACTTACTGATAAAGATCAAAGACCACAGCCTTAAGTATGGGTTGCACTGTAATGTAACGAAAACAAAAATCCTCACCATTGGACCAATAAATAACATCATGATAAATGGAGAAAAGATTGAAATTGTCAAAGACTTAATTTTGTTTAGATCCACTATCAACACTCATAGAAGTGGTGGTGGTGGCTTTGTGCCCGGGAGTCGGTTCCGACCCATAGCAACCCTGTACAGGGTTTCCGAGGCTGTAAATCTTTATGGGAGCAGAACGCCTCATCTTTCTCCTGCGGAACAGCTGGTAGTTAGTTTCGAACTGCTGACCTTAAGGTTCGCAGCCCAATTCGTAACCACTATGCTACCAGAGCTCCTTAAGTAGCAGTCAATAAATCAAACGAAGTATTGCATTAGGCAAATCTGCTGCACAAGATGCATTTAAAATGTTAAAGAGCAAAGATGTCAGTTTTAGTACTAAGGGGCACCTGACCCAAATCATGATATTTTCAGTAGCCTATGAAAATGCGTATGAAAATTGGACAATGAATAAGGAAAACTGTACTTATTTGAGTAGTTATTTGTAGATTCATTTGAGTTATGATGTTGGAGAAAGATATTTAAAGTACCATGGACTGCCAGAAGAACAAACAAATCTGTGTTGGGAGCTGTACAGCCAGAATGCTTCTTAGAAGCCAGGATAGTTAGACTTTGTCTCTCATACATTAGACATGTTATCACGGGGCACCAGTCCCGGGAGAATGACGTCATTCTTGGTAAAGTGGAGGGTCAGTGAACAAAAAGAAGATCCCCAATGAGATGGATTTGCACAGCGGCAGCTGCAATGGTCAGTAATAATGAGGATGCTGCAGGAGTGTGCAGTGTTTTATTCTGTTGTGTCTCGAGTCACTGAGTTGGACCTGACATGACAGCACCTAACAATATGTCATTGTTGTTAAGTGCCGTCGAGTTGGTTCTGACTCATAGCGACGCTGTATAGGGTTTCCAAGGAGTGGCTGGTGAGCTTGAACCAGTGACCTTGCAGTTCAAATTGACCTTGCAATCCAACAACAGTAACAGCACCAACTCTCTACTCTAGAGTTGCCGTGAATGTGAATCTAGTTGGTGGCTGTGGGTTTTGTGTTAGTTTTGAGCCCAGGTTTATTTCATCATTCTCTGTGGAGGTGCATCCCAGCAACCAGTAAATTTAATAAGCTCCCCAGTTGTCTATGGAGCATAGACAAAAGTTTATGAGCCACCAGTCTCTATGACAGTGTTGACAACAGAATTAAGTAGAATAAAATAGATAAAAAAAGATTTTCTCCTAAAAAGAGTGATCATAATTTAGAAATTTATTAATTATTTGGATCAAGGAATCAGATGAGTTGAACATTACCCTGAGTTATCTCACTCAAGATGTAGAAAAATAATCACATTTTTCACTTGTGCTAGGAAAGTTTAGCCTGGAGGAAGACACATAGGACAAATGTATGCTCATGCTGATGGTGACACTGATAGGCATCTGCTAGATCTCTTTTCAGTAAAGTAAATTCATTAAAAGTACAACTAAATGTGATTGAATTTTTCTACCTTTGCAAGTCTTCATATGAATAATTCACAGTTCAAGGGAAAACAACAACAACAACAATCCTTTGTCAGACCATGCGTGTGTCTCCTGATTTTTGGTGCAGAAAATATGGTTGCCTTAGTTATACAGGACTGAACCCAGGGATTACCATAAGCTCTGTGCAGACAAGTAGTTTTGTGTATTATACACAGAGACGATAATTGAATCTAGGAGACAGACAGTATTGAACCAGGTACAGTAAACCCACCACATTCTTAATTGTACAATTTGATGGTTTTAGAATTTCAGCAGAAGTCAGTGCTATGGGCAATTAGCACATAGCTTCTAATCTCTCTTGATAGCACTGTCAGCTTGGCCAATTTATTAACTCAGTGACGGAAGAGGTACCTTTATCTCTCTTGTTGACATCTTTAAGAAAAAAATAATTTTTCTCTTCTTTCCATCATGAAAAGGTCTATAAGCCTCTTTGAATTATGAATCCCTAACATTTCCTCAAAGAACAGAGAGAATCTCATTTGTATAGTAATAAAAAAGCCAAAATGGAAGTCATAGGCCAGTGGAAGATGCTTTGATGTGCAAGTATGGAAACAGATAGTATAGAAGAAGCCAAAGATTTGAGATACAAATCAGATGAAGGCTAATGATCCAGAGGTTCAGATTGCAGAGTGTGTTTAGGATTATGAAGTGATTCATGTTATCCACAACAGCAAAGAAATAGAGGGTGATAAATAACTGTCCTTTGATGTGGCGCTAAGATTTTCCATGACCTTAACTAGCCAAGTTGAGGTTAGAGAAATCCAAAGGTTTTAATTACACTGTATTCTTAACTCACTCCAGAAATTTTGTGATGAAAAATAGAAAGGGAATATATATTTATTGATGCTTACTATATACCTGTTGCTTTATATTTGTTATCTCATACTTCCCTCACACTGAAGAAAAGTGAGAAAACTAAGGCTTAGATCAGTAACTGATCGAAGGTTAAAACAGCTTGTAAGTGCAGAAATAGGATTTGAACCTAATTTTGTCTATTCCAGTCCTGTGTAGTTTCTATTACAAGAGGCTGGTCACATGACATTTAACAGGATTTTGTGGCTCACCAGATTTTTTTTTATCTTTTAGATAATGTGTTTGGGCACATAAATGACAAACATCAGGCTTGAAGCAGCAATTGTGGGGGATTGACTGACTCTAGGTTTGAGTACACAGCAGACCTTTGCTTGTATTAACTCATTTAAGTCTCACAATGATACTATGATGTAGATATTATCACCACCTATCTTGCAGCTGAGGAAAAATTAGGTACAGAGCATTTAAGTAATTTATGCAAAGACATCCAGCTAATACAAATGAAGGGTCTTCAAGAATTTATGGAAAATGATTATTATGGAAAAACTGCATGAATTTCAAGATTTTTTTGTACCAAAATAAATTTGTATTAATTTCTTCAGACAGGATTTCATTTGAGGCGCTGAGAAAGATAAAACATCAGTTTAAAAAGAGCCCCTTTAGAGCAACATGAATTTTGCAAAAAATTGAAGCAAGTACAAGCATCAAATTTATGGTGAAACATGCTTTATGAAATGTTTACGGGAACATTGCCTCAAAGAAAGCAACAGTTTACAAATGGAGATCTTGTTTTAAGAAAGGACAATACAGTGTTGAAGATGAAACCCACAATTGTAAAACACTCACATCAATTTGTGAGTAAAAAATTAATTTTGTCTGTGCCTTAATTGACAAGGATAGACAATTAACTGCAGAAACAATAGCTAACATCATAGATATCTCAACTGGTTCAGTATACACAATTCTGACTGAAAAATTAAAGTAGATCAAACTTTCTGCTCAATGGTAACCAAAGCTGTTTGTCACAGTTCAACTACAGACAAGAGCAGAACTTTCAATAAAATTTTAAACAAGTAGGATCAAGATCTTGAAGCATTTCTTGGAAGAAATAACAGGAGCTGAAACATGACTTTCTGAAGACAAAGCACAATCAAAGCAGTGGCTACCAAGAGTGATTCAGGCAAGAGCAAAGGTCATGGCAACAGTTCTTGTGAGGATCAAGACATTTTGCTTGATTTTCTTGTTTTATAATGACCAAGACATTTTGCTTGACATTCTTTGGAGGGCCAAAGAATGATAGCATCTGCTTATTATTAGAGTGTTTTGAGAAAGTTAGCCAAAGCTTTGACAGAAAAATGCCTGGGAAAGTTCACCACTGCAATGTTGCTGCTCATTTCTCTCATTAAACGAAGGCAACTTTGTGAGAGTTTCAATGAGAAATCATTTGGCATCCATGTTACAGTCCTGATTTGTCTTCTTCTGATTTTCTTCCCCCCAATCTTAAGAAATCTTCAGTTAATAATGTAAAATTGTCATTGACGTGGTTAAATTCTCAGGGCACTTAGTTCTATAGGGATAGACTAAATGGCTGATATCCTCACTTTAAAAATGTTTCTTGACTTTGATGAAGTTTATGTTGAGAAAGAAAGTTTGTATTTTTTCTTTTTATATTTCAATTTCATTTTTTTCATGAAATTTTTGAAGTCCCCTCATACTTGGATTCAAACCAAGTTTGTTTGGCTCTAAAGCACCTGTATTTGCACAGTGTCATATTTCCTAAGATAAATGAATAATAGAATTCAGATGAGTATCTACCCATGCTTACAGATTGAAGAAGAGGAATGAAAAGAGAATGAAAATGAAAGATCCAGTTTCATTCCAAAGTAACATCCCTCCTTGTGGCCATGTATCCACTCTCTTTTTCTCTGTCTGACTGACTCCTGTTCTTTATTATATTATTCAGTGAAATCACTCCCTCATCCATCTTTAGCATGCTATTGGTCCTATTTCAAATCTATTATTCCTATAGTACGCTCTTTAATTCTAGTACCATCACTACATTCTCATGGTACATGCCTAAAGGAGATATTTTCAACTCAGTGCAAGTGGAGAGGAGGTGTGCCAGTGGCATACCCAGAACTCAATCATGAAACCTCACAGCTTAATGGGGACCCTACTAATAATTCATCCAGCCTTCCACCCTGTTGCATTCTTGACAGGATAAAAGTAAGACCCAGAGACTTTTCCTTAAATGGCATAAATCTCAAGGTTCATTCACATACTAATCATAACTGTGATAGCCCAGACTAATGTCTCTCCTTATCACCCTTTGTCACCTTCTCTTTTCTGGATAGCTAGCAACGACATGAGAGTCCTGGTGTGGCACTGTATGATAAGCACTGGACTGGTAACCACAAGATTGGTGGTTCAAATCCACCAGTCACTCGTTGAAAACCCTATAGAGGGTCTTTGTGAGTTGGAGTTGATGGGACAACATTTAACAACAACAAGAGTCATTGCTCTTCTAAATTTTGTTAATGTTTACCTTCATTTTATATTTGCCATTCACCAACAATGATACACCTTCATTCAGCTCAGCTCAGTTTCAAAACACAATCTTCTCAAATTGTATTAAAAAGATGGTGCTTGCTGGTCTGAAAGACACTGGAGGAACCTGAGACTGTGGCCCACACAAACTTTCAAATCTGGAAAGAACTCCGCCTTGTGCCACAATTTTCAGCCAAACAGTAGATATTTAGGGGAGACAACACTAGTAAGGTAAGCTTGCCAAGGAATCGTCAACCATTCAAGATCAAAAGAGCAAGGTTTACCTAAGAAAAAAATTGAGAAGGGAAGGGAAGATGGGTGGAATGGAAACAGGAAGCACAGGGAGGAAGTGGGATAACTGTTGTTACATGGAGGGGATTGCAATCATTGAGATGAAACAAAGTGTATGATTTGTTGAATGTAAAACTGATGATCTTGTCTGTAACTCTTCACTCAATTCAAATTAAAAAGTTGAAAAAGAAAGAGAAAAAACAAAAACAAAACACCTCTAAAGAACAAAACCTACAATCTTCTTACACGTGATCTGATTTCATTGTTGTTGTTAAGTACCTTCGAGTCAGTTCCAACCCATAACAACCCTCTATAGGGTTTCCGAGGAGCAGCTGGTGAGCTTGAAACGCCGATCTTGTGGTTCAAACCTACTTTGCATTCCAGCATATTAACCGACAGTGCCACACCAGGACTTCTTGATTTCATCAGAGCACACAATTTCTCTGACTTCACTCCCTTCATTCAGATCATTGATTAACTTCATGTCATGCTAGATGTCCTCCCCAGCCTGACCTCCTTCACTCATTCCTGTACTCTTTATAGATCTTGAGTTCTTGTAACACCCACTTCTTGTCTAACACATAAACTCTTGTCTCAAGGATCTTCTGTAACAACCTCTATCTAAATACTATGCCCTTACCTATTAGAATCTTCTTCCTTATCTGTGACCTCTTTCAGCATTGCCTGCCATGGTAATGTATCTCTGCTTGAGTTTCTAATTTTTTCCTGCCAAGTAAGCCTCTGTTTAGGTATTTATCCATCTAATGCTTGCCTATCCACAAAAGGCTCATTGCTGCCTTTTGGGGCAGGTATGCTTCCTATCTGCCTGTAAGTTGTTGTTGTTAGGTGCTATCAAGTCAATCCAACTCATAGTGACTTTATGCACAACATAACGAAACACTGCCTTGTCCTTTGCAATCATTGTTACACTTGAGCCCATTGCTGCTACCACTGTGTCAATCCATCTCATTAGGGTCTTCTTTTACGCTTATCCTCCACTGTAACAAGCATGCTGCACCAGTCCCTCCTGATAATAAATCTGAAGTATAAGAGATGAAGTCTCAGCATTTTGCCTTTGAAGGAGCATTCTAGTTGTACACCTTCCAACACAGATTTGTTTGTTCTTTTAGCAGTCCATGGTACTTTTAATATTCTTCTCCAACACATAACTCAAATGCATCAATTCTTCTTTGGTCTTCCTTATTCATTGTCCAAATTTCACATGAATATGAAGCAATTGAAAATACTATGGCTTGGGTCAGGTGCCCCTTAGTCCTCAAACTGACATCTTATCTCTTAAACACTGCATATCATAGGTTGTCAATGATTCTTGCTCTAATCCTGATGCCACGTTTTTCTTGGATTGTTTGCTCAGCATGCAAATTGAATAATTATGGTGAAAGAATACAACACTGGCACAAAACTTTCCTGATTTTAAACCATTCACTGTCCCCTTGTTCTGTTCGAATGACTGCCCCTTGGTCTATGTACAGATTTCTCATGAACACAATTTAGTGTTATGCAATATCTATTCCTCGCCATGTTTTTCATAGTTTGTCATGATGCAAGCAGTTGAAAGCCTTTGTATAGTTAATAAAACACAGATAAATATCTTTCTGGTATGCTCTGCTTTTAGCTAAGTCCATCTGACATCAGCAGTGATATCCCTTGTTTCACATCCTAGTCTGAATTGGGCACAAACCTTTGGCAGTTCCCTGTCAAAGCAAAATTGCAGTCAGTTTTGAATTATCTTTAGCACAATTTTACTTGCATGTGAAATTAAGGATAATGTACAATGATTTCTGAATTCTATTGGGTTACCTTGTTAGGAATGAACACAGGTATGAATCATTTCATATTAGTTGACCAGGTAGCAGTCTTCCAAATTTCTTGGCATAGATGTGTGAGTGCCTCCAGTGCTACATAAGTTGTTGAAAGATTTCAATTTGTAGTCCATCAATTCCTGGAGCCTTGTTCTTTGCCAATGCTTTCAGTGCACCATGAACTTCTTCCTTTAGTACCATTGGCTCTTGATCACGTGCTCCCTTTTGAAATGGTTGAATATCGACCTTTTGATACACTGACTCTGTGTATTCCTTCCATATTCTTTTAATACTTTCTACATCATTCAATATTTTGACCATTGATACTGTTGTTAAGTGCTGTTAAATCTCATTTGATTCATAGCGACTCTGTATAGTGGTGAATTTGAACTGGTGATCTTGAGGTTCAAACTGACCTTGCAGTCCAATGTATAATCCTACAGTGCCATAATATAGTAAGTTGAGGCTTGATTTCTTTTTCTTCAGTTCCTCCAGATTGAGAAATGCTGACCATGTTTTTCACTTTTGGTTTTCTAACTCAAGATCTTTGCATATTTCATTACAACCTCCTCATTTCTTCCATTTGCTTTAGTATCTCTACACTGAAGAGTAAGTCTCAAACTCTCTTCTGACATCCATTTTGGTCTTTTCCTTCTTTCTTATCTTCATAATGACCTTGTGCTTTCTTTCTGTATATTATTCTTGATGTCATCTTACAACTAATCTGCTCCATGGTCATTGATGTCTAACATTATATATCTGTTATTGAGCTGATCTCTAATTTTGGGTGGGATATGCTCGAGGTCATATTTTGGCTCTTGTGGACTTGTTTTACTTTTCTTCAGCTTCAGCCTGAATTTGCATATGAGCAATTGATGGTCCCTTCCACAGTCTGCCCCGACCTTGTTTTGATTGATAGTGTTGAGCTGTCTCTTCCAAAACATGTAATCCTTTTTATTTCTGTGTATGCTGTCTGGTGAGGTTCATGTTTATAGTTGTCTTTTATGTTGTTTAAAAGGTTATTTGCAATGAAGAAGTCATTGGTCTTGTAATATTCTATAATTCGATTTCCAACATCATTTCTATCACCAAAGCCATGTTTTCCAACTACTGATTCTTCCTCTATGTTTCCAACTTTGTATTCCAATCACGAGGAATTATCAATACATATTGAATGCAGGATTGGAGGAAGACTTATTAACAACTTGAGATATGCAGATGATACAACCTTGCTTGCTGAAAGTGAAGAGGACTTAAAATATTTACTGATGAAGATCAAAGAGCACAGCCTTACGTATGGATTACAACTCAATGTAAAGAAAACAAAAATCCTCACCACTGGACCAATAAAGAGCATTCTTATCAATGGAGAAGAGATTGAAGTTGTCAAGGACTTCATTCTTCTTGGACCAACTATCAACACTCGTGGAAGCAGCAGTCAAGACATCAGACGACGTATTGCACTGGGAAAATCTGCTGCACAGGAACTTTTTAAAGTATTGAAGACCAGAGATGTCAGCTTGAGGATTAAGGTGTGCCTGACCCAAACCATGGTATTTTCAATAACCTCATATGGATGCGAAAGCTGGACAGTGAATAAGGAAGATCGTAGAAGAATTGATGCCTTTGAATTGTGGTGTTGGAGGAGAATACTGAAAGTGCCATGGACTGCCAAAAGAACCAATAGATCTGTTTTGGAAGAAGTGCAACCAGAGTGCTCCTTGGAGGCCAAGATGGCTAGGCTTCATCTCTCATACTTTGGACACATTGTCTGGAGGGAACAGTCGCTGGAGAAGGATGTCATGCTGGGTAAGGTGGAGGGTCAGAGAAAAAGAGGAAGACCCCTAACGAGATGGATCAGCCAGGTGGCATCATTGATGGCGTCAAGTGTGGCGGCGGTAGTGAGGTTGGCCCAGGATCGGACATTGTTTCGTTCTGCTGTGCATGGGGTCGCTGTGAGTTGATTTAGACTCGAAGGCACCTGACAACAACAACAACAACAACATGGAATGCATGTTTGATTGATTTCAGACTGAAGAAGTTGATTATTGTTGTTAAGTTCCATCGAGATGGTTCTAACCCATAGCAATCCTGTATAAGGTTTCCGAGGAGCGGCTGGTGAGCTTGAACCACCAAACTCTGGTTCAAACCAACTTTGCAATCGAGCGCATTAACTCATAGTACTGGAGCACTGGTTTTTAAATACCAGCAGGGTCATCGATAGTGGGCAAGTTTCAGATGAGATTCCAAACAGACAAACTAGGAAGGACAGATGGATTATTTCAAAATACTTAGTCACTGAAAATCATATGAATAGCTGTGAAACACTGTCAGATAGCACCAGAATATTGAATATTGAAGCATGATGAAGAGCACAAGAATATTGTCAGATGTAGTGCCAGAAAATAAGCCTCTCAGGTTGGAAGACACTCAAAATACGACTGGGGAACAGCAGCCTCCTCAAAGTAAAGCTGACCGTGATAATGTGAATGGAGTAAAGCTTTCAGAACCTTCATTTGCTGATTGGGCACAATTTGAAATGAAGAGAAACAACTGTAATCATCTATTAAGAATCAGAACTTGGAAAATAGGAAGTATGAATCTAGGAAAACTGGAAGTTGTCAGAAATAAAATGGAACACATCAACAATGATATCCTAGACATTGTTGTTCCAAAGTGCCTTCCAGTCGGTTCTGACCCATAGTGACCCTGTACAGGGTTTCCGAGGAGCGGCTGGTAAGCTTGAACCAACCCACAATGCCACACTAACCCTAGGCATTAGTGGGCTTAAATATACTGGTACTGGTCATTTTGAATCAGACAACACATGGTTTACTATGCCGGGAATGATAAATTGACAGGGTTTCCAAGGAGTGGCTCTTGAGCTTGAACCGCCAACCCACAATGCCACACTAATCCTAGTCTGTAAATCTTTACGGGAGTAGAAAGCCTCATCTTTCACCTGCGGAACAGCTGTTAGTTCACAGCCTGATTCATAACCACTATGCTACCAGAGCTCCTTAATCCTAGGCATTAGTGGGCTTAAATATACTGGTACTGGTCATTTTGAATCAGACAACACATGGTTTACTATGCTGGGAATGATAAATTGAAGAGGAATGGTGTTGCACTGATCATCAAAAATAATATTTCAAGATCTGTCTTGAAGTATGACGCTGTCTGTGATAGGCTAATATCCTTAATGCCTACAAGGAAGACCAGTTAGTACCAGTATTATTCAAATTTACACACCAACCAGTAAAGCCAGTGAGGATGAAATTGAAGAATTCTACCAACTTCTTCAGTCTGAAATTGATCAAGCAAGCAATAAAGATATATTGATAATTACTGGTGATTGAGACAATCCAAATGGACCAGCATCAAGACTACTTTGGCTAGAAATTCCTTTCTTCATTATTACAAAATAATACTGACTGCATTCAAGCACCCTAGAACAATTTTAAAGCATTTTATAGAAAAACAATTGATACATTAATTAATAATCATTCTGATCTATTTAATTAAAGCTGATTCCCCAAAGAATTTCTTTTAGGATACTTTCCTGAGAATAGATTTGGATGAGGAAAAAAGTGGGCAAGAAAGCAACACGTTTTATTAGCCTGCATTGAATTACAACATATGTTTGAAGGTAATGATACTTGGTGAGGAAGTAACTTGAAAACAAGAAAAGAGTATAGAATTGAATTTGAACATAGCTGGTGGACACAGATCAAATTACATTTAGGCCAAAAGATCTGAAATTCCTTTTTTTAGTTTAAGCTCCAATATCTTAAAGGCCTATATATTAGTTACCTATGCTGCCATAATAGAAATACCACAAGTTGGTGACTTTAAAGAACATAAATTTATTTTCTGATGGTGCTGGGTCTAGAAGTCTAATTCAAGGCATTAGCTCTAGGGGAAGGTATTTTTTTGTTTCTTTCAGCTTCTAGTAGCTGTCAACAATCCTTGGCATTCCTGGGCCTGTAGATGCATCTGACTCTCTGGTCACATGGCATCTTCCCCCATGTGTGTCAGTGTCTATTCTGCTCTTGTTATAGACTCCTGCTGTGCTGCTGTAGGATCAGCACTTGACTGTAAACCACAAGGTCAGCAGTACAAACCCACTAGCTGCTCCTCGGAAACCCTATCCAGGGTTCCTATGCATCAGAACTGACTCAAAGGCACATAACAGCAACAACAACTCAAAGGGGATTAGGCTAGAACCCATGCTACTCTGGTATGACCTCATTAAAATAAGAAAAGAAAACCCTTATTGACAAACATGGTCATACTTACAGGCACAGAGATTAGGATTTCAATTTTTGGGAAGGGGATGTGATTTAATCCAACAAATGTGCTGTTTTCTTGACCACGTTTTCCCTCATACAGATTCAGTCTCAGGAATGTATCTGTAAATAATTTTAAAGAAATGTTCCATATAATGTGTCTTCACACTCCCAAATTTAATTTTAATGGCGATTAAAACCTTAGAATGCAGTTTTGGGTATTTTCCTATCAGATGTTGGGGAATTACCTGGCTGCAGAAGAGTGGGACTTCCTTGTTGTTGCTAGGCGCCATTGAATCAGTTCCAGCCCATAGCAACACTATGCACAGAAGACGAAAACACTGCCTGGACCTGCAATGTCCTCATAATGGTTGTTCTGTTTGAACCCATTGTTGCTACCGCTGTGTCAATCCATCTCACTGGGAGTCTTCCTGTTTTTCACCGACCCTCCATTTTATCAAGCATGATTTCCTTCTTCAGGGACTGATCCCTCCTGACAACACGTCCAAGGTACCAGAAATGATGTTTCACCATTCTCACTTCTAAGGAGCATTGTAGCTGTACTTCTCCCAGAACAGATTAGTTTGTTCTTCTGGCAGTTCATGGTACTTTTAATATTTTTCGCCAACACCATAATTCAAGTGCACATATTCTTCTGTAGTCTTCCTTGTTCGTTGTCCAATGAATTTCACATGCATTTGAGGTGACTGAAAATACCATGGCTTGGGTAAGACACATCTTAGTCCTCAAACTGATCTCTTTGCTCTTTAACACTTTAAAGAGGACTTTTGCAGCAGATTTGTCCAATGCAGTCTGTTGTCTGATTTCTTGACTACAGCTTCTAAGAGTGTTGATTTTAGATCCAAGCAAGATGAAGTCCTTGACAATATCAATGTTTTCTCTGTTTATCATGATGTTATTTACTGGTCCAGTGGTGAGGATTTTTGTTTTCTTTACATTGAGGTGCAATCCATAGTGAAGGTTGTTGTCTTTGATCTTCATCAGTAAGTATTTCAAGTCCTCTTTGTTGTCAGCAAACAAAGTTGTGTCATCTGTATATCACAGGTTATTAATGAATCTTCCTCCAATCCCAATGCCATGTTCTTCATATAATCACTTGCCCTTCGAAATTTTCTCTTCAGCTCATGCACATTCTCATTTCTCCCATTTGCTTTAGCATCAAAGTCTCTTCTGACATCCATTTTGATCTTTTCCTTCTTTCTTTACTTCCTCTTCTTTTTTTAAAAAACTGTTTTGTTGTGAATTATGTGATAATTTACATGGAAGAACATTAGCTTTACATTCATTTTATCACATCCCGCCATGCATCATCAAGCAACCAAAGGGTACACCCCACAAACCTGCCCCCTGGTGGTCAGCACACAGCCCCTCTCCCTCTCTGGGTCTAGAGTTCCCAGCTGCTCCATCTCTCCATGTCTTCATCTCTGCCTCCATCTCTGGTATCACTGTTTCTCTGGGTAGGGTCCTGCACTCGACTCTTCTCCCTTGATGGTCCCTGGGATCTCTGCTCCTGTACTGCAAAGTCAACCAACCGCTCCCCTCCTTTTGCTACAAAACATCTATCTTTACATTTCCAACCCTCAGGATCAGTCCTGATAGAATGTATTCACTATTGTGCCACGTGAGTGCTATCCCCATCTCCTTTCATCAGACCTGCCCAGACAGATTTGATACTATTCAGTGGAAACTCTACCTTCCTCTGCACTATCTAGATCTAGGCTCCCTCTTGAAAGCCTGTAAGCTTCTTGAATTTGTAGCGCCCCCCCCCCCC
>NW_006408677.1:775849-786435 GCF_000296735.1 Chrysochloris asiatica | reverse complement strand
CCATAGGTGTAGGTCAAGTTCATCAAACTGTATCAGATTACTCTGTTTTTCCTCTTCTTTCTTCTTCTAGTTGAGCTCTGATCAGGCAGCCATTGAAACCAAGTCAAGTGGGTATGATCTGCAAGTGTGGGTGTTCTTGGGCCTATGCCCTCTCTTCTTATCAGCTGGATGCTTCATTCTCCACTCTAGTCCTCTGTGGCTATGTCACTGACTCTGGGCCCAGGAGTCCCCAGGTCTTGCCAAGCTGCTGGCCAACCAGGTCTCCACCCAGCTTCACAGGAGTGTATTAAATGTGGTTGGACTTAGCTAGCAAACTCATTGTTGTTTTTCCCTCACTTCCCCTTATCGGTGACCAACATGGTCACCAGTCAGAGCACATGTCTGCTCATGTATTCCCATGGAGTATTAGTCTTGGAAGAGGGTTTGCCCTGAGGGACCTGACCACTTGTCTTCATGTCTCCTGGGTTAGCAACTTGCTTGTTCTTGTAGTAGTCAGTCGGACTGCCATTATTGTTTTGTATTTTTCTTGTCGGTCTTTCTTTCAAAAAATATCTTCTGTTCTTATAGCCATTCCAGGCTGGTCTGCTTGTCCTTTCCAGTGGAAATTTCCCACCTCCGAAGACTCTGGATGGAGTTCAGGATTCCACCTATGGTCTTACGTAATGCAGAGGCTCCTTCACTGGGCATGTTGTAGCCCCATTTTAGGTATTCCTATCAGTTATAGGCAGAAGATGGATTTACAAGCTTTCTATGGTGCTATTTCTGACTATTTTTTTTCTCTTCCCATCAAGTATCTATTTTATAATGCTATGCAAGGGAAACCAAGATTTAAAAGACAGCCAAGCATCTTAACATTATCCCCACCATCACTTTTTGCCCATTCCAACCATGTCTCAATCCCTGTATCCCAGAGCCCTGCTGTTCCAAGTTTGTGCATACATTATTATTTACCTCTGCCCCACTGAGCCCATGCAAACCTGCCTAATTGTTTTACCATCTGCCTTGTTCTTCCAGTCCCCTCCCCCTTCTTGTGTATTGCTCCCTCTCTAGCACCCAAACTATCCTGTGTCTATTCCCTACCCTGTGCTCCACCTTCCTCTCCCTCCTCTCATCCCAACCCCCACATTCCGATAACCAGCAAAGAATCCCCTACCCCTTTTTCTTAGTCTTTTACAATAGTGATCCTATGCAATATTTCTCCTTTTGTGACTGACCAATTTCACTCAACATAATGTCCTCTAGCTTTATCCATGTAATGTGATAGCTTATAGTTTACTTGTTGTTGTTCAAGGTAGCATAATATTCCATTGTGTGTATGTACCACAGTTTGTTTATACATTCTTAAGTTGATGGGCACTTAGTCTGTCTCCATCATTTTGCCTTTGTAAATAGTGCTGCTATGAACATTGATGTGCATATATCTACTTGTGTTATGGCTCGTATTTCTTGTGGGTTAATACCAAGTAGAGGAATTGTTGGATCATAAGGTATTTCTATTTCCAACCTTCTAAGGAAGTGTCATATTGCTTTCCAGGGCGGTTGGACAATTTTGCAATCCCACCAGCCATGCAGGAGTGTCCTAGTCTTTCCACATCCTCACCAGAATTTATTGTCCTCTACTTTTTTTAAATCTTTGTTGTTATTGCTGGTGTGAGATGATATCTCATTATTGTTTTGATTTGCATCTAGTGATCGTGAACATTTCTTCATATGTTTGTTGGCTGCCCGGATCTCATCATTGGTGAAGTGTCTGTTCATGTCCTGTGCCCATTTTTTAATTGGGTCATTTGTCTTTTTCTTGTAGAGGTGTTACAGTTTCATATATATTTTAGAAATGAGTCCCTTGTCTGATGTGTCATTACAAAAGATTTTTTTCCCATTCTGTGGCTTCTCTTTTTACTCTTCTAGTGAAGTCTTTGGATGCAAATAAGTTTTTAATTTTTAGTATGTCCCAATCATCTATTTTGTCTAGGTAGCTTTCAAAATGTTTGGTAGCCTGTATATGCCCTGAATTAGAGCCCTCACATTTGTCCTGATTTTTTCTTTGATGGCTGTAATAATTCTAGGATTCACATTTAGATCTTTAATCCATGCTGAGTTGGTTTTTGTAAAAGGTGTGAGGGAAAGGTCTTGTTTTAATCTTTTGCACATCGCTTTCCAGTTCTACCAGAACCATCTGTTGAAAAGACTATCCCCTCCCCATATGATATATTTAGGTACTTTGTCGAAAATCAGTTGGCTGTGTATGGATGGGTTAATTTCTGGATTCTCGAATCTGTTCCATTGATCAATGTATCTTTCATTGTACCAGTACCAAGCTATTTTGACCACTGTAGCCATGTAATAAATTTTGAAGTCAGGTAGTGAGAGGTTGCCAAAGCAGTGCTTTGCTTATCCTGGGTCTCTTCCCTTTCCATATAAAGTTTGTAATGTTTTTTTCCATGTCTTTGGAGAATGTCATTGGAATCTGGATTGGGATTGCATTATATGTGAAAATTGCTTTGGACAGTATTGACATTTTCACAATGTTAAGTCTTCCTATCCAGGAGCGTGGTACATTCTTCCATTTTTATAGGTTTCTTTTAGTAGTGTTTTGTAATTTTCCTTGTATGGTCCTTTTTTTCTCTGGTTACGTTAATTCCTAGATATTTCATCCTATGGGTGGCTGTTGTAAATGTTATTGCTTTCCTAATGTCCTTTTCAGTGCTATTGTTATTGGTATAGAGGAATCCAACTGATTTTTGTATCTTGATCTTATATCCTGACATTTTGCTGAATCTTCCAATGTGGTCTAGTAGCTATTTGACTGAGTCTTTGAGGTTTTCTATGTAGAGGATCATTTCGTGTGCAAATAGAGAGAGAGTTTTTCTTCCTCTTTGCCAATTTGGATGCCTTTAATTTCGCTGTCTTATCATATAGCTCTTGCTGAGACTTCCAGCGTAATATTGAATAGGAATGGTGACAAAGGGCATTCTTGTCTGGTTCCTGTTTGTAGAAGGAAGGCTTTCAGTTTCTCTCCATTGAGAGTGATGTAGGTTGTTGGTTATGTATATATGCTCTTAATTATGTTGAGAAATTTCCCTACAATTCCTACTGATTGAGTGTTTTTATCAGGAATGGATGTTGGATTATGTCAAATTCCTTTTTTGCATCAATCAGTATGATCATGTGCTTCTTTTCTTTTGTCTTATTTATATGGTGGCTAACGTTGTTCGTTTTTCTAATGTTTAACCATTCTGGCATTCCCTGATATGAATCTCCCACTTGATCATGATGTGTTGTTGGATTCTGTTGAGAATTTTTGCATCTATGTTCATGAGGGATATTGGTCTATAATTTTCTTTCTTAGTGACATTCTTCCCTGGTTTTGGTATGAGGGTTATGCTTGCTTTATAAAATGTATTAGGAAGTTTTCCATCCTCCTCTATCTTCTGGAATAATTTGAGAAGAATTGGTGACAGATCTTCCCTGAATGTTTGGTAGAACTCACCAGTGGAACCATCTGGACCTGACTTCTTTTGGTTGGGAGTCGTTTGATGACCTGATCAATTTCTTCTTTTATTATGCGTCTGTTCAGGTTTTCTACTTCACTGTGTGTAAGTTTAGGTAGGTCGTGCATTCCTAAAAATGTATCCATCTCTTCTAAGTTTTAAAATTTGTTAAGAGTACAACTTTTCATAGTATTCTGTTATTATTTATTTTTTATTTATTTTGGTTCCATTGTGACATCACTTGTGTGGTTTTTAATGTGTTATTTGTGTCTTTTCCCTCTTTTCTTTTGTTAGGTTTGCCAATGATTTATCAATTTTGTTAATCCTTTCAAAGTACCAGCTTCTTGTCCTGTTGATTCTTTCTATAGTTTTTCTGTTTTCTAGTTCATTTATTTCTGCTCTAATATTTAGTATTTCTTTTCTTTTCGTGGCTGTAGGTTCCCTCTGTTGGTCTGTTTCTAATTGTTGTAGATTTTCTTTTCTTTCTTAATAACCTTTTACTTTCTTCCTGTATGATATTCTTGATGTCATCCCACAACTCTTCTGGTCTTCAGTTTTTAGTGTTTAATGTATCAAATCTGTTCTTCAGATGATCCTTAAATTTAGGTGGGATATATTCAGCATCATATTTTGGCTCTCGTTGGATTTCTTTTCATTTTCTTTGACTTCAGTTTGAATTTACATATGAGCAATTGATGGTTTGTTGGAGGAGAATATTGAAAGTGCCATGGGCTGCCGAAAGAACCAATAGATCCGTTTTTGAAGAAGTGCATTCAGAGTGCTCCTTGTAGGCCAAGATGGCCAAACTTCGTCTCTCATACTTTGGACATATTGTCAGGAGGGACCAGTTGCTAGAGAAGGATATCATGTTTGGTAAGGTGGAGGGTCAGGGAAAAAGAGGAAGACCCCCAAAGAGATGGATTGGCGAAGTGGCAGCATTGATTGACTCAAGTGTGGCAACAGTAGTGAGGTTGGCCCAGGATCTGGCAGTGTTTCGTTCTGCTGTGCGCATAAGGTCGCTATGAGTTGGCACTAACAACAGCAACAACAATTGATGGTCTGTTCCACAATCTGCCCCTGGCCTTGTTTTGGCTGATTATATGGAGCTTTTCTAAATCTCTTTCCATACATGTATTCAATTTGATTTCTGTGTATTCTGTCTGTTGAGGTCCATGTGTATAGTCATCCCTTAGGCTGTTTTAAAAAAAGTATTTGAGTTGAAGAAATAATTGATTTTGCAGAATTCTGTTATGTGATCTCCAGCATCATTTCTATCACCAAAGCCATATTTTCCAACTACTGATCCTTTCTCTTTGTTCCCAACCTTTGCATTCCAATCACCAGTAATAATCAATAAGTCTTGATTGCATGTTTGATCAATTTCAGATTGAAGAAGTTGGTAGAATTCTTCTATTTCAGCCTCACTGACTTTAGTGTTTGGTGCATAAATTTGAATAATAGTGGTATTAACTGGTCTTCCCTGTAGGTTCATAGATATTATCCTATCACAGACAACTTTGTACCTCATGACTGATCTGGATATGTTGTTTTTGACAATGAATGCAACACCATTCCTCATCCATTTGTCATTACTGGCATAGTAAACCATGTGGTTGTCAGATTCAAAATGACCAATACCATTCCATTTCAGCTCACTAATGCCTAAGATATTGATGTTTATGCATTCCATTTCATTTCTTTATATTTTCCAATTTTCCTAGGTTCATACTTTGTAAATTCCATGTTCTGATTATTAATGGATATGTACAGTTGTTTCTCTTCATTTTGAGTTGTGCCCCATAAGCAAATTAAAAACAACAACAACAACAACAAACAAACAAACAAAAAAATGTCCCGAGGGCTTTACTTCCAAGGGCCTTACTCCATTCCTGTCATCATGGTCAAGTGTATTTTGAGGAGGCAGCTCTTCCCCATCTAGTCGCATTTTTAGTGCCTTCCAACCTGAGGGGCTCATATTCTCGCACTATATCTGACAGTGTTCATCTGCCATTCATAAGGTTTTCTGTGTCTAAATATTCTAAAGTAGTTCACCTCACCTTCTTCCTAGTCTGTCTTTGTCTGGAAGCTCATCTGAATGAAAGCTGTCCACTGTGGGCGACCCTGCTGGTATTTAAAATACCATGACATAGCCTCCAGAATCAAAGCAAATCACAAGGCACCACAGTATGGCAAACTGACAGATGAGTGGTGGAATCTTGCAATAGCAGTAACAATATGGGAGCATATATAGGTCTGGCAGAGGATTTTTCTACCTTTGTATTTGTAAGTTCTGCAAATATATCTATGTATATAGTAGAGCATACAGGGGGCAAATATATCCAAACTTCTTAGCTGTAACTGAATACCTGAACTGAATGAGGATAAATAAGGTATTTTTTTAAAAGGACATTATTAAAATGTGGAAAGAATAACCATCATTGTAAAGTAATTTATAATTCATATACCTAACTAGGGACACATCCAGAATATATACAAACATTAGCCCCCCCCCCCCCCACACACACACAAGAACAGTATACCCTTTTGAAAAACTGGTAAAAATTTTGAATAGACATTTCATATAAGAGGTTATCTAAACAGTCAATAAATATATGAAAGATGTTCAATCATTATTGACCAGAGAAGTGAAAATTGAAACCACAATTAAATACCACTACATCCCCTCCTTGTTGTTGTTGTTAAGTGCCATTGAGTAGCTTCTGACTCACAGTGGCTCTGGATAGAGTTTCCTAGTAGCATCTGGTGGATTTTTAATTGCCAACCTTGTCCAGTGCTTATCCTGCATAACCTTCTTTGTTGTTGTTAGGTGCTGTCGAGTCAGTTACAACTCATAGCAACCCTATGCACAGCAAAATGAAATACTGCCCAGTCAAGATAGATGATGAAATATTCTTTTGATAATGAATTCAATGCCATTCCTCTTCATTTTGTCATTTTCAGCCTATCAATGTTCAATTCAAAATGGCCAGTACCAGATAGTCCATTTCAGCTTACTAATGCCTCGGATATTGATACTTTTGTGTTCCATTTCATTTTTGACAATTTCCAGTTCTTCTAGATTCATACTGAATACATTCCAGGGATTGATTATTAATGGATATTTACAGTTGTTTCTCCTAATTTTGAGTTGTGCCCCATCAGCAAATGAAGGTCCTGAAAGCTTTGCTCCATTTGTGTCATCATGGTCAAGTCTACTTTGAGGAAGGAGCTCTTCTCCAGTCGTATTTTGAGTACCTTCCAACCTGAGGGGCTCATATTCTGGCATTATATCTGTAGTATTCTGTTCCTATATGACATGTTCCACTGATATTCATAATGTTTTCAGAGGGTAAACTTTCAGAAGTAGTCTGCTTCTCCATTTTCTTAGTCTGTCTTTGTCTTGAAGCTCCCCTGAAACCTCATGACCATGCATTGACCCTGCTGGTATTTAAAATACTGGTGGCATAGCTTCTAGCATCATAGCAAAATGCAAGTAACCACAATACGACAAACTGACAGAAGAATAGTGACGTCTACTTCTTAGAATGGCCTAAATGGGAAAGTCAGCAAACATCAAAATCCATTGGAACTCTCATACAATCCTGCTAGAAGTGTAAATTGAGCCAACTATTCTGGAAAAAATTCTCATGTATCTACTAAAGTTGAACATATGCATACCTTATAACAACAATTTTAGCTCTAGGTACTTACCCAACATGAATGCTCTCATATGACCAGCATAGAGATGTACAAGAATGCTCATATCAACACTATTCATAACAGTTTTTTTTTTTTAAATTTTAAGTGGAGTCAGATGACCATCAACACTTTGGATAAATACATTATAATAAACCTAAAAAATACACACTGGTGGGCTTGATAGTGGCTAGGGTGGCGGTGCAGTGAAGTTTGCCATCAGTCATGCCACAAAATACCAGGCAAAGCAGATCCAGGGCAGAGCTCCACAACTTGGAACCACAGAGATAGGAATATTAAAAAGGTTTGAAGACTTATAGCTAGTGGAACTTGTAGCAAAAGTAAGAAATTATGTACTTTTGAATCTGCTGGGCTTGGCGACCAGAGCCGAGAAACCAAACAGCAAGACCAAGCAGGAGAACAGACACACTACAGAAAAGCGCCATGGAGACCTTGGAGCAAAGGTGGACAATACATTTTGTCAGTATTGCTTTGTTTTGATTTTTTTTTTTTTTTTTTTTTTGGTATCTGTTCATTGCCTCCCACCACTGTTTGCATACCTCAATTCTGGTGACTAGAAGGGGTGCCTGAGTGAGTGGACACCCCCATCCTCACCACTGGTGGGTTCTTCTGCCATGCATGTGTCCAGATACTCTCAGCCCAAGAGCTGGCCCTGAACTGTTTGTTTTTTTAAATATGGGAAAGGCCAGGGCAGGGATGTAGAGCGGGAAAGAGAGTATATAAACAAAACAGGCTGGAAATGAAATTAAATCCCAAGGTACATTATAACAACTAAGAGTGGCATCTTGAAGTCTCTCAGGCAGCTTTGAAGGCAAGAAGCTGAAGAGAGGACATTAAAGTCATACTCATATTAGGCTACAGATTTTCTTCTTCTTCTTCTCTCCCTCTTCTCCCTTTTCTGCAATTATAGACTATAGTATTCCATCTAGTTTTGTCTTTTTGTTGTTGTCGTTGCTTTTTTGGTATTTTTCTTGTTTGTTTGTTTGTTTTAGCTGGTGATGTTTTGCTGTTTTATGCTTCCCATTCTACCTTTGGGGGATTCTTTCTCTTCCTATATTACCCAAGAAAATACAGCAACTGCTGCCATATAGTCAAGGTACAATCACACTTTATAAAACACCAAAACCCAGGAAAGAACCAATAACAACTGCCATTACTAAGGAGGAAGACAACACCTGTGAAAGTAATTCTCAGTTAAGCAATAAGACTAGTGAAAAAGGAAACCCACATCTTGATCAGATCTACCTGGAAGCAATCAGAAAGCATAAAAAATACCAAAACACATACTCAATTAAGTATTAAGACCACAGATAAACACTAAACATGTCCAAGAAGCAAAAACAGATGACCATATCAGCACATGTCCAGAAACAAAATAAAATGTCTGAGACAAATGACCTAGAGATAGACTACATTCTGGAAGGAGGGCAGGCCTTGGAAATGCCTGAGAAGGAATTCAGAAAAATGATTATAAGATGTTTCAAAACACTTTACAATGGAGTTGAGAAAAATAAGGAAGAAGTCAGGAAAGCAATACATGGACAATGAAATAAGATACAGCATTGGGAAAAATTCAAAACCTACATAAAGAGGTCCAAATTATCAATAATAGAATATCAGAAATAGACAATACCCTGAAAGGGCAAAGGAGTAGAATAGAAGAGATAGAAGGCAGAACCAGTGAGCTGGAAGACAAATTTCTCAATACCCACTAAGATAGAAGAGCAAACAGAAAAAAGGATAAAAAAATCTGAAGAAGGTCTAAGATTCATGTTGGACACCATAAAGAGGAATAACTTAAGAATTATTGGCATTCCAGAACAAGAAGAACCACTCAAGTCCACAGAGGAAATAGTTGAAGAACTGCTGGAAGAAAACTTCTCTAACATCCTGAAAAGTGAAAGATAAACATTCAAGAAGCTCAACGAACCCCAGGAAGGATAGACCCCAAAAGAAAATCACCGAAACATGTCATAACCAAGCTCTCCAAAATCAAAGATAAGGAGACACTCCTGAAAGCAGCTAGGGAAAAGAGAAGTGTTACATACAAAGGCAAGCAAGTCAGATTAAGCTTGGATCTCTCAGCAGAAACCATGCAAGCAAGAAGGAAATGGGGAAACATATATAAAATCCTGAAAGATAAAAACTGCCAACCAAGAATCTTTATCCAGCAAAGCTATCAATCAAATAAGATGGCGTAATCAAAACATTCCAGGATAAACAGAAACTAAGGGATTTTTCTAAAGCCAACCCTGCACTACAAAACATCCTAAAGGGAGTTCTGTGGGCTGAGAACCAACAAAAACAGACAACAACCAGAGATTGACATACATGGCAACACCTTCTGGAATTAAATCGACAGAAGTAAGAGTCGAGAATAGAATAAAACTATAAAAACAAACTCAGAGACTCTGGGAGGTCAGTCTATGACAAAAAAAATACAATGTAAAAGAAGGTAAACACATAGGAACAGAGATCCAGATGTTGAGAAGGTCAGGTAGATTTCAGGATAAAATAGACTCCACTAAATGGAGAGAAAAGTTAATAGACTATATGGTAACCTCAAAGAAAATTAACAATTAACAACATACCAAGAAAATGAAAAACCAAGTAGAACATGGAAACATTAAAACTATGAGGAAACTCACAAGAAAGAACACAAAAATCATGAACTCAACAAAGGAAGACACACAGAACAAAGAAAGCAACAACACCATAAAAAACAAACATAATGGCAGCAATTAATCCATACCTATCAATAATTACACTGAATGTAAACGGATTAAATGCACCTGTTAAGGGACGGATAGTGGCAGAATGGATAAGAAGACAAGATCCTTCAATATGCTGTCTGCAAGAGACACATCTCACACACAGAGACAAAAACAGATTAAAAGTCAAATGATGGGAAAAAATATACCAAGTTAATTGCAAATACATGGAAACTGAATAACACCCTACTGAAAAGCGACTGGTTAGTAGAAGAAATTCAATGTTAATTCACAAAGTTCCTAGAAACAAATGAGAATGAAAACACAACAAGGCGAAAGTGGTGCTGAGAGGTCAATTTATTGCAATAAACGCACATATCCAAAAAGAACAAAGTACCAAATTAACACATTGACACAGCATCTACAACAATTAGAAACAGACCAACAGAGGGTACATATAGCCACCCAAAGAAAAGAAATAATATATATTAGAGCACAAATAAATGAGATAGAAAACAGAAAAACTATAGAAAGAATCAACAGGACAAGAAGCTGGTTCTTTGAAAGGATTAACAAAATTGACAGACCACTGGAAAATCTAACAAAAGCAAAGAGGGAAAAGACACACAAAAAAACACACATTAGGAACCACATAGGCAATGTCACA
>NW_006408677.1:772495-774639 GCF_000296735.1 Chrysochloris asiatica | reverse complement strand
CTAGATAGGAAGACTTAACATTGTGAAAATATCAATACTGCCCAAAGCAATTTACACATTTAATGCAATCTCAATCCAGATTCCAATAACATTCTTAAAAGAGATGGAAAAAATAATTACAAACTTTATATGGAAAGGAAAGAGACCCAGGATAAGCAAAGCACTGCTTAAGAAGAAGAATAAGGTTGGAAACCTCTCTCTCCCCGACTTCAAAATTTACTACACTGCTGCAGTGGTCAAAACAGCTTGGTACTGGTACAATGAAAGCGCATTGATCAATGGAACAGAATGGAGAATCCAGAAATTAACGCATCTACATACAGCCAATTGATACTTGACAAAAAACCTAAATATATCACATGGGGAGGTGATAGTCTCTTCAACAGATGGTGCTGGCAGAACTGGAAAGCGATATGCAAAAGATTGAAACCAGACTTTCACCTCCCACCGTATACAAAAAGCAACTCAACATGGATCAAAGACCTAAATGTGAATCCCAGAAATATGAAGGCCATCAATGTAAAAATAGGGACAAATATGAGGGCTATAATTCAGGCAATACACAGACTATTTTGAAAACTACACAAACAAAAGTAGACAAAATAGATGAGTGGGACATACTAAATATTAAAAACATATCCATCAAAAAACTTCACCAGAAGAGTAAAAGGGAACCCACAGAATCGGGAAATATCTTTCCCAATTACACATCAGACAAGGGACTTATTTCTAAAAATATATAGGAAACTACAACACTTCTACAAGAAAAAGACAAATAACCCAATTAAAAAATGGGTGCAGGACCTGAACAGACACTTCACCAAGGAGGAGAACCGGACAGCCACAAAACATATGAAGAAATGTTCACAATCACTAGCCATTAGAGAGATGCATATCAAAACAACAATGAATGCTGGCGAGGATGTAGAGAGACTGGGATGCTCCAGCATTGCTGGTGGGACTGCAAAATGGTCCAACTTCTCTGGAAAGCAATATGGCACTTCCTCAGAAGGTTGGAAATAGAAATACCTTATGATCCAGCAATTCCTCTACTTGGCATTTACCCACAAGAAATACAAGCCATAACACGAGTAGATATATGCACACCAATGTTCACAACAGCACTATTTACAATAGCAATAAGATGGAGACCACCAAAGTGACCATCAACTTCAGAATGGATAAACAAACTGTTGTATATACACACAATGGAATATTATGCTACCTTGAAGAATAACAAGGAGTCTGCAAGCCACCGCATAACATGGATGAACCTTGAGGACATTATGTTGAGTGAAGACCATTACTGTAAAAGACTAAGAGAACCCATATTTAAAGGGAGGGCGTTCTTTTATGGCTACTGGGATTTGGAAGTGAGGTGAGGGGAAGGAGGGGAAGGTGCAACACAGGATAGGGAATAGACCCAGGATAGTTTGGGTGCTAGGGAGGGGCTCAATATACAAGAACGGGAGGGGAAAGTTAGAACAAGTGGATGGGAGAACAATTAGGCAGGTTTGCATGGGCTAAGTGGGACAGAGGTAAAAATGATGTATGCATAACCTTGGAACAACAGGTCTCTGGGATACAGGGATTGAGACATGGTTGGAATGAGGAAAAGGGTGGAAATAATATTAAGATGATTGGCTGTCTTTTGAATCTTGGTTTTCCTTGCATTACATTATAAAATAGACACTGGAATGGGAGAGAAAGGAATAGCCAGAAATATCACTATAGAAAGCTTGTAAGTCTGTCTTCTGCCTATAACTGATTGAAATACCTAAAATGGGGCTACAATGTTCCCAGTGAAGGAGGCTTCCTGTGGAGCCTCTGCATTATATAAGACCAAAGGTGAAATCCTGAACAGCATCCAGAATCTTCAGAGGTGGGAAATTTCCACTAGAAAGGACAAGCAGACCAGCCTAGAGTGGCTAGAAGAATAGAAGATACTTCTTAAAAGAAAGTCCGACAGGAAAAATACAAAACAATATAGGCAGACCGACTGATTACTACAAGAACAAGCAACTTGCTCAACCAGGAGACATCAAGGAAAGTGGTTGGGTCCCCTGAGAGCAAAACCCCTTCTAAGACTAAAACTCAATGGGAATACATGCTCTGATTGGTGACCACGTTCATCACGGATAAGA
>NW_006408677.1:765528-771860 GCF_000296735.1 Chrysochloris asiatica | reverse complement strand
TAGCAAGGAGGGGAGTAATTAACTTTTCAGTCTAGGAGCGGAGGTCCCTGGGACCATCAAGGGAGAAGAGCGGTGTGGGGGACCCAACCCAGAGATGGAAGCAGAGACTATGACGTGGAGAGATGGAGCGGCTGGGGACTTTAGACCCAGAGAGGGAGAGGGGTTGTGTGCTGATGACCGGGGGATAGGCTTGCAGTGTATATACCCTTTGGTTGATGGATGATGCATGGAGGGGATTGTAACCATGGCAAGAAAATGATATATGATAGGATGAATATATAACTAATGTTCTCCCATGTAAACTATCACACAATTCACACACACAAAAAAAAGAATACACACTGTATGTTTACAAACTGATTACGTTATGTGAAGTATAAACATAGGCAAAACTAAATATATGAGGGACCTTCAAAAAGTTTGTGGAAAATGGAATTAACAGATGATAGAAATTTTCCACGAAGGTCTCTCATATATTGTTACCCTTTATGAAGGACTGATTGGAAGGAGGACTTCTGGAATTCTAATTTTGTTCTGTTTCTTGATCTGAGTCCTGTTTCATGCAGACATTCAATTTATGAAAATTCATTGATCTGTACACTAAGGTTTTCTTCACTCTTCTGGGTGTGTTATACATTAATTAAACATAGAAAAGAATAAGTGACATGCTTATTAGTGGTCTGATATCTCTGGTTGTTTCTGGTTTTTGTTTGGTATGTGCTAAAAAGTAGATTAATGTTTGCTTAGGGCTGGAGAGCAGGGATAGGTTAGGAATGGTTTGTTGATTGTTTGGTTATATGCTGTGGTGTTGGTTTTGACACATAGCAACCCTGTATAGAATTTCCAAGGCTGTAAATCTTTACAGGAGCAGCAAGCCTCATCTTTCTCATGAAGAGCTGCTGATAGTTTTGAACTGCTGTCCTTCAGGTTAGCAGCTTGACTCATAACAACTACGCTACCAGAGCTCCTTGTTACTGTTGTTGTTAAGTGCCGTTGAGTTGGTTCTGACTCATAGCGACTCTGTATGGAGTTTCTAAGAGTGGCTGGTAGCTTGAACGTCAATTTTGTGGTTCAAACTAGCCTTGCAATCCAGTGTATTAACCCACATCGCAATAGCAGGACTCCTGCCAGAGCTCTTAGGGAGGGCATATAGGGGTACTGGGAAAGCAAGGGCTAAGAGATGTGTGGTTTGTTTTTGGAGCAGTGAAAATATTTTAAAATTGATTGTAGTTATTATGGTTGCACAAATCTATGAATATGCTAACAGCCATTGAACTGTGCATTTAAAAATGGATAAATTGTATGGTATCCCATTAAAGTTGTTTAACAATGTTATTCAAATTTGCATTGTCCTGATTGCTTGTATTTTTAAAGATCCATTTAAAATTGTTGTTAGCAATATGCATAAAAATCCATACACCAATTCAACAATTTCTACATTGATTCAGTGGCATGAATTACAGGTAGTCCCCAACTTATGACACATTCAAATTATGGCCAACTGTATTTACTGCTGTCTAGATTTTGTGTGTGTGTGTGATATGTACTGAAACTCATTAACAACCTTCAATATGCAGATGATACAACCTTGCTTGCTGAAAGTGAAGAGGACTTGAAACATTTACTGATGAAGATCAAAGAACACAGCCTTCAGTATGGATTGCATCTCAATGTCAAGAAAACAAAAATCCTCACCACTGGACCAATAAACAACATTCTTATCAATGGAGAAAAGATTGAAGTTGTCAAAGACTTCATTCTTCTTGGATCAACCATCAACACTCATGTAAGCAGCAATCACGAAATCAAACGATGTGTTACATTAGGCAAATGTACTGCACAAGACCCTTTTTTAAAGTGTTGAAGAGCAAAGATGTCAGCCTGAGGACTAATGTACACCTGACCCAAGCCATGGTATTTTCAATAACCTCATATGCATATGAAAGCTGGACAGTGAATAAGAAAGACCATAGAAGAATGATGCTTGAGTTACGGTGTTGGAGGAGAATATTGAAAGTGCCATGGGCTGCCAAAAGAACCAATAGATCCGTTTTGGAAGAAGTGCAGCCAGAGTGCTCCTTGGAGGCCAAGATGGCCAAACTTTATCTCTCATACTTCAGACATATTGTCAGGAGGGACCAGTCGCTGGAGAAGGATATCACGTTTGGTAAGGTGGAGGGTCAGAGAAAAAGAGGAAGACCCCCAATGAGATGAATTGGCAAAGTGGCAGCATCAATGGGCTCAAGCGTGGCAACAATTGTGAGGTTGGCCCAGGACCGGGCAGTGTTTCATTCTATTGTGTACAGGGTCTCTATGAGTCGGCACCGACTCAATGGCACCTAACAACTGCAACAATAAGCAGCCTCAGCAGCTTCTCTTCTTCCTTTCATTTATTGTTGTTGTTGCAAAAATATATGTCACACAACATTTTCCAATTCAACCTTTTCTTAATCTTTGAGTGGCACAGTTAAGTGCTCACATACTAACCAAAAGGTTGTCTGTTCAAATCCACCCAGAGGTGCACTGGAAGATAGGCCTGCTAATCTGCTTCTGAAAGATTATAGTCTTGAAAACTCTATGTGGCAATTCTACTCTGCCCATATAATATCTCCATAAATTGGGATTTACAGAACATAACTAAAGATCTTTGTACCACATGTGTATTGGATTTTTGTTTTTCATTTTCTGTGAATAGCCTGTGTATCTCCTTTGATCATTTATCCTGTTTTTTTTTTTTTTAAACAATTGATTTGTAGGAATTAAAAGGAATATGCTCTGAACACTGTAATTTGTGTCATAATGTTAATAGATGTCTACTACCTGTCTGTTCCGTATCTTCAATTTTGTTGATCGTGCCCTTTTCCATACAGTAGCTTGACATTTTGATATAATTATATTTATCAGTTTTATACCCTCAGATAATAAATAATAAATCATTTCCTGCAATAGTTTTATATATTATTTTCATATTCAGTCTTTAAATCACCTAGAATTAATTTTTTCTTATACTAATCACCAGTTGACCCATTTTTTTAGAAAATAAAATATTTATCACATAGTACATGTTAAACTAAGGAGCTCTGGTAGCATAGTGGTTACGAATTGGGCTGCTAACCTCAGGGCCATCAGTTCGAAACTACCAGCTGTTCCCCGGGAGAAAGATGAGGCTTTCTGCTCCCGTAAAGATTGACAGCCTCGGAAACCCTGTACAGGCTCACTATGAGTCAGAACCAACTCCACGGCACATAACAACAACATGTTAAACTTACTTTTATTCCATTTAAGATTGTACTTGACATCTTTTCATCATAGTACATGGTCCACAGAATCCCACTTTTATCTTTTCCACTGTTGCAGGGTAGTCATAATATGGATATGCCATGGCATATTGTGCCATTCTGTTGTTTGGAAATATTTAGATTGTGCCCATTTTTCACAATTATAGACAGTGCTGGAATGAATATCCATATACGCATCTGTTTGTGCATGTGTGTATTTCTCTTCTGTAATTATTGAGAAGGAAAGGAATGGAATAGTCATGCTTTAAATTTTATTTGCCAAATTGCACTGTAAAAGAATCCTAAAATTTGCAGTTCCATCTACAGTGTATAAAAATAGTTCCCTCAAATCATTGTCAACACTGGATAATTTAAAGTATTTATTCATCTGATTAATAAAACTTTAAATTTCATTGTTGGCTTTTAAAAATCAGCTTTATTGAGATTCAATTTACATATATAGTAAAATTGAACAGTTGTAAATGTACAGTTTGATGCCTACATTCACATAACCATGATCACGATCAAGTTACAGGATATTTCTATCTCCTCAAAAAGTTCTGCTGTAGCCCTTTAAAAGCAATCATCTCCTGTTGCTGTTGTTAAGTGCCGTTGAGTGGTGAGTGGGTTCTGACACATAGTGTCCCTTTATAGTGTTTCAGAAGAGTGAGTGATGGGTTTGAATCACTGACATTGTGGTTAGCAGTTCAGTACTTACCCTATAGCACCATACTAGGACCCCAATGAATATAAATGGAACCATATAGTATGTCCTCTTTTGTGTCTGATTTCTTTCACTCAGCATAATATTCTGAGAATCATCCATCCCATAGCATGCATCAGTAGTGCATTCCTTTTTATTGCCTTATAATATTCCATTCTGTGAATATATCACAGTTTGTCCATTTTCATGGTGATGAACCATTTGGGCTGGTTCCAATTTGGAGCTATTTATAAAGCTGCTATGAACATGTGCATTAAACTAATTTTGAGGGCATATATTTTTATTTCTCTTAAGTAAATATCTAGTAGAGGAATTGCTGGATCATTATAGGATAAGCACTGGACGGCTAACCACAAGATCAACAGCTGCTCCACAGGGCAAAGATGAGCCTGTCTGCTCCCAAAAACATTTATAACCTTGGAAACGCCATACAGGGTCCCTACAAATCTATTCTGACTCTATGGCACTTAACAACAAAAATCAACAACAACAAAGTACAGATATGGAATGCTGGTGGTGCTGTAGGATAAACACTGGATTGTTAATCACAAGGTAGTTTGAACCCATCAGCAGCTCCATGGGAGGAAGATGAGGCTCTCTGTTCTTGTAAAGATGTTTTTGTTTTTGTTAAGTGCCATGGAGTCAGTTAGGACTCATAGCGACCCTATGTAGGGTTTCCAAGGAGCAGCTGGTGAGCTTGAACTGCTGACCATGTGGTTTAGACAGACTGCGGTCCTGCGCATTAACCCACAGTGCCACACCAGGGCTCCTGTAAAGATGTACCTCCTCAAACATCCTATATAGGGTCACTATTAGTTCAAACCAACTCAATGACACCTAACAACAACAGTGCAGATATACAAGGGGTTCAAAAAAAATGTGGAAGAATTCCATTATTTATTTTATTTTTTTTTTTAAGGTTTTTATTGTGGATTGAGTGAGAGTTTATAGGGAAGATCATCAGTTTTACATTCAACAAATCATACAATTGTTTCATTACAATGATTATAATCCCCTCCATGTACCATCAGTTAACAGTATTTCTCTCTATTCATGTTAGCTCTTTTTGTTTTTAAACACTCAGGCATATATAATAATTTACACCACCAAAGGGCACATTCTTCAAGTCTGACCACCAGCTCTTAGTCCCTCTCTTCCCATTAATCTAGAGTCCTCAGCTGCTCCCTCTCTCCATGTCCTCATGTCTGCCTCCATCTCTGGCATCGCTGTTTCTCTGGATAGGGTCTCGCATTTCGCTTGTGCTCTTCTCTCTTGATGGTCCTAGAGTCCTTTGTTTCTGGACTGTAAGATAAACTACTCCCATGTTTTTGTTACAAAACTTCTACCTTTGCAATTGTGACAGTCGCAATTAGTCTTGATAACAATTACTCACTATTGAATCATAAGAATCTTAATCCCATTTCTTTTAACCAGACCCATCTAGACAACATGAAAAATATTCAATGGGAAATCTTTTTTCCCCACACACTATTAAACTAAACTCCCTTTGAAACCTTGTAAGCCAGTCAGTTCATGCCTTTATTGCCCCTCGTTTTGGATAACCAATGTCTAAGTTGCCCATCCCTATCTACCCTGTATACAGAGGGGATAGCATCGATAATTGATGTGAAGACTCCTTCCCTCTCTGTTGGTATTTAGTTACTACCTCCATGAGAATAGGTCAAGTTCATCAAATTGTAGCAATTTACATTCATTTCTTTTATCAACAATTGTTTTGTGCTTTCTTTTTTTCTTTATCTTCCTCTAGTGGAGTTCTGATTATCAAGCCATCAAGGCTAGGTTAAGTGAGTACTCTCTGCAATTTTGGGTGATTTTGTTCACCTCCTCTCACTTCATATCAGCTGGATGCTTCTCTCTCAGCTCTATCCCTCTGTAGCTATGTCCTTATCCATGAGCTCAGGTGTTCCCAGGTCTAATCACACTTTGGACCAACCAGCCCTTCCTCTTCTCTCTCTCATCTCCAGGTCAATGGGAGTCTATGGAATGTGTTTGAACTCAGCCCATTTCCTCATCGTTTCCCATCCCCCTTTTCCACTCACCAGTAGACCAATGTGGTCACCAGCAAGCTTACATGCCTGCTCATGTGTTCCCTTTGAGTTTCAGTCTTAGAAGGGGATTTGTCCAGAAGGAACTTGATTGCTTGCCTTGATGGCTTCCCAGCGAACAACTTGCTTATTGTTGTAGTAGCCAGTCATACTGCCATTTTTCTTTTTCTTTTTTTTTCCTGATGATCTTTCTTTGAAGATGTATCTTCTGTTGCTCTAGCTGTTCCAGGCTGGTCTGGAATTCCATTATCTTTTTTTTTTTTT
>NW_006408677.1:754916-764394 GCF_000296735.1 Chrysochloris asiatica | reverse complement strand
CTGTAGGTCTTTCATTCGAGAAGTATCTTTTGTTCTTCTCACCGCTCCAGGCTGGTCAGCTCGTCCTTTCAAGTGGAGATTCCTCATCTCTGGTGATCTGGATGTGGTTCTGGTTTCTACCTATAGCTTTATGTATTGCAAAGGCTCCGCAGGAAGCCTCATTCACTGGGTACACTATAGTCCCATTTTAGGTATTCCAATCAGTTAAAGGCAGAAGACGGACTTACAAGCCTTCTAGTGTGGTGTTTCTGACTATTCCTTTATCTCCACTTCCAGTGTCTACTCTATATTATAATGCAAGGAAAACCAAGATTCAAAAAACAGCCAAGCATCTTAACACGATTCTCAACCTATTCCAACCATGACTCAATCCCTGTATCTCAGAGCCCTGGATTTCCAAGGCTGTGCATATATCGTCCTATATCTCTGTCCCATTTGGCCCATTCAAACATGCCCAATTTTTCTCCCATCTGCCCCGTTTCTCCACTTCCCTCTCCCTCCTTGTATATTGCCCCCCTCCCCAACACCCAAGCTCTCCTGAGTCCAATCCCCACCCTGCACTCTACCCTCCCCCTTGCCCCCACCCACCACCAACTTCCCAGCAACCAACAAAGACTTCCCCCTACCCCTCTTTAGTATAATTTCTTTTTCTTAGTCTTTTACAGTAGTGGTCCTATGCAGTATTTCTCTTTTTGTGACTGACTGATTTCACTCAGCATAATGTCCTCAAGGTTCATCCATGTTATGTGGTGGCTTGCTGCTTCCTTGTTATTCTTCAGTGTAGCAAAATATTCCATTGTGTGTATGTACCACAGTTTGTTTATCCATTCTTCAGTTGATGGGCACTTTGGCTGTCTCCATCTTTTTGCTATTGTAAATAATGCTGCTATAAACATTGGTGTGCATATATCTTCTTGTGTTGTAGCTCGTTTTTCTTGTGGGTAAATACCAAGTAGAGGAATTGTTGGATCATAAGGTATTTCTATTTTCAACCTTCTGAGGAAATGCCATATTTCTTTCCAGAGAGGTTGAACCATTTTGCAGTCCCACCAGCAATGCAGGAGTGTCCCAGTCTCTCCACATCCCCACCAGCATTTATTGTCTTCTACATTTTTCATCTTTGTTGTTATTGTTGGTGTGAGATGATATCTCATTGTTGTTTTGATTTGCATCTCTCTAATGGCTAGTGATCGTGAGTATTTCATCATATGTTTGTTGACTGCCCTGATCTCTTCCTTAGTGAAGTGTCTGTTCATATCCTGTGCTCACTTTTTAATTGGGTTATTTGTCGTTTTCTTGTAGAGGTGTTGTAGTTTCCTGTATATTTTAGATATGAGTCCCTTGTCTGACATGTCAATGCAAAAGATTTTTTTCCCATTCTGTGGATTCCCTTTTTAATCTTCTGGTGAAGTCTTTTGATGTACATAAGTTTTTAATTTTTAGTATGTCCCACTCATCTATTGAATCTATTTTTGTTTGTGCGGTTCCATTATCTTTTAATTCCGTTTTTCCATGAACTTTTTGAAGGCCCCTCCTATATTTATAAGAAACTTTATAAGAAACCTCCAAATTGTTTTCCCAAGTGGCTGTACAATTTTACACTATCACCAGCAGTGGACAATAGTTCTAGTGGTGGTGATGGAGGTTGTGTGCCACCGAGTCAGTTCTGACTCATCGTGACCCTGTAAAGGGTTTCTGGGACTGTAAATCTTTATTGGAGCAGAAGCCTCGTCTTTCTCCTGTGGAGTGACTAGTAGATTTGAACTGTTGAACTTGTGGTTAGTAGCCCAGTTCTAATCCACTACGCTACCAGGGTGCTTTGTAGTTCTAGTAGCTCCATATGTTCACCATTATTTGGGAAATACCACTTATTTTCATTTTGTTTTTGTTGTTGTTAAGTGCCGTTGAGTCAGTTCTGACCCATAGCGACCCTTTAGAGGGTTTCCTAGGGTGTAAATCTTTACAGGAATAGAAAGCCTGATCTTTCTCTCTTGGAGCAGCTGGTAGTTTCTAGCCGCTGACCTTAAGGTTCGCAGCCCGATTCGTAACCACTACGCTACCAGAGCATTTTAGTCCTTCTTTAAATGAGAGAAAATTGCCATCAAGTTGATCCCAACTCATGGTGACCCCCTGTATTACAGAATAGACCTTCTCTATAGGTTTTTCTTAAGGAGCTCTGATAGCATAGTGGTTACGAGTTGGACTGCTAACCTCAAGGTCAGCAGTATGAAACTACCAGCTGTTCTGTGGGAGAAAGAGGAGGTTTTCTGCTCCTGTAAAGATTTACAGCCCCAGAAACCCTATACAGGGTCTCTATGAGGCAGAACTGACTCCACGGTACATAACCAACACCATAGGGTTTTCTTGGTTGGAATTTTTATGGAAACTAATCTCTAGGTCTTTCTTCCATGGCAATGCTAGGTGTGTTTGACATGTCAGTTCTTAGGTTAGTGTTGTTAGTTGCCTGTTGTTGAGTCAATTCCAACTTATGGGTGACTGCATGAGTGTGCAGAGTAGCATTGCTCCAGAGTTTTCAAAGCTGTTACCTTCAGAAGCAGATCACCATTCCTATCTTCTGAGAAACCTTTGGGTGAGTTTCAACCATCAACCTTTTGGCTGATAGTTGAGCACTCAGCCATTTGTGTCACCTAGGAACCTTGTTATTATCTTCCTTTTATTGGTTTGTAGTAATTATTAGTAGATTCTGGGTATAAATCCTTTGCTAGATACATAGAATGGAAAATTTGTCTCCTAGTCTATGGCTTCTTTTGTTTTTTCTTTTTTAAAAAAGTGTTGTCTGTTGATGATAGAAGTCCTGGCATAGCACTGTAGGATAAGCACTGGACTGCTAACCACAAGGTTGGATGTTTGAAAACACCAGCTGAGTCAAAACTGACTCGAAGGCACATAACAACAACTAAAAACAATAATTGATGAGAAGAATGTCTTAATTTTGATCCTGTTCAATTTAAGTTTTTAAAAAATGATAATTGCTTTTCGCATCCTCTCCAGGTAATCTTTCCCTACCCCAAATTTGTGAAGATACTCTCCCTGTTTTCTTCTAGAAGCACTACAGTTTTAGATTTAGATTTAGATTTATTACCCATCACAAATTTTTTAGGGTATATTATTAGGAAATTATCAAGAATCATTTATTTATTTTTTGTATACAGTTAGTTATCAAATTTTTCCAGCACCATTGTTTAAAAAGCTTTAATTGTGTATTGAGTGAGTGAAAGCTTACATTCAGGAAATCATTGTAATGATTACAATCCCCTCATTGCATCCTTAGCCTACATTATTAACCTCTATTACCTTTTTTAAAAAATGTACACTGCAGTACAGGAGCTCTAGTAGCGTAGTGGTTACGAATCGGGCTGCAAACCTGAAGGTCAGCACTTCGAAATTACCAGCCGCTCCACAAGAGAAAGCTGAGGCTTTCTGCTCCCATAAAGACTTATAGCCTCATAAACCCTGTACAGGGTTGCTATGGGTTGGAACCGACTCAACAGCACTTAACAATAACAACAACAACACAGTATTTACCTCTATTACCTTTTTTTTTTTTTTTTTTGATGTACACATACCACAATTGTAAATATATATTTGTTTAAATGTTCAAAGGGCACATTTTGTAAGTCAGCCTCCTGCCAGCAGTCACACTGCTTTTCTCAGTCCCCGGGCCTATAGTTCACTGCTGTTCACTCTCTATGCCATCGCTTCTGCCACCATCTCTGTTGTTGCTACTTTTCTGCTCAGGATCCTTTGCTCCTCTCATGTTCTTCCCTCCTGATGGTCCTAGGGTTCCCTGTTCCTGAAATGACAGATAACTATACCCCTCTTTTAGTTGTACCTCTTCTACATTTACAGTTGTGACAATCACCATTAGTCCTGATAATAATTACTCACAATTGAATGATAAAATCCTATCCCAATCATCCCAATCCCCTTTCATCAGACCCATCTGGATAAGAGGAAAACTATTCAGGAGGGTGTCTATCTTACTCCTCTCGTTCTGACACTATGCACCCTCAGAAAAGTTTGTAAGCCAGCCACTTGGTGCCTTTATAGTCCCCCTAATTTGTTAGCTGAAGTCTAAGTTGTCTCTATCAACCCAGTGTACTGAGGAGACATGCTTTATCCTTAATATGAGGAATCTTTCCCTATTCGGTTGGAATTTTGAGCACCCTCATCCAAAATCAAGGGTCCAGTTGATCAGGTTGCAGCGGTTTATGCTTGCTCCCTAAATCATACTTCTTTATCTCCATCTGGCTGAATTCTGGTCAGCAAGCCATCTACGCTAGGTCCAATGGGTACTGTCTGTGAGTCTGGCAGTTCTCGCATGCCTCCCCCCTCTTCAAATCAGCTGGCTGCTTCATTCTTAACTGTAGCCTCCAGTGGCTAGGTCAGTGTCTTTGGGCTTGGGAGTTCACATATCTCCATGAACTTCAAACCAGCCAGCCCATCCTCTTCTCCCTCTCATCTCAAGGTCATTTGACTTCTATGGAATATGGTCAATCTCAGCCCATGTCTTCTTTGCTGAATTTCCCCCACTTCTACTCACAAGCTGACCAAGATGATAGCCAGCGATCATATAAGACTCTTTGTGTGTTCCCTTTGAGGTTCAGTTTTAGAAAGGGGTTTATCCTTATAGGCTGACTTTTCTTGCCTTGATGGCTCCAGCCCCCTACCCCCCACCCCCTGTAGTCTTTCTTTCAAGAAGTATCTTCTGTTCTTCTAGCCATTCCAGTTTGGGTTGGTCTGAATGTCTTTTCAACTGGGAATGTCCCAATTGAAAATTTAACAGGAAGCTGTTTTCCTGGGTACATCCAATCCATTATAGGCTGATTACAGGTTTACAAGTTCTTCCGGCACCATTTTTGAAAACACTTCTTTTCCACATTGAATCGCTTTGATAGCTTTGTAAAAAATCAATTTACCATATATATATTGGTCTTGTTCTGGACTCTGTATTATGCTTCATTAATCTTTTTGTCTGTTCTTTTTTCATACTCTCTTGATTACTGAAGCTATATAGTAAGTATTTAAATCTAATAGTTTGTTATACAACTTTGTTTTTATTCCAGGTTGTTTTGGCTATTCTAGGTCTTTTGCATTTCCATTTAAATTTCAGTATTAACTTATCAGTGTTTTACAAAAATTCCTATTCAATTCCAAGACTTACTATACAGTTACAGGAGTCAAGACAAGGTAGTATTAACATAATTGAAGACCTATTACTGTCATTGTTAACTACCATCAAGTTGATTCATAGCAATCCTGTATAAGTTTTCAGAGGAGCGGCTGGTGAGTTTGAATCAATGACCTTGTGGTTCAAACTGACCTTGTGGTCCAGTGTGTTATCCTACAGCACCACACCAGGAATCCATTGTTGTTGTTAAGTGCCAGCAAGTTGGTTCCAACTACTAGTTGACCCTGTATAGGGTTTCTGAGGAGCAGATGGTGAGCTTGAACTGCTGATCTTGAGATTCAAACTGACTTTGCATTCCACAGCGCCACACCAAGACTAGAAGGCAGAGTTTAGATATATACCTATAAAGATTTTCAACAAAGTTACTAAAGTAATTCATTTGGGAAAGGAAAATACTTTTCAACAAAAGGCACTAAAACACCACATAAAATTATTTGAACCTAAACAAAAAGGCTAAGACTATGAAGCTTACAGAAGTGAACTTTGTCTCAGTAAAGCCTTTTGCTTTAAAGATAGATTTCTGTGGTATAAATATACTAGTTTTATTTGATTGGTATTTGTGTGATATATCTTTTTCTATCATTTTATTTTAAACTTGTTTAAAGTGTATCTCTTATAAGCAGATATAACAGAATTATTTTTGAGCTACAATTGTACTTTTTAAAGAAGTTTTTATTGTGAATTGAGTGATAGTTTACATGGGAGAACATCAGGTTTACATTCATCCTATCGTAATATGTTTCATTGCAATGATTACAATCCCCTCCATGAATCATCATTCAACAGTATTTGCATCCATTCCCTCTGTGGTTTATTTATTTATTATATTTTTTTGATGTACAGCGAAGCACTTAGGAATATAGAACCATTCAAACAACCAAAAGGTACACCCCGCCCCTCTCCCTCCCTGAGTCCAGATTCTACCTCTCTAGGACATTTGTTTTTTATTTCAAATATTTATTCACTTTACATTTAATATAATTACTAATATGTTGTTGTTATTAAGTTCCACCGAGTCATTTCTGACCATATATATTGTCTCAGTGACTGCTGACCTTGTAGTTTGCAGTCCAATGCTTTCGGGTTTAAATCTGCCATCTAACTATTGATTCCCACCTATTCTAGGCTTTTTTTTTTTTTTTTTCCTTTTTTCACTCTTCTCTTGTATAGTGAATTAATCAAGTGTTCTCATTGTTCCATTTTCTTTTAAATTATCTAATTTTTTCCATAACATAAGGAGCTCTGGTAGCTTAATGGTTATGAATCAAGCTGCTAATCTCAAGGTCAGCAGTTCAAAAATACCAGCGATTCCGTGGGTTAAAGATGAGGTTTTCTGCTCCCGTAAAGATTTACAACCTCAGAAACCCTATGCAGAGTCGCTATGGGTCGGAATCTACTCAAAGCCCCTTAACAACAACAACAATATCCATAACATACATGATTCTAAAATATACTAGTACTCTTAAGACTTTCCAGAAAGTACAAGGACCTTATAACCCTTTAACTATATTGGATCCTTCCTTTGCCTTCTGTGTCTTTATCATTATGGATTGTATTCCCCATGTATTTCTAACCTCACAAGATATTATTATTGTTTTATATAAGCGTGATTTATATACATTTAATCACATAATTAGCCTTTTGTTTTCTGCTCACTCTCCATTGCAATTCTGTACTTTCCTTGTCATTTTCCTTGTGTATGAATTATACCTTTGGGATTAATTCAGTAACTCTCACACATGTTTTGAATCTTTATTTTAGAAAGCTTACACATCTTTTCTTAGACTTTGTCCTAGCTCTTTATGTTTTCCTGTTATTGTTATGTTATTAAACATTTCTTTCCAAACTAATAGATTTTTATACATTTACCTTCATCCAAGCAACCTTGTTTAATTTATTTGCTAATTATAATTGTTTGTAGGTACTGTTAGATTTTACATTTTTCTCATTCCAACAATTATATACTTTAAATTTTTTAATGCCTGTGTACACTGTTACCCTAACTAGGATCTTTAGCATAGCATTGTGGTGTGTGTGCATGTGCCATTAAAATCATGAGTTTCTACTAACATCTCTAACTTTAGCTCAACCACATAGGGTAATTCCTTGCCTTTCCCACTTATGTAGTTACATATTTATATCATCTCCAACACTGGGAAGCCTGGCTCCCAGCATCCTTAGTATATAAGTATATTTAGCCATTTGCCCAAACCTGTGGTGGTGGTGAAGTGCCGTCAAGTTGGTTCTGACCCATAGCAACCCTTTGCAAGGTTTCTGAGGAGAAGTTGGTGGGTGTGAACCACCTACCTTGCAGTTCAAACTGACCTTGCAGTGTAGTGCATTATCCTGTAGCACCATACCAGGAAATGCCCAAACCTGAAGTGTATAAAAAGAATATTCTCAGAATTTCTGGAAAAATAAACCTACCACGTAAAGTGAAAAATTTGCAGTTCTTTTCGTCTTCAAACCAAGATTATAGAGTTATAGTATTATGCTTAAAAATGTCTGGATTAATTCTTCATTTTTTATTAGTTTATTAGTTCTTTATTTTTCTCCATTGTGTGGTTAATAAATTTGTGTGATTTAATAAATAGTTAAGTTCAGTTGATTCTGTTTTTATTCTTTTTGAGTTTATTTTATGACTATTGTGATATAATTTATTTTTGGAATATGTAAACCATGAACACAGTTTAAAAAGTTAAAACTATACAACAAGGTATATTCAGTGAAGTGTCGCTTTCTTTATTTGCTCCACCCAGGTCCCACCTATCCCTGTTGGTAACCAATTGTATTTTTCTATTTGCAATCTTCAGGGTATCAAACATATGATATGCTGAATTTTGCAAAAATGCACATATATGAGGAATTCTGGTGTGGTGCTGTAGGATAACCACAAAGTTGGTGGTTCCAACTCACTAGCAGCTCTTTAGAAACTCTATACAGGGTCACTATGAGTCAGAACCAACTATATGACATTAAACTACAGCAACTCATACACATAAAGGGGCCCTGATGGCAGAGTGGGTAACATGCTTGTCTGCTAACCACAATCTTGGTGGTTCAACCTCCTCAGCAGCTCCATGGGAGAAAGATGTGACAGACTGTTCCCCTGTATATTTACAGCCTTGGAAGCCCTATGGGGCCTTTCTACTCTGCTCTATAGAGTCTCTATGAGTCTGTATAGGGTTTCTGAGGAGCTAGTGGTGAGTTTGAACCACCAACCTTGTGGTTTAAACTGACCTTGCTGTCCAGGACATTATTCTGTAGCACCATACAAGGACTCCTTATATATATATGTTGTTGTTGTTAAGTTCCGTCAAGTTGGTTCCATAAAGCAACCCCGTATAGGGTTTCTAATATATATATGGTGGTGGTAGTGTGCCGTAGAGTTGGTTCCGATTCATAGCGACCCTGTATAGGGTTTCTGAGGCTGTAAATCTTTACGGGAGCAGAAAGCCTCATCTTTCTCTTGTGGAACAACTGGTAGTTTTAAACTGCTGACCATAAGATTAGCAGCCTGATTCGTAACCACTACGCTACCAGAGCTCCTTACTGTTTTGATTGGGTGCTTTAAAAACAAAGGTCCAATAAAAACCATGGTTTCTGGGGGAGATCTGCTGGGCCACTTAAATTAAATGCAAAGAAGTCAGGTCAGAAAGTTATGGTGACTATTTTGGGGGATTCCCAAGAAGTAATCTTGGGAACTTTTCTCAAAGGACACAGGACAATTCGATGACTTACTATGAAGAAGTTTTAAGAAAATGGAAAAACTGCTTTGGTGAGAAAAGGCCAGCAAAGTGGTGTCAAGGAATGTTTTTCTGTCATAACAGAACACACTTAATTCTTTAAGGGTAACAAGGGCTGGCCTAAGAAAACTTCATTGAGAAAACCCTACCTCCTCCATCCACAGCCCTGATCTTGCCACTTCAGACTTATTTTTGTTCCCCAAACTCCAAGAACATTAAAATGAGCACAATTTGGGTCTCTCCAGTTACAGGACTTATGGTTAGCAGTCCAGTGCTTATCCTACAGTGCCACACCTGTCCTTGTTTGTTTGTTTGGTTATTTGCATGCCTTCTAATTGGTTCCAACTCATAGCAACCCTGTATAGCATTTCCAAGGAGCAGCTGGTGGGTTTGAACTGTTGACCTTGTGGTTCGTAGTCCAATACTGATCCTACACGCTACACCAGAAGTTTACACCAGGAGTCTATAGATTGATGGATTTACTTCTTGGATCTCAATTCTTTTTTTTTTTTTTTTTTTT
>NW_006408677.1:722803-753356 GCF_000296735.1 Chrysochloris asiatica | reverse complement strand
TGTTGGAGTAAGATGATATCTCATTGTTGTTTTGATTTGCATCTCTCTAATGGCTAGTGATCGTGAGCATTTCTTCATATGTTTGTTGGCTGCCCTGATGTCTTCCTTAGTGAAGTGTCTGTTCATATCCTGTGCCCACTTTTTAATTGGGTTATTTGACTTTTTCTTGTAGAGGTGTTGCAGTTTGGATCTCAATTCTTACAGATCATTTTGCGTGATAGAAAATGGCTTTTGAAGATATGAATAGATGTTCAACTTTACTTATAGTAAACCAAATTAAAATAAAAATGATCTAAGATTTCATTGAAGTAAGATTGGCAAAAGCCCAAAGGTTTAAACACTGCTGAAGAGGCAATCGGTAAAAGTCACTCTCATCCGTTGCTGGGTTAAATACAAAATGCTACAACCCATGGTGTGTGTGCGTATGGGTGATGGTGGCAGTGGTGGTTGTGTACTGCCTAGTTGGTTCCGACCCATAGAGACCCTGCACAGGATTTCTGAGGCTGTAAATCTTTACAGGAGCACAAAGCCTCATCTTTCTCCCATGGAGCGACTGGTAGATTTTAAGTATTGACCTTGTGGTTAGCACCCCCACTTACAATGCACTACACTACCAGGGCTCCTTGTGTCAGGAGTTAGTGTTGTTATGTGCCATGGAGTCAGTTCCAACTCATAGTGACCTGTATAGGATTTCCAAGGAATGGCTTGGTGGGTTGAACTGTTGAACTGTCTAGTGCTTATCCTAAAGTCCCATTTTGATATGGTGTAAATTGAAGAGCACAGAATTCTTTGGGGGAAGGGTTGCTTTTAAAAAGTGTATAGACCTAGATGGAAGATATGTCAAGAAACATAGCTTCACATTTTGAAAATTTTTTTAAGTAAAGGTTTCCATGATTTTGTAGCAATACCTTTTGACTTCTCTTGTGTGTGTGTATGAATGTGTGTGTGTGTGTGTATATATATATATACACACACATACATGGAGTCCTGGTGTGGCACTGTAGGATAAGCACTCGACCCAATTTGAACCACAAGGTTGGTGGTTCAAACTTACCAGCTGCTTCTTGGAAACCCTATACAGGGTCGCAATGAGTCAGAAACAAAGGCACTATACAACAACAACAAATATATACATATTGTTTTTGCTTAGTCTTGTTGAGTCAGTTCTGAATCATATTGAATCTGTATATGGTTTCTAAGGAGTAGCTGGTGAGTTTGAACCTCCAACCTTGTGATTATCAGTCCAGTGCTTATTCTACAGAGCCAAACCAGGACTCCCTATACATCCACGCACATACACACACACACACACACACATATACATAATATAAAGTTTTCTTTCTATTTTATACAAAAGAAAAGATAGGCTTCTATACAAGCTTGTATCTTGCTTTTTTTAAAAAAACTAGTTTATCTTGGAAATCACTCCTTATCAGTTCATAGAGATCTTTATCACACTTTTTAAAAGCTGCATGATACAATATTGTTTGCACATATCATATTTTATTGAATCAATTTTTCTTACATGGGTATTTAGTTATTTCCAATATTTTCATTAGCAAATAGTGCCCTAATAAATAACTGATTACTTGTGCTGTTGAATGAATATATTCATAGTAAATTCCTACAAGTGAGATTGCTGGGTCAAAAGTGTATCTAATTTTGTTAAATAATACCAAGTACCCCATCCTCCAAGGAGCTCTGGTAGTGTAGTGTTTACAAATTGCGCTGCTAATCTGACGGTCAGCAGTTCAAAACTACCAGCTGTTCCGTGAGAGAAAGATGAGGCTTTCTGCTCCCGTAAAGATTTACAGCCTCGGAAACTCTTTGCTGGGCCACTATGAGTCGGAACCGCTCCACGGCACATAACAATAACAACAACCGCATCCTCCACCCGCCCACACACCAGAAGTTGTACCATTTTGTATTCAATTCAGCAATGTGTGAGAGTGACTTTACCCACAACCTATTCACCAATGCTTAAATGTTTAGATTTTTGCCAGTCTGATAAATTGCAATACTAGCTTGGATTAAGTTTTACTTTCATTTGTTTTACTATGAGTGAAGTTGAACATCTATTCATATCTTCAAGAGCTATTTTATGTCATGCAAAATGATTTGTAAAAATTGAGATCACAGAAGCAAATCCATCCATCTATGGACAGGTATGGTACTGTGGATAAGCACGGGGCTACTAACAACAAGTTCAGCAGTTCAAACCCACCATCCCCTTCTCAGAAACACTATGCAGGGTCACTATGAGTTGGAACTGACTCAACAGCACATAATAGTAATAGAAACAAGTGGATAAGTGATCTTTGAACAAGGGCCAAAACATATTAAATGAGGAAGATATAGTTGCTTTTACAAATTGTGCTGGCAAAACTGGATTCCACTTAAAAATGAAAAATGAAACCGGATCCATATCACTCACCATACACAAAATGCACTCAAGAAGATCAAAGACCTAAATGTAAAGCCTAAACCTATAAATGTCACTAAAGAAAACATAGGGACAAACTTAGGGTCCCTAAGACATGGCATAAATACAGTATCAGACATAACTACAAATGTACAAATTGTTGTTGTTGTTAAGTGCCATCGTGTTGGTTCTGACTCATAGTGACCCTGTTTCAAAGGAGTGGCTGGTGAGTTTGAACCACTGACCTTTAAGTTCAAACTGACCTTGCAGTCCAGCACATAAACCCACAGCATCACACCAGGGCCCTAATACATGTCATAAATACAGTATAATACATAACTGAAAATGTACATATAGCAGAAGAGAAACTAGATAACTGTGACTTTCTAAAAACGGAACAATTATGTGTATCAAAATACTTTTCTAAAAGAATCAAAAGAGAACTTACAGAATGGGGAAAATATTGGCAATGGCATATCAGATGAGGTACTAGTCTCTAAAATTTATAGAAAACATCAACTCCTCAGCTATGAAAAAAACAAGCAATACGGACACAGGGCATGAACAGACACTTCACCAAAAAAGAAATCCAAGTGGCCAACAAACATGCAAATAAATGTTCATGACCATTAGCCATTAAAGATGCAAATCAAAACAAATATATCAGCTCACCCCAGCAATAACAGCAAAGTCAAAAAACCAAACCAGAACACAACAAATGCTGATGAAGGTATGGAGACATTGGAACCCTCATACACTCTTGGTGACTCAGTGAAATGATGCAACTAAGGTGAAAACAGATCTTTGTTGGAAGAAGTGCAGCCAGAGTGCTCCTTGGAGGCCAGGATGGCCAGACTTCATCTCTCATACTTTAGGCATATTTTCAGGAGGGACCAGACACTGGAGCGGGATATCATGTTTGGTAAGGTGGAGAGTCAGAGAAAAAGACCGCCCCCAAAGTGATGGATTGGCAAAGTGGAATCATCAATGGGCTCAAGCGTGGCAACAATTGTGAGGTTAGCCCAGGACCAGGCAGTGTTTCATTCTGCTGTGCATAAGGATGCTATTGGTTGGTACCGACTCTATGGCACCTAACAACAACAAGGTGAAAACAATATGGCACATCCTTAAAAAATTTGGAAATAGAAGTACCCATATGATCCAGCAATCCCATGATTTGGTATATGTCGTAGAGAAATAAGAGCCATGACACAAACAGATATATGCGTACCTACGTTCATTGCAACACTATTTACAATTTTTAAAAAAGATGGAAAGAACCTGAGTACCCATGAATGAATGAATAGATTAACAAACTATGGTACATACACACAATGGAATTAAAAATATGTTGAATCAGTGAAACACCTCATAACATTGATGAAACTAGAGGACATTATGCTGAGTGAAATTAATCAATTATAAAAGGGTACATATTATATGAGGCCACTATTTTAAAAACAATCTTTGAAGGTTACAAGGAGTAGGAGGGGAAGAGAAGGTAAGTCACTAACTAGAAGATTGTTGTTGTTGTTGTTATGTGCCATCAAGTCAGTTCTGACTCATCAGGACCCTGTGTAAGGTTTCCAAAGAGCAGCTGCTAAGTTTGAACTCCCGATCTTGTTTCAAATCGACCTTGCCATCCAGTGTGTTATCCCACAGTATCACACAAGGACACCCAAGTTAATATGTATCTACTAGAGGGTTGTTGTTGTTAAGTGCCATCGAGTCGGTTCCAACTCATAGCAACCCTGTGTAGGGTTTCCAAGGAGAGACTGGTGAGTTTGAATCACCAACCTTGTGGTTCAAACTGACTTTGCAATACAGAACATTAATCCACAACGTCACACCAGGACTAGACGGTAGACACATATTAACTTGGGTGAAGAAGAATACAATATGCAATAAGGAGGAGGTCAGCACAAAATGGTCAAGGCAAAGGAAGACACTGGAAGGAGCACAAAAGTTACAAGCAACAAGGCAAATACTACTACATGCACAACACTGCAATAAAAGTAATAACCAATAATCAACAAATGGATACCTAGATAGACACTCAAGCTGAATATGTGTCACAAGGCAAATGAGACCACATCAACAAATATATATATATATATATATATATATATATATATATATATATATATATATGTTTAACAACATATGTCTACATATTCATATATACTACAAATATATCCATGAATATATTTGAGCATACAGGGGGCAAAGTTTTGGGAAAACTTCTTAGCCATAACCAAACACCTTGAGGGAATGTCACTAGACATGGGGTCTCAGGATCACAGTCTTTCAGGGCACCAAGGTCAATAGGCTTAGCATAGCTAAAAAAATCAATGTTCCAAATCCTACTTTGATGTGCAGCAATTAGGATCTTAGAAGCTTGTGAATGGCCATCTAAGGTGCAACTGTTGGTCTTTACCCATTCGGGAAAAAAAAAAAAAAAAGCAATGAAGAAAATCAAAGACACAAAGAAACAATTAGTCCAAAGGACTGATGGACTAACTACATTACTCCCAGCATCCGTGACCCTGAGACCAGAAGAACCAGATGGTGCCCAGTTACCATTAATGACTGCTCTGAAAGGGATCACAATAAGAAGTCCTAGATAGAATGGGAGAAAAATATGGATCAAAATTCAAAATCATAAAAAAAAAACAAAACCCAACAGGCTTATTGGTTGAATAGAGAGTGGTGGATTCCCTGAGGCTATGACCCTAAGACACTCTGTAGGTCTGGAAATGAACTCAATTTTCAGTCAATCAATAGACAAGCCTATGGTGAACAATGACACCAGGAATGTACATCTTAGAACAGTGAGCCATAAGAGATAGAAAGGGCAGCATTTGCCCAGATTTAAAACTCAATAAGACTGGAAGAAATAGGAAAGAAGGAAGAATGGAAATGGAAAACACAGGAAGTAAGCTGGAAGAGTGCTAGTACTTTGTGGGGATTGCAATCAATGCCACAAAACAAAACGTGTTTATGAATTGTTGAATGGAAAATCAATTTGCTCTGCAAGCTTTCACCAAAATCACAATCAAATGTTTAAAGAAATCTTTCCATGCTTTTTGCCATTTAAAAATGTTGAATTTGGTCTTTCTCCTACACTCCTTAATTTATGAGTTATTTATATAGTAAAGATATTGTGACATATGCGGGAAATACTTTCTCACAGTCTGTAATTTGTGTTTTGCATTTTCTTATGTTGTACATTTTAAAAAACAAGTATAGAATTGAATTTATTGATCTTTTATTGGATTATGAGTCAAAGATAGAAAGCCTGCGTATACAGGTTGTATAATTTTACTTTTTTGCATTGACTATCACTTATCCACTGGAGTTTATTTTTCTGTATGGTGTGAGGTATACATCCATTGTTTTTCTTTTCAAATGTTTTTTTTTTTTTTTTTTTTTTTTTACAAAGCCCACCTTTATTTTTGGGATTTGAAATGCCATCTTTATCACATAGAATATTTCTGTGTGAGCTTGAGTCTATTTCTGGATTATCTATTCTACTAGTTTTTCATAGGTCATTTGCAAAGTAGGACTTCTGGTGTGGTGCTGCCAGTTAATGCGGTAAACTGCAATGTCAGTTTGGGCCATTAAGGCCAGCAGTTCCAACTCACCAGCTGCCCCTTGGAAACCCTGTACACGGTTTCTATGAGTCGGATCCTGACTCAATGGCACTTAGCAACAGCAACAACAATGCAAGGTAAGTTAAACTGTATTGGAATCCTCATGCGGTGCTGTAGGGTAAGCACTGGACTGCTAGCCTAAGGTTGGTGGTTTAAACTCACCAGCCGCTCCTTAGAAAATGGAAATAGGTCGCTATGAGTTAGAACCAACAGGTTCCCAGTTCATACATACATGGGTTTATTTTTGAAAGTCTGTTTAAGCATGTCTGTGAAGAGTGGGTGTCTGCAGAGAAGTTCTCTCATTAACACACGTGTCTTAGTCTTATTAGGGTGCCTGCAAAACCAAAATCTAATCAAAACAGTGACTTCTGAGGTGATTTGCTGGGCCAGATAAATTAAGGCAGAGAGATCAGCTCAGAAAGGTATAATGCCACTTTTTGGGGGGATTCCCTAGGGATAATCTTGATAAATTTTCTCGAAAGACACAGGACTATCTTGGGGGTTTATTAGGAAGAAGCCTTAAGAAAACAGAAAACTGCAAAAAGGTCAGGACAATTCAGTCAAGATTTTTTTCCCCCATCACAACATTGCACCTGTTTATTCTCTGAGGGTAGCAAGGGCTGATCTATGATAATCTTGCTGGGAAATCTTACCCAATTCACTGCACAACCCTGATCGTTCCCCTTCACACTTCTTTTTATCCTCCAAACTCAAAGAGCGTTAAAATGAACACAATTTGAATTCCTTGAAGATGCCAAAATTGCTGTTTTGATGTAGTATGTGTCGAAATGCACAGAATTCTTTAGAGGAAAAATTACAGAGATGGAAACACTACCTTCAGAAGTGTATAGACCTAGATGGAGGATGTACTGAGAAACAGTAGCTTCACATTTTGATATTTTTTGTTTAATAATGGTCTCTATGATTTTGTAGCAACAACTTTTTACTTAGCTTCACATGTGTGTGTATGAATTATAGACTTTAAATCCTATACATTTCATGCCACCACTTGTCTGTCAGTTTGTCCTACTGTGATAACTTGCATGTTGCTGTGATGCTGGAAGCTCAGCCAATGGTATTTCAAATACTAGCAAGGTCACCCATGGTGGACAGATTTCAGTGAAGCTTCCAGACTAAGACAGGGAAAAAGCAGAAGCAGACTATTCTGAATGTTTAGCCCCTGAAAACCTTACGAATAGCAGAAGAACATTGTCAGATACAGTGCCGAAAGATGAACCCCTCAGGTTTGAAGGCACTTAAAATACGACTTGGGAAGAGCTGCCTACTGAAATTGTTGTTGTTGGTGGTGTTAGGTGCCATTGAGTCAGTACTGACTCAGTTGCCCTATGCACAACAGAGTGGAACACTGCCCGGTCTTGAGCCAAACTCATAATTGTTATGCTTTAGCCAATTGATGCTGCCACTGTGTCAGTCCATCTCACTGGGGGTTTTCCTCTTTTTCTCCAACCTTCCATTCTACCAAACATGATATCCTTCTCCAAGGACTAGTCCCTCCTGATAATATGTCTGCAGTACGAGAGACAAAGTCTGACCATATTGGCTTCCAAGGAGCACTCTGGCTGTACTTCTTTGAACACAGATCTGTTTATTCTTTTGGTACTTTCAGTATTCTCCACCAACACCTTAAGTCAAATGCATCAATACTATGGTCTTCCTTATTTATTGTCCAACTTTCACCTACATACGAGGTTATTGAAAACACCATGGCTTAGGTCAGGCGCATGTTAGTGCTCAAACTGACATCTTTGGCTATAATGAAATTAGAGTTGACTATAATGACCCTAATGGACTAAAGCATTTGGCACCTTCATTTGTTGATTGGTCACAACTCAAAATGAGAAGAAACAACTGTAAATATACATTAATAGCAACATGGGAATGCACAAATTATGAATTTAGGAAAGTTGGATGTTGTAAAAAAATGAAATGGAATACATAAACATTGGTATCCTAGGCATTTGTCAGCTGAAATTGACTTGTGTTGGCCATTTTGAATCTGACAATCATATAGTGTACTGTGCCAGGAATGACAAATTGAAGAGGAATAGTGTCGTATTCATCATCAAAAGACAATTCAAGATCTATCTTGAAATATAATGCTGTCTGTGATAGGATGATATCCATATGCCTACAAGGAAGACCAGTTAATACCACTGTTATTCAAAATGATGAACCAAAAACTGAAGCCAGAGATGATGAAATTTAAGAATTTTCTACATGGGTCGGCACTGACTCCAGGGCACTTAGCAACAATAACAAACATCTTCAGTCTGAAATCGATCAAACTTGCTTTCAAAATGTATTGATCATTACTGGTGACTGGAATGAAAAGGTTGGAAACAAAGAGGAAGGATCAGTAGTTGGGAAATTTGGCTTTGGTGATAGAAATGATGCTGGAGATCACACAATAGAATTTTGCAAGATCAATGGCTTCTTCATTGCAAATACCTTTTTTAAATAATGTAAGACTATACAGATGGCCATCACTGGGTGGAATACACAGAAATCAAATTGACTACATCTGTGGGAAGAACTGGTGGGAAAGCAAGACAAATCATCAATCAAAACAAGGCCAAGGCAAACTGTGGTGCAGACCATCAATTGCTCATATGCAACTGTAGTCTGAAACTGAAGAAACAATTTTAAAAGTTCATGAGAACCAAAATATGACCATGAACATAGCCCACTTGATTTTATAGATGATCTCAAGAACAGATTTGATGAATTATACACTAATTACTGAAGACCAGAAGATTTAGGGATGACATTAAGAACATCATACAGGAAGAAAACAAAAGGTCATTGAGAATACAAGAAAGAAGGAAAAAATTAAAATAGATGTCAGAAGAGACTCTGAAACTTGCTCTCCAGTGTAAAGATGCCAGAAGCAAATGGAAAAAATAAGGAGGTAAAAGAGCTGAATAGAAAATTTCAAATGGCACCTCGAAAAGACAAAGTCAAGTATTATAATGAAATGTGCAAAGATCTGGAGTTAGAAAACCAAAAGTAAAGAAAACGTTCAGCACTTCTCAAGCTAAGAACTGAAGAAAAAATTCAATCCTTGGGTTGCAGTATTGAATGAAGCTATGGACAAAATAGTCAATGATATAGGAAGCATAAAAAGAACATGGAAGGTATGTGTAGTCATGGTGTCAAAAAGAAATGGTCAAGGTTGAACCATTTCCAGAGGTAGCATATGATAAAAAACCTATGGTACTGATGTCCAGGCTGCACTGAAGGCACTGGCGAAAAACAAGGCTTCTGGAATTGACGGAATGCAAATTGAAATATTTCAACAAAATGATGCTGCACTGAATGTACTCAATCATCTATGTCAAGAAATTCAGAAGACAGGCCAACCTATTGGAAGAAACCATATTTGTGCTTATTCCAAAGAGATACCACTCAACAGAATTCAAATATCATCGAACAATATCATTAGTACTACATAGAAGTAAACTTTTGCTAAAAATATTTCAAAAATGGTTGCAACAGTACATTGACAAGGAACTGCAAAAAATTCAAGCCGTATTCAGAAGAGAACTTGGAATGAGGGATATCATTGCTGACATCAGATTGATCTTGGTTGAAAGCAGAGAATACCAGAAAGATGTTTACTTGTGCTTTATTGACAATGCAAAGGCTTTTGACTGTGGATCATGAATGGGTATTCCAGAACACTTGATTGTGCTCATGAGGAACCTGTAGACAGACCAAGAGGCAGAGGAACACTGAATGGTTTAAAATCAGGAAAGTGTGTGCCAGTGTTGCATTCTTTCACCATTCCTATTCAATCTGTCTGCTGCGTAAACAGCCAGAAAAGTTGGATTATATGAAGAAGAACGTAGCATCAGGACTGGAGGAAGACTCACTAACAACCTGTGATATGCAGATGATACAACCTTGCTTGCTGGAAAAGAAGAGAACTTAAAATAGTTACTGATGAAGATCATATACACACCCTTCACTATGAATTGCACCTGAATTTAAAGAAAACAAAAATCATCACAACTTGCCAATAATTAACATCATGATAAATAGAGAATAGATTGAAGTTGCCAAGCCTTCATTTTGTTTGTATCCACAATCAATACCTATGAAAGCCCAGACACCAAATGACATATTGCATTGGGCAAATCTGCTGCACAAGACCACTTTAAGGTGTTGAAGATCAGTGATGTCAGTTTGAGGACTAAGGTGCACCTAACCCAAGCCATGGCATTGCCAATATTCTCATATGCATGTAAAAAGTTTTGTTTTGTTTTACATAGGATCACTCAGTTAGAATATACTCGATGATACCTAATAACAACAACAATATATGGAGATTAATTTCTATTTGTCAACGTTATATCTACCATAGCTTAGGTCAGGTGCACCATAGTCTTCAAGGTGACATCTTTGCTCTTTAACTCTTCAAAGAGGTGTTTTGCAGCAGATATGCCCAATGCAATACGTCATTTGACATCTTGACTGCTATTTATAAGAGCATTTATTGTGGATCAAAGTTAGATATAGTATTATCTTATTATTTTAATTTTTCATTTGTCTTTTTTTTTTTTCTTTTCGTTTGTGAAACCAAATTCTTTTTCTTAATTATACTTGTCAGGAGTTAGTATGATTCATTTAGGATTTTTGGATCTGTGTTTTACAGTGTTTAGAAAACTCTTACTAACAGCATATGAAGATTGAACAGGGCAACTTAGAGGACTAATATGGAAGCTTATAGAAAAGCAGTGCAGATTAGTCCACAGACACAGAAAGAGTCATTTGAGATAAGGCAGGAAGCTTGTAAAATAAAATTAAGGGAGAGAATGAGTTGAGAGTTCGAGAACAAGGTAAAGTCCTTTAACCTAAAGGACTGTAGAAGATCATGTAACTCAGTGGCAGGGAAAACTCAGAAGGCCATGAAAAGGACAGGGTTTGCTTCTTAGAGAGCAGAGGTAGACAGTGAAGAACATGAGGTATAGTAGGGATCCAATGGTGGGAAGGTTGAAAGCCTGGAGAAGTTTGTAAGTTAATGCATGATTGAGGAAGAGAAAGAGAAGACTTCAAAGGTACAGATAGAAGTACTGGAGGCAGTATAGATTTTTACAGTTCTCCCATAGAGAACATAAATAGTAGAAGTTAGTGCTACTGTTGTAGTCCCTGGTGGTACAAATGTTTATGTGCTTAGGGACTAACCAAAAAGTTCACAATTCAAGCACACCTAGAAGTACTCCAGAAGAAAGGCCTGGAAATCTTGCAAAAAGACACAACCTTGAATATCCTATGGAGTTATGGAGTATAATTCTCCTCAGCAACATTTAGGGTCATCATGTAGAACACAGGATGTCATCAAGAATTGGAATCTACTTGATGGCAACTGGTTTGATTGATTGGTTCAGTGCTATTGTCATTGTTGTTGTTGTTAAGTGCTGTACACTCAGTTCCAAGGAGCAACTGGTGGGTTTGGACTGCTAATCTTGAGGTTAGCAGTCCAGTTATCCAATAGCACCACACCAGGACTCTGTTTTTGTCATGTTGTTGTTAAGTGCTGTCGAGTCAGTTCTGTATCATAGTGACCCTATATAGGGTTCTGAGGAGCAGCTGGTGAGCTTGAGCCACCAACTTTGTGGTTCAAACTGACTTTGCAGTCCAGCACATTAACCCACAATAATAAAAGTTACCAATCAGTGAAAAATTAACACTGTTCTGTGTGTTTTACATATATGACTCACTTGACCATCACACCAAACTCTATAGTGAAGTTGTTATTATTGTCCATATGTTATATATGAGTTGTTGTTGTTAAGTACCATGGAGTCGTTTCTGACGCATAGTGACCCTGCACAGGGTTTCTGAGGCTGTAAAATCTTTATGGAAGCAGAACGCCTCATCTTTCTCCCACGGAACCGCTGGTAGTTTTGAACTGCTGACCTTGAGGTTGGCAGCTCAACTCATAACCACTACACTACCAGAGCTCCTTTATATCTAAGTAGACTTGAGAGATTACCCAATGTCTCCCAGCTAGACAGAGCTGGGATTTGAAACTGTGATTTTAACCTGAGGTCTATTTTACCCTATAACTCACGTGTTACTTCCGGTTTGGCAGTGGCAGAGCAGAGTCAGGTTGGCCAGGCTCTGTGGGGGAGGGGCTGAAAACCCAGAGACGTGGCTCCACAAAACTTCTCCAGAGCTCTGGATCTAGCATAAGGGTCAGGGCATCAGTTTCCCACAACCGCCAGTGGAAAAATCATGGTATAAAGGAAAACATTGTGATTTAGAAATCGTTCAATACATTCCCTCTATGGTCATCCCATCTGGGCGGAAGTCAGAGGGCGGGACTACAGCCAGACCAGCACAGGGAACTGGTGCTAAAGGCAGTGCAGTGACATTTGCAAAAAGAGGTGTGGGGGGATTCTACAAGGTTTTTTTCCCTCCTCTTCCCTATCATGCCTTCTTTGCCCAGCCCGGACACCTTCAGGCGGGTGAGTGCGCAACCCCAAAAGTCCAGTGTTGAGACCACAGCTTTCCCATGGCACAGAGAGAAAGAGCCCCATCAGATCAAGGGCAAATTCTTTGGCTGCTTTTGACTTCTGCCTGTGGGTCCCACCCCTAAAGTTAACTTGTGTGGGACCATTAGCCCCTGCCTACCCAGCAAAAAAAAAAAAAAAAAATCAGGTTTGGCCTGACAGACAAACCATATGCAATCTGTAAAACCCCAACATAAAAAGACACAACTATTTCAAAAAATTATACTGTGTACACACAGATACTTAGCTGACCTTCAGAGACAAACATAGTAAACAATCTTTCTCTCATTAACTTCTCAATATCTATCTGTGCACCTCTACAGTGGTGACTAGAGGAGGGGCCTGGGCGAGTGGACACCCCCACCCACTACTGGAGGCTTCTATGGTGCACACACAATGCCTGTGTAGCAAGGCAATTAGACAGTTGGCCACAGTTTTATTTTTGTTTCAAAATGGAGGTTCTTGTCTCTGCTTTTATATTGCTTCTGCTTTTGGGCCTTTTGATCATACATTGTTCCTGAAGGTGGGAGATTTTTCTCCCTACATTACCCAAGAAGAGTCAGCAACCATGGTCATATAGCCAAGCTACAAGCGTACCCCATAATATTCCACCATTGAGACAAGAACCAATAACAGCTGCTAAACATTACATGCGAAAAGGGAAGCCTATCTCCTGATCATATCAACCAGGAAACACCCAGTAAACTTAATAACACAATAACAAACATCCATCTAAGCATTTAAAAACCCACATAACTACTGGAAATGACAAAAAAAGAGATCTCAAACACAACAAACGATCTCAAAACATGTTCCAAAACAGAAAAGAGTAACTGAGACAAATGAGCTGGAGAAAGACAAAGGCTCCCCAGAAAAGGAAGTGCAGGTTCTGAGTTTGCCTGAGAACAAATTCAGAAGAATGATATAGAAACAAATTCAAATGTTCAAAAAAGGGGTGGAGGAAAACAAGGAAGAAGCCAGGAAAGTACTACAAGAGCAGTCAAACAAGATTGATTCAAACAATTCAAAACCTGCAAAAAGAGGTCCAGATGATTAATAATAAGATATCAGAAATGGACCATACACTGAAAGGAGAAAGCAGCAGAATAGAAGAGATGGAAGCCAGAACTAGCGATCTGGAAGACAAATCTCTCAATATTGCTAAGATAGAAGAGCAAGCTGAAAAAGGATTAAAAAAATCTGAAGAGAGTCAAAGATTCATGCTAGATAACATGAAGTGGAACAACTTAAGAATTATTGACATTCCAGAACAGGAAGAACCAGAGAAGTCTACAGGAGATAGTTGAAGAGTTTCTGGAAGAAAATTTCCCTAACATCTTGAAAGATGAGAAGATAAACATTCAAGAAGCCGAACATACCCCAGGAAGGCTCGACCCCATAAGAACGTCACCAAGATATATAATAATCAAGCTCTCCAAAATCAAAGACAAGGAGAGAATCCTAAAAGCGGCCAAGGAGAAGAGAAATGTCATTTACAAAGGCAAGCAAATCAGATTAAGCTCTGACTATTCAGCACAAACCATGCTGGCAAGAAGGCAATGGAAAGATATATACAAAACCCTAAAAGAAAAAAACCCTGCCAACCAAGAATCATCTATCCAGCAAAACTATCAATCAAATATGATGGTGCAATCAAAACATTCCAGGATAAACAGAATCTAATAGATTTTATCAAAACGAATCCAGCACTTCAAAACATCCTAAAGGGAGTTCTTTGGACTGAAAATCAACAAGAACAGACAACAACCACAGCTTGACAGGTGTGGCAACACCACCTGGAACTCAGTTGACAGCAGAGTTCAGAACAGAACAAAACTACAACAAGGAATTCAAAGGAGCTGGGAGGTCAACCGAAGATCAAAATAAGATCAATGTCAAAGAAGGGATAAATGTAGGAACAGAGATCCAGGTGGTAAGGATGTCAGGTAGATTACAGGATACAACAGATTCTCTTAAATGGAGAGAAAAGTTAATAGACTATAAGGTAACCCCAAAGAAAGTTAATACTTCACAACTTACCATGAAAATGAACTTCCAAGCAGAACAAGGGAACATGAAAACTAAAAAGAAACCGACAAGAAATAGCACAAAAAACACAAACTCGGCACAAAGGAATGAACAGCACTACCAAAAAAAAAAAAAAATAACATAATGGCAGCAATTAATTCATACCTATCGATAATTACATTGAATGTCAATGGATTAAATGCACCAGTGAAGACACAGAGAGTTGCAGAATGGATAAGAAAACAAGACCCTTCAATATGTTGCCTGCCAGAGACACACCTTACACACAGAGAAAAACAGACTAAAAGTTAAAGGATGGAAAAAAATACTCCAAGCTAACTGCAACAATAAACAAGCATGAGTGGCAATACTAATCTCCAATAAAGTAAACTTTAAGACAAAAACCAGCATAAGTGATAAAGTTGGATACTATCTCATGATCAAAAGGGTCAATTGAGCAAGACGACATAACCATAATAAGTATCTACATTCCCAATGAAAGAGCACCAAGATATATGAAGCAAACCTTACTAGAATTGAAGAAAGAAATAGAAAAATCTAGATTATAGTGGGAGATTGTAATACGCCACTTTTGAAAAGGGACAGAACAACCAGAAAGAAACTTGACAAAGTTACAGAGGAACTAAACAACACTATCAAACAACTTGACCTCATAGATGTGTACAGAACATTCAACACAACAAGAGCACAATATACATTCTTCTCCAGTGCACATGTAACATTCTCCAGAATTGATCATGCGTTAGGTCACAAAGCAAGCCTCCATAAATTTACAAACATCAAAATATTACAAAGCATCTTTTCAGACCACAATGCTATAAAACTAGAAATCAACAATAAGAAGACAAAGGAAATAAAGTCAAATACATGGAAACTGAATAACACCCTGCTGAAAAGCGACTGGGTAAAAGAAGAAATTAAACGTGAATTCATAAATTTCCTAGAAACAAACAAGAATGAAAACACAACGTACCAAAATCTTTGGGACACAGCAAAAGCGGTTCTGAGAGGGCAACTTATTGCAATAAATGCGCACATCCAAAAAGAGGAAAGAACCAAAATTAACACATTAACACAGCATCTCCAACAATTAGAAGCTGACCAACAGCCACCAAAAGAAAAGAAATAATAAAGATTAGAGCAGAAATGCCGATGATACAACCTTGCTTGCTGAAAGTGAAGATGACTTGAAATATTTACTGATGAAGATCAAAGAGCACAGCCTTCGTTCGGTATGGATTGCATCTCAATGTTAAGAAAACGAAGATCCTCACCACTGGACCAATGAACAACATTCTTGTCAATGGAGAAAGATTGAAGCTGTCAAGGACTTCATTCTTCTTGGATCAACTGTCAACACTCGCGGAAGCAGCAGTCAAGAGATGAGACAACGTATTGCATTGGGCAAATCTGCTGCACAGGAACTTTTTAAAGTGTTGAAGAGCAGAGATGTCAGCTTGAGGACTAAGGTGCGCCTGACCCAGGCCATGGTGTTTTCAATAGCCTCATCTGGATGCGAAAGCTGGACAGTGAATAAGGAAGATCGTAGAAGAATTGATGCCTTTGAGTTGTGGTGTTGGAGGAGAATACTGAAAGTGCCATGGACTGCCAAAAGAACCAATAGATCTGTTTTGGAAGAAGTGCAGCCAGAGTGCTCCTTGGAGGCCAAGATGGCTAAGCTTCGTCTCTCATACTTTGGACATATTGTCCGGAGGGAACAGTCGCTGGAGAAGGATGTCATGCTGGGTAAGGTGGAGAGTCGGAGAAAAAGAGGAAGACCCCCAACGAGACTGACTGGCCAGCTGGCATCATTGATGGCGTCAAGTGTGGCAGCGGTAGTGAGGTTGGCCCAGGATCGTACATTGTTTCGTTCTGCTGTGCATGGGGTCGCTATGAGTCGGCTCTGACTCGATGGCACCTGACAACAACAACAAAGAGCAGAAATAAATGAGATGGAAAACAGAAATACTATAGAAAAAACCAGCAGGACAAGAAGCTTGTTCTTTGATTAATAAAATTGACAAGCCATTGGCAAAACTAACAAAAGAAAAGAGGGAGAGGACACAAATAATTTGCATTAGAAACTCATGTGTTATACTGTTTCTATACTTACAAAGCTGCCTTTTCCTGTAAACCTTCTTATGTGCTCAGTTTTGCTTTTAGCCATTTTGTTAAATATAAAGAATATGAAGAGAGCAGTGAACTCTTACACAGTGACTTGCTATATGCTTTTGGTGTAACGGTTAAGCTCTCTACTGCTAAACAAAAACTCAAAAGTTTGTAAAGGTAGAAGTTTTGTAACGAACATGGGAGAGTAGTTCACCTTACAGTACAGAAACAGAGGACCCTAGGACCATGAGGAGAGAAGAGAACAAGTAGAGTGTGGAACCCTATCCAGAAAAGCAGTGACAAGAGAGATGGAGGCAGAGATGAGGACATGGAGAAGAGGGAGCAACTGAGGACTCTGGCCTCATGGAAAGAGACGGACTGGGTGCTGGCGGCCAGGAGGCAGGTTTGCAGAATGTGTCCTTTGGTGGTGTAAATTATTGTATATGCCTGAGTATTTCTGTGTACACCCTCCCTGCCCCCCCAAATAACAAACAACAACAAAACAGAATGGAAACAAGTACTATTGAATGATGATGCATGGAGGAGATTGTAATCATTGCAATGAAACGATGGCGTAAAGCCGATGTTCTCCCATGTAAACTATCACTCAGTTCACAATAAAAACTTTTAAAAAAAATTCAACAGTTTGAACCCACCAGTGGTTCCGAGGGTGAAAAGATCTGGTGATTTGATATCGTAAAGATTGTTGTTTCACTCTTAATTGATGTCCAGTAGGTTCAGACTCATAGCGACCCTGTGTGGGGCTTCTGAGTAACGACTGGTAAATTTGAACTGCCAACATTGTGGTCCAGTGCTTATCCTCTAGTGCCATACCCATAAAGATTACAGCGTAGGAAACCCTTTGGGGGCAGTTCTACTCTGTTACATGGAGTCGCTATGAGCCAGAATTGACTTGGTGGCATCCAACAAGACGCGCCTCAGAAGACTGGTCTTGGCGATCTGTTTTCGAAACGTCAGTTTTGAAAACTCTGAGGAGGTAATTCTACTCTGACCCATATAGAATCACTGTGATGTGGGATTGACCTGACGGCAACTAACAGCAATAACAAGTGTCATTGGATGGCAGATATCAATGATGAGGGTTTACTGTGGTTCTGAAATGATTCTTTACTATAGATTTAGAAAGGTTGTTGTACAGTGAGTTTGATTTAGAAGTCTAGTAGTATAGTAATGGATTCAGAATCCTTTTGGAATTAACCTCATTCAAATACATTTTCACCAGGTTATGATTCTTGCACAGGAAATTCCCCATTGCATTTCCATTTATCAAAACACAGAATTTCAATTTCAGGTAGTTGCTGTTGCATGCACAGAAAGGAAGCATACAGCTGGAGAGTCAGGCTTTTAGTGTGTAGCAGTGAGGAAAAGTCCAATATTATATTCAGGATGTGGTATCCATGACAACCTGCCCAGCAGCTTTTTAACTTTTCATCCTATCAAAAGATGATTTCTTTAGTTTTCCTCCTCTGATTTCTTGGTCTGTAGTCATAATCATTCCCAATTCACATAATGTTATTTCTCATTACACAGAAAAAAGTGTCGGGTGGTCATGTTTGATTGTCGCAAGCATTTGTTATTAAGGATAAATATGTAGACATCATAATGCAGATGCCATTAGCTCACAGTCTTTGAGTGCTTAGATAGGACAAGCCTGGACTACAGCTAAGGAGAGAGGAAAACAACAACAACAAAAACAAATAACCACGCTTTGCAAAGCAGGTAAGATCATAGGTGCAAGTTAATTGCCCTCATATACATGTAAACAACTGTTAGGCTCATTACCATCAAGCCTTGATTACTTGTGCTGCTCATGGATTGTTGTTAAACGGTTCTGACTCAGAGTGACCCTGTAGTGGGTTTCCGAGGAGCTGTTGGTGAGTTTGAACTGCTGACCTTGCAGTTTAAACCGACCTTGCAGTCCAGCACTTATCCTACAGCACCACACATGGTTGGAATTGATTTGCTTTCCTGGTTAATTGAGAATTCAAGCAGAAAACCTTTCTGTTTTCAACTTGTTCTACAAATTTCTCGGTAAGGTGGTACTTTACTGCTTTAGCAATACAGTCTAGTGATGGTAGCTGGCTCCTGCAGTCCCTGAGGCTCGAATCTCTGAAAGTCGGTGATCTTTGTCTAGAATCACATGTAGCTGCAGAGCCACAGGATGTAGGGAGGATGTAGAAGAGAGGGTTCAGTGTGTGCCAAGGCCAAAGCACACTCTGAATTTGTTTTGTTTTGTTTTGAAAATAAATCCCTGATATCAGATTTTTTTTTTTTTTTAAACCTGAGGCAAAAGATTGTTTATCTGAAGCAGCACAGTACACTCATTAATAGCACAGGCTCCGGAGTCAGTCTATTTGGGTTCAAATCTGGGCTCTATGTCTAATATGAGCTACTTGTATGATTTTGAGCAAGGTACTTGGCCTCACCAAGTCTCAGTTTCCTAATCAGTAAAATGGGAATAATCACTCAGCCCATTTCCTAAAGTGGTGTTGCACTGGACTGCAAGGTCGGTTTGAACCACAAGGTTGGCAATTGAAACTCACCAGCCACTCCTAGGAAACCCTATACAGGATCGCTATGAGTTGGCACTTAACAACAACAACTTCCCAAAGTAATTGTAAGGAATAAATATGCCCAACATGTAAACTGCTTGGAATAGTGCCTATCTGGTGCACAGGACACAATCAGTAAACATGACCTTTGTTATTTCTCCTACAGATGGAGTCTGCTGAGGGAGAATTTGCTTCATTCAAAACTCTCAGAGCTGAGTTCAAAGTAATTGCAATTGTACTAAACAATCAGTTCTGAACCCCTGTGTGGAAAGCTAGTCCTTTCCCTGGCCAAGTTTTCTTAACATACTTTCAGTAACTGTCTGCACTTGACAGTAATAAAACTGCATGTCTTTAAAAATATTGTGTATTTCAGATTTTCCACTACTTCAGTTTAGCCCTGCCTCCAATGACTCACTGAAGTCAGACTGCATTGGACATGGATTTCACAGTCTGTATGTGTGTTTTCTAATATGTGTGCCAAACCCTGAAAACAATTCAAAAAGAAAAAGAAAAAAAAAGGTAGTTGGTTTTCTTGTTCTTTTGTCTGTCTAATTTCTGCTTTTCAATTATTAGAAGCTGCCCTCCATTTCATAAGGGATTATTTTTTTGTTTCTCTGATAGCTGTGGTTGTTTTGCATTTGGCCTTTTGTCTTTCTTTCACCTGAAGCAAATACCTATTTCCTTACCAACATATTTCCTACAGGCTTGAATACTTCAAATAAACTCTACACATACTTGTATGTACTGAAATTTTGCACTTCTACAAATGTTCTGGGAAGTGAATCTACTAGAGAATGTGGGAAAAGCTTTTAGACTGTATTTCAGTGGGGAAGATACGAAAGCTTGACAGAAGATTCTAGCTTTGAAACACTAGTATTTGGGTCGGGGGAGGGATTTGTGTTTCATTTTGTTGTAATCTAGATTTAGGTGTAGTGTCTATGGAATCAGACTAACTCATTTGAACTCTCTTTCTCACACTTAACAGCTAAGCCAGTCTCTTTTCGCCACCCCTGCCTCACCCACTACCTATTATGACTTTTGCTGCTCTTTCGCTCATGTCTCTCCTCTATGTCTAAGTCATCTTTTGAGGACTTGAAAAATGTATGCGTTTCTGGATGTGATGCTTTGTTTCTGCCTTGGAGTGTACGCATCATTATAGTTGCTGAGATTTCTCTTTACCATTGTGTATATGCATGGGTGTGTGTCTTCTACTGAAGAATAAAGCTCATCCTACAGTGTGTGGCGCTGTAGGATGAGCACTGGACCTCAAGGTCGGTTGAACTGCAAGGTCAGCTGTTCAAAACAGACACTCCTCAGAAACCCTAAGCAGGGTCGCTATGGGTTGGGACCGACTCAAAGGCATGTAACAGCAACAACAACTGTGTAAATAGGAGTCCTGGTGTGGCACTGTAGGATAAGCGCTGGAACACAAAATTGGTTTGAACCACAGTGTCGGCAGTTCAAACTCACCTGCCGCTCCTCGAAAACCATATACAGGGTCTTCCTTTTTGTCTGTTTTGAAAGCAGTGGTCCTGGTAACATGTTCTTTAACTCCTCCTTTTGTTACCATTCCCCTCCCCTCTCTTCTAGACTGTGCCAAAATCTCCCCAGCAACATCTAAAGGAAAGAGGGAGTGCCAGGAGAGGGGAATACAACCAATCACTGGTTTGGGAAAAATATACAAGTTAATGAAATGTTGACTCAGATATTGTTCCTGGATCTGGGAATGAATATGAGGCTCCTAGCTCTGGTAGCGAAGTTGTTATGAGTTGGGCTGCTAATCGCATGGTCAGCAGTTCGAAGCTATTAGCCGTTCCATGGGAGAAATATGAGGCTTTCAGCTCCTGTAAAGATTTACAGCCTCAGAAATTCTATACAGGGTCACTATGAGTCGGAACTGACTCCACAGCACACCACCACCACGTATTAAATGGAGACAAGGTGTGGCACTGTGGGATAAAGCACTGGACTGTAGTGTTGGTTTGAACCATAAGTTTGGCAGTTCAAACTCACTAGCCACTCCTTGGAAACCTTATTATACAGGATCACTATGAGTCGGAACCGATTTGACGGCGCCTAACAATGACAAATGTATTAAATATGCAGGTTAGCAGTATCAAGTATATTGATAATAGACCTTTTGATTAAGAAGCAAAGATGTTACCAAACTTAACACATGCTTTCAACATGTACCACAGTTTTTGATTATACTGAAATCTCTCCCAGTGGTTTGTTAAAATAGAATAGAATGCGGAATCCTCAAAATGTAGGCTTATGTTTCAGTAACCTGCAATGAGTTCTGATCACTCTGTGGAACCACACAGGAGACTGTTTTCTTCCAACAGAGAGATTTCCCTTAATCATTGGACTGAAAAGATAGACTTCTGGATTCTACTCCAATCTCTGTTGACATATTGTGTAACCTAAAACAAGCTGCTTAATCTCTGTGTCTCAGCTATTCCACCTACAAAGAAAACTTTGACTCTGCTTGCTCCTTTCCCTTTAACAGTTGACCCTTGAACAACAACACAGGGTTTAGAGGTGCCAACCCCTGCACAGTAAAAAAAAATCCACGTATGACTTTTGATTTCCCCAAAACTTAACTTCTAGTAGTCTACAGTTGATTCAAAGCCTCACTGATAACAAGTAGTTGATTAATACATATTTTGTATGTTACATGCAATATAGTGCACCCGTATAAAAGCTGCACTTTCAATATGAGATAAAAAGATAATTTTGCAAAAAGTGTAAGCTTTTCCTGTTTGCTGGTATAGCTGTAGCAACAGCTTCATAAGTTTCCCTTTAAAAAAAAAAAATCATAATAATCCTTATTCTGGATTCATTTATGTTGAAATGGTGGGTAATCATAGCTTCAACCTATACAGCACATATCAAGCAATTCAACATTTTCTTGACTTTTCTCTGCTTCTTGAGAGTACTTCCAGCATCAGTAGTGGTCCTTTGTATGGGTCCCATGGTGTTATTCAAGATTTACAGTATTACACTAAACACAATAAAAAACATGCAAGAACCAGAAGAGATCTTTTTACTGTGATATGCATTTTACTGGAGAGACAAGTGTTCATGCTGAGAGGATTATCACCACAAGGTGTTTTTTTAAAAAATCTGTGTGTATGTGGAAATGAGCAGTTCAAATTAATGTTATTCAGCGATCAATTTTATTCAAATAATAAATGGGGGAAATTGAAAAATTAGGTTATTTGCTTTTGGGAGAATATTTAAATCTGAAAGTTATCCCCTCATATAATCAACTCCCAATGGCTTCATGTAATAACCAACCCTCAGCCATAGAGTAGACTCCAACTCATAACAACACTACAGGACAAAGTAGAGAGCACTGTTGAGTTGGTTTCAACTCATAGTAATTCTGTATAGGGTTTCTGAGGAGCAGCTGGTGAGTTTGAACCGCCAACCTTACAGTCAAGTGCTTACCCAGTGCCACACCATTGGACTACTAACCACAAGGCCAGCAGTTAAAACCCACCAGCGGCTCTATGGGAGAAAGGTGAGGCTTTGTGCTCTTGTAAACATTTATAGCCTTGAAAACCCTCTACAGGTCACTGTAAGTTGGAAACTACTGATAACACCTAGCAGGAACAATGGGAGTCCTGGTGTGGCGCTGGGTAAGCACTTGACTGTAAGGTTGGCGGTTCAAACTCACCAGCTGCTCCTCAGAAACCCTATACAGAGTTGCTATGAGTTGAAACCAACTCAACAGTACTTAACAACAACAACAACAACAACAACAAAGACAAAGTAGAAGTGCCCCAGGGTTTTCAAGGGTGTAATCTTTACAGAAGCACACTGCCACATCTTTCTCCCAAAAAATGGCTGGTGGATTTCATCCTGTAACCTTTTGGTTAGCAGTCAAGTGCTTTAGCTACTGTGCCACTAGGACTCATTTAAAAAATAAAGTAACCTTGTTTAATGAACTTTTTTTTGCCATCCATATATCTTCTTGGTGGTGGTGTGGTGGCTGTGTGCCGTGGAGTCGGTTCCGACTCATAGCGACCCCGTACAGGGTTTCTGAGGCTGTAAATCTTAATGTGAAGTGTCTTTAAATCCTCTGCTAATAGGATCAGGCCTACTCTGTTAAAAGATACAGCTTTATTGGGGTATAACTGTGGTACAGTAAACTTCAGACTGGTAGAGGTCAACAAAAAAGAGGAAGATCCTCAACAAAATGGATTGACATTGTGGCTACATCAATGGTCTCTAACATACCTACATTTGTAAGGATGACATGGGGCCAGATCATGTTTAATTCTGTTATACATGGTGCACTATGAGTCAGAACTGACTACGTAGCACTTATCAACAACAAATTTTAGTGTACAATTAGGTAAGTTTTGACATATGTTTACATCCTTGAAATAATCATCACAATCAAAATAATTTGGTCCTAAAAGTTTACTTGTGTCCCTTTATAATATTTCTTTCATGCTCTTCCCTTCCCTTTCCTGTCTCTAAGCAACCACTAATCTGATTTGTGCCACTTAGGTTAATTTTCACTTTCTAGAAGAAGTAGAATCAGATAGTATAATCCTTTTTTTTTTTTTTTTTTTTTTGTGCTACTGTCTTTCACTCCTCTTAATTATTTTATAATTTTAAGATCTATTCAATCTACTATATGTATCAAAAGTGCAATTCTTTTTATTACTAAGTAGTATTCCATTGTATGGATATACCATATATATATTTTTTTTTTTTCACAAACATCTTTTGATGAACATTTGAATTGTGCCCAGCTTTTGGATATTGCAAGGAAGCTAAAGCATTCCACAAATCTTTGTGGGAACATATGCTTTCATTTTGCTTGGGTAAATATTTAGGACTGTAATAACTGAGTCATATGATTGTTGTTGTTAGGTGCCATTGGGTTGGTTGCCACTCATAGTGACCCAATGCACAACAGAACAAAACACCATACTCATATTATTGCTATATTTGAGCCCATTGCTGCTGCCAATGTGTCAATCAATACCACTGAGGGTCTTCCTCTTTTTTGCTGATCCTCCACTTTACCAAGCATGACGTCCTCCTCGAGAGATTGTTCCTTCCTGGCAACATATCCAGAGTATGAGAGACAAAGTCTTGGCATCCTGGTTTCTAAAGAACATACAGGGTGTACTTCTCCCAAGACAAATTTTGTTTTCTTCTGGCAGGTCATGGTGCCTTCAATATTCTCCAACATCATAATTCAAACATATCAATTCTTCTCCTTATTCATTGTCCAACTTTCACATGCATATGTTGTTGTTGTGTGCCATTTAATAGTTTCCCAGGCATAGTGAACCTTTATAGGATTTCTGAGGCTATAAATCTTTGCCAAAGCAGAAAGCTTCATCATTCTCCTATGGAGTGACTGTTGGATTCGAGCCACCGACCCTGTGGTTAACAGCTCAACACCAGAACTCACATGCATGACTCAATTTAAATCACCATGGCTTAGGTCAGATACACCTTAGTTCCTTTAGTTCTTTGCTCTATAAGACTTTGTGGTTGTTGTTAAGTGCCATCGAGTCAGTTCTGACCCATAGTAACCCTATATACGATTTCCAAGGAGCAGCTGGTGAGCTTGAGCCACCAAATTTGTGATTCAAACCTATTTTGCATTCCAGCACATTAACCAACAGCACCACACCAGAACTCCTTTAAAGAAGTCTTTTAAAATTGGGCAGCAGATTTGCCCACTTTAAGGTGACTGCTTCTTGGTCTTTGGATGGGTTACTCATGAGCATAATTAAGTGTTATGGAATTCCTATTCTTTGCAACATTATCCATAGTTTGTTATGATCCACACAGTTGAATGCTTTTGCACAGTCAATAATGCACAAATTAACATGTTTTTGTTATTCTCTGCTTTCATCCAAGATCCATCTGATGTCAGCAATGTTATCCCTCACAACCTCTTCTGAATCCAGCTTGAATTTCTTGCATTTCCTATTGATGTACTGCTACAATTTTACTTGCTTGTGATATTAATGGTATTGTTTGATGATTTCCACATTCTGGTGGTTTACCTTTCTTTGGAATGGGTGTAATATGAATCTTTTTCGAATCAGTTGGCCAGGTAGCTGTCTTCCAAATTTCTTGGCATTGATGAGTGAGTACCTCTAACACTGCATGAGTCTGTTGAACGATTTCAATTCCTGGAGCCTTGTTTATCGCCAATGTCTTCAGTGCCGCTTGGATTTCTTCTTTCAATACCATCAACTCTTCATCATATGCTACCTTTTAAAATGGTTGATCATTACCCAATTCTTTTTGTACAATGACTATGTATTCCTTTCATATTCTTTTGATGCTTTTTAATGTCATTTAATTTTTTGCCTAATATTACAAGTTGAGGCTTGAATTTTTTACTTAGTTTTTTCTCAGCTTGAGAAATGCTGAGCATGTTCTTCCCTTTTGGTTTCCCAGCTCCAGGTCTTTGCATATTCATTATAGTATTTGACTTTGTTAAATATTTCAATAATATTGACAAACAGCTGTGCTTTGAAATTTTCTGTTCAGCTCTTTTACTTCCTCATTTCTTCCATTTGCTTTAACCTCTCTACACCTCAAGAGCACGTTTCAGAGTGTCTTCTGACATGCACTTTGGTCTTTTATTGTTTTTTCTGTCTTTTTAATTAATTTTTGCTTTCTTCCTGTATGATGATCTTGATGTCATCACACAACTCCTTTATCCTTCGGTCGTTAGTGTCTAATGCCTCAAATCTGTTATTGAAATGATCTCTAAAATCAATTGGGATATATCCCAGGTCATATTTTGGCTCTGGTGGTCTTGTTTTAATTTTTGTCAGCTTCAGCCTGAACTTTCATAAACAATTGATGGTCTGTTTCACAATCAGCCCCTAGCCTTGTTTTGGTTAATTATATTGAGATTCTTTATTGTCTTTTCCCATAGAGGTAGTAAATTTGATTCATGTATATTTCATCCAGTGAGGCCCAGGTGTATAGTTACATTTTATATTGTTGGAAAAAGGTGTTTGCAATGGAAGTCTTTGGTCTTGCAAAATTCTATAATGTGATCTCCAGCATTTTTTTCTATCAGGAAGACCATATTTTCATACTAATCCTTCCTCTTGTTTCCACCTTTCACATTCCAATCACCAGTCTGTATCAATGCATCCTTGATTGTATGTTTGATTAATTTCAGACTGAATAAGTTGGTAGAATTCTTCAGTTTCATCATCACTGGCTTTAGTGGTTGGTGCAAAACTTTGAATAATAGTCATATTAACTGTTATCCCTTGTGTTGCTCATTGTTAGGTGCTGTTGAGTTGGTTCTGACTCATAGCAACCATGTATACGTTTCCGAGGCTTTAAATCTTTGTGGAGCAGAAAGCCTCATCTTTCTTCTGCAGAGCAGCTGGTGTGCTCAGACTACTGATCTTGTTATTCACAGTCAAATGCTTCCTACAAAGCCACTGTGCTCCCCTGTTCTTGAGATGGTTTCTACATTTAGGTGGAATACATTCAAGTTCATATTTTGACTCTTGTGGAATTGTTTTAATTTTCTTCAGTTTTAGCCTGAACTTGCATATGAATAATTGATGGTCTGTTCCATAGTCTGCTGCTGGCCTTGTTTTGACTGACAATATGGAGCTTTCCCACCGTCTTTTCTTACAGATATAGTCAGTTTGTTTCCTGTGTATCCCATCTGGTGAGGTCCATGTGTATGTTTATGTTGTTTTAAACGGTATTTGCAATGAAGAAGTTGTTGATCTCAGCAAATTCAATCATGCAGTCTCAGAATAATTTCTATCACCAAGGCCATATGCCACAACTACTGATCCTTCCTCTTTGTTCCCAACTTTCATATTCCAATCACCAGTAATTATTACTGCATCTTAACTGCATGTTTGATTAATTTCAGACTAAAGAAGTTGGAAGATTTCTTCAATTTCATCGGCACTGACTTCAGTGGTTGGTCGTAAATTTAAGTAATGGTTGCATTAACTGGTATTTCTTGTAGGCATATGAATATTCTATAACAGAGAGCATTGTACTTTTGAGATAGATCTTGAAGTGTTCTTTATGATGATGATTGCGGCACCATTCTTGAATTTGTCATTCCTGGCATAGTAAACCTGATTCAAAATGACCATTTCAACTCACTAATGCCTAGGATATAAATTGTTATGTATTCCATTTCATTTTTGACAACTTCCAATTACCCTAAATTCTTACTTCACACATTCCATGTTCTGATTATTAATGGATGTTTGTATTTGTCTTCTCAGTTTGAGTTGTGCCCCATCAGCAAATGAAGATTCTGAAAGCTTTGCTCCATTCACGTCATTATGGTTAACTCTTGCTTTCAGGAGGCAGCTTTTCCCAGTCATATTTTGTGCCTTCTAACCTGAGGGGTTCATGTTCTGGCACTGTATCTGAAAATGTTCTGTTGCTATTCATAATGTTTTCATTTTCTGGTTCTACATCTGATAATTTTTTGCCACTATTCATGAGGTTTTTAGTGCAGGAGTGTGGTGATGTAGGACAAATAGTGGATTGTTAACCTAAAAGTTGGCGGTTAAAACCTATCAGCTGCTCCTTGAAAACCCTATACAGGATTGTTATGAGTCAGAACTGACTCAGGAACACTTAACAACAACAACAACTACTACAGGAAAAAAATCTCTGATTGTAACATTGGCTGATTTTTGAGGTGTAAATACTACCACAATAGATGCAGTAAACACTGCCCTTAAAATTAATGAGAAGCCTGGTGTTACTTTAAATACCATATTTTAAATAACTTGAAATGGCTGATTTGTAATTACCAACTGTGATAGTTAAGGTTTTGTGGGAACTCGTTTGGGCAGTGATTCTCAGTGGTTTGGCAGCTAATATGTAGTTATCACTTCCATGATGAGATCTAATATAATGCAATCATTCTATGATGTGATCTTATGTAGTTATTGTATGATGTAAATCTTCATTTCTATGATGTTAATGAGGCTGGATGCATTCTACAGGATTAGGTTGTATCTTGACTCAATCTCTTTTGGGATATAAAAGGAAAGAGAAGTGAGCAGAGAAAGAGGAACCTACTACCACCAAAGAAGCTCTGATAGTGTAGTGGTTATGAGTCAGGTGGCTAATTTCAAGGTCAGCAGTTCAAAATTACCAGCTGTTTCATGGGAGAAAGATGAGGTTTTCTGCTCTAGGGAAGATGTGCAGCCTCAGAAACCCTATGCAGGGTTGCTATGAGTCAGAACCAACTCCATGGCACACCACCACCACCACTACCACCAAGACAGAAGAGTTGGATGTGGAATGCATCCCTTGGACCTGGGATCCCTGCACTGTGAAACACTTAGATCCATGGGAAGATTGAAGACAAGTCATATAGAGATCTCCAAGGAATACTGGGCCTACAGAAGCTGGTAACACAAATCTTCCTCTGAGTCAACAGAGAGAAACCCCCACCCTAGAGTTGGCACTCTGAATTTGTTCTAGTCTCCTAAACTGTGAGATAATCAATTTCTACTTGTTAAAGCCATCTACTTGTGGTATTTCTGTTAAATCAGCATTAGATAACTAAGATACCAACCTAATGTCATGGAACATGGAATGGGGAAGAAGTGCACAGTTATATAGTATTTCTTCCTACAAATACAATGCTGTTGTTGTTAGGTGCCATTGAGTCAGTACCTACTCATAGCGACCTTATGGACAGCAGAACAGAACACTGCCTGATCCTGGGCCAACCTCACTATTGTTGCCACACTTTAGCCCATTGATGCTGCCACTTTGCCAAACCATCTCGCTGGGGTTCTTCTTCTTTTTCTCTGACCCTCCACCCTACCAAACATGATATCCCTCTCCAGTGACTGGTCCCTCCTGACAATATATCAGAAGTATGAGAGACAAAGTTTGGCCATCCTGGCCTCCAAGGAGCACTCTGGCTGCACCATTTCTTCCAACACAGATCTGTTGGTTCTTTTTTTTTTTTTTTTTTTAATGCTTTATAGTGAATTATGTGATAGTTTACATGGGAGGACATCAGCTTCACAATGATCCCGTCGTATATCGTTTCCTTGCCATGGTTATAATCCCTTCCATGCATCATCCATCAACCAAAGGGTATACCCCGAAAGCCTGCCCCCCCGTTCGTCCACATACCGCCCCTCTCTCTCTCTGGGTTCAAAGTCTCCAGCTGCTCCATCTCCCCATGTCATCGTCTCTGCCTCCATCCCTGACATCACTTCTTCTCTGGGTAGGGTTCCGTTCTCTGCTCTTCTACTTTGATGGTCCCAGGGACCTCCGCTCCTAGAATGCAAGGTTAATCACACCCTTCCCCTTGCCCTTAAACGTCTACCTTTACATTTCCAGCCCTTACAATCAGTCCTGATAACAATTATTTGCTATTGTATCACAAGAGACATATCCGCATCTCCCTTTATCAGCCCTGAACTAGCCAGAATGGATACTACTCAGTGGAGATTCTACCTTGCCCCATGCCCTCTGGATCAAGGTGCCCTCTGGATCTAGGTCCCTCTTGAAAGCTTGTAAGCCAGTCACTTCTTGCCTCTGTATCCCCCCCATTCTGGGTAGCCAATGTCCAAGTTGCCCATCCCTGTCCTCTCCATGTGCGGAGGAGGTGGGAATGATGCTCACTGTGAAAATTTGTTCACTCTTTTGAGCTATTGCTTCCATACGTGTGTGTCAAGTTCATCAAATTGTATCAGATTATTCTTTTTTCCTCCTCTTCTTTCTTCTTCTTGTTGAGCTCTGATCATCCAGCCATTGAAGCCACGTCAAGTGGGTATTATCTGCAAGTGCAGGTGTACTTATGCATGTGCCCTCTCTTCTTATCAGCTGGACACTTCACTCTCCACTCTAGTCCTCTGTGGCTATGTCACTGACTCTGGGTCCAAGAGTGCCCCGGACTTGGCACACTGCTGGCCAACTAGGTCTCCATCCGGGTTCACAGGAGTCTATTGAGCATTGTAGGGCTTACCTCGCAGCTTCATTGCTGTTTTTCCCTCACTTCCCCTTATCGGTGACGAACGTGGTCACCAATCAGAGCATGCATTCCCATTGAGCCTTAGTCTTAGAAGGGGGTTTGCCCTGAGGGGGACCCGACCAATTGCCTTGATGTCTCTTGTTTGTTCTTGTAGTAATCAGTTGGCCTGTCTATATTGTTTTGTATTTTTCCTTTCAGTCTTTCTTTCAGGA
>NW_006408677.1:721955-722436 GCF_000296735.1 Chrysochloris asiatica | reverse complement strand
AGGTTTTGCATACATCATTATTTGCCTCTGTCCCACTTAAACTTCACATTCATCCTATCATATTTCATGTCATTGCAATGATTACAATCCCCTTCATGCATTATCAAGTATCCAAAGTGTACACCCCACAGGCATGCCCCCGCTGGCTGTCAGCAAACAGCTCCTCTCCCTCCCTGAGTCCACAGCCCCTCCATGCCATCATAGTCCCCCGACCATTTTGGGTCTGGGCAGTTTCCAGCCCTGCCCCCACCCCAAGATATACCAGTTAGTTATAGGCTGGATCCGGGACCACATGTTTTCTGTTGTGATGTTTCTGGCTGTTCCCCACCCCCTCAAGTGTCTATTTCACAATGGTAGGCAAGGGAGACCGAGATTCAAAAGATGGCCAACCATCCTAACATTATTCCCCTTTTTTTCCCCCTTTCAAGCCATGCCTCAATCCCTGTATCCTGAAGCCCTGTTATTCCAGGGTTGTGCATAC
>NW_006408677.1:704897-721632 GCF_000296735.1 Chrysochloris asiatica | reverse complement strand
TATGCAGTATTTCTCCTTTTGTGACTGACTAATTTCACTCAACATAATATCCTCAAGGATCATCCATGTTATGCGATGGCTTGCGGCTTCCTTGTTGTTCTTCAAGGTAGCGTAGTTTGTTTATCCATTCTTTAATTGATGAGCATTTAGGCTGTCTCCATTTTTGCTCTTGTAAATAGTGCTGCTATGAACATTGGTGTGCATATATCTACTCGTGTTATGGCTCATATTTCTCATGGGTAAATACCAAGTAGAGGAATTGCTGGATCATAACGTATTTCTATTTCCAACTTTCTGAGGAAGCGCCATGTTGCTTTCCAGAGTGGTTGGACCATTTTGCATTCCCACCAACAATGTAGGAGGGTCCCAGTCTCTCCTCATCCTCGCCAGCATTTATTGTCCTCTACTATTTTGATCTTTGCTACTATTGCTTGTGTGAGATGATATCTCATTGTTGTTTTGATTTGCATCTCTCTGATGGCTAGTGATTGTGAACATTTCTTCATATGTTTGTTGGCTGCCAGGATCTCCTCCTTGGTGAAGTGTCTGTTCATTTCCTGTGCCCATTTTATAATTGGGTTATTTGTCTTTTTCTTGTAGTGGTGTTGTAGTTTCCTATGTATTTTAGAAATGAGTCTCTTATATGATGTGTCGTTGCAAAAGATTTTTATCCCCATTCTGTGGGTTCCCTTTTTACTCTTTTGGTGAAGTCTTTTTATGTACATAAGTTTTTAATTTTTAGTATGTCCCAATCATCTATTTTGTCTACTTTTGTTTGTGTAATTTTCAAAATGTTTGGTAGTCTGTGTATGCCTGAATTAGCATCCTCACATTTGTTCCTATTTTTTCATTGATGACCTTCATAATTTTAGGATTCACATTTAGATCTTTAATCCATGCTGAGTTCATTTTTGTATAGGGCGTGAGGTAAAGGTCTTGTTTCAATATTTTGCATATCGCTTTCCAGTTCTGCCAGGACCATTTGTTAAAGAGACTGTCTCCTCCCCATGCAATATACCTAGGCATTTTATCGAAAATCAGCTGGCTGTATGTGGGTGGGTTAATTTCTGGATTCTCAATTCTGTTCCATTGATCAATGTATCTTTCATTGTACCAGTACCGGGCTGTTTTGACCACTGAAGCCATGTAGTAAAATTTGAAATCGGGGAGTGAGAGGCCTCTAACCTTGTTCTTCTTAAGCAGTGCTTTGCTTATCCTGGGTCTCTTCCATTTCCATATAAAGTTTGTAATTGTTTTTTTCCATCTCTTTGAAGAATGTTGTTGGAATCTGGATTGGGATTGTATTATATGTGTAAATTGCTTTGGGTAGTATTGACATTTTTATTATGTTGAGTCTTCCTATCGAGGAACATGGTATGTTCTTCCACTTCTGTAGGTCTCTTTTGGTTTCTTGTAGTAGTGTTTTGTAATTTTCTTTGTATAGGTCCTTTGTTTCTCTGGTTATGTTTATTCCTAAATATTTCATCCTTTGTGTGGCTATTGTAAATGGTATTGCTTTCCTATTGTCCTTTTCATTGCCATCATTGTTGCTATAGAGAAATCCAACTGATTTTTGTATGTTGATCTTATACCCTGCCACTTTGCTGAACCTTTTGATGAGAGTCTAATAGTTTTTTTTACTGAATCTTTGGGGTTTTCTATGTATAGGATCATATCATCTGCAAATAAGGAGAGTTTTACTTCCTCTTTGCCCATTTGGATGCCTTTAATTTCTCTATCATGCCATATAGCTTTGGCACAGCACAGTATTGAATAGGAGTAGTGATAAAGGGCATCCTTGTCTGGTTCCTGTTCACAGAAGGAAGGCTTTCAGCTTCTCTCCATTGAAAATGATGTAGGCTCTTGGTTTTGTATATATGTTCTTGATTATGTTCAGGAATTTCCCTTTAATTCCTACTTTGTTGGGTGTTTTTATCAGGAATGAATGTTGGATTTTGTCAAATGCCTTTTCTGTATCAATCGATAATCGATAATGGCATTCTTTCCTTATCTTTGATTTTGGAGAGCTTGATTATTATATGTCTTGGTGACTTTCTTTTGGGGTCTATCCTTCCTGGGGTATATTTGGCTTATTGAATGTTTATCTTCTCATATTTCAAAATGTTAAGGAAGTTTTCTTCCAGAAGCTCTACAACTATTTCCTCTGTGGACTTCTCTGATTCTTCCTATTCTGGAATGCCAATAATTCTTAAGGTGTTCCTCTTCATGTTATCCAGCATGAATCTTAGACTCTCTTCAGATTTTTTAATCCTTTTTTCAGCTTGCTCTTCTATCATAGCAGTATTGAGAGATTTGTCTTCCAGCTCGCTAGTTCTGGCTTCCATCTCTTCTTTCAGCGTATTGTCAATTTCTGATGTCTTATTATAGATCATCTGGACATCTTTTTGCAAGTTTTGAATTGTTTCCAATGCTGTATCAATTTTATTTGATTGCTCCTGTAGGCTTTCCTGACTTCTTCCTTGTTTTCCTCCACCCCTTCCCCTTTTCGGAGCATTTGAATTTGTTTCCATATCATTCTTATGAATTCTTTCTCAGGCATATCCAAGCCCTGCTCTTCCTCCTCTATAAAGCCTTTGTCTGTCTCCAGCTCATTTGCATTAGCTACTCTTTTCTGTTTTTGAACTTGTTTTGATATCAATTGTTGCCTTTTATTCGTCATGATAGTTATGTGGAGTTTTTTTTTTTTTTTTTCAAAGCTTAAGTGAATGTTTGTTGTTAAGCTTACTGGGTGTCTCCTGGTTGATATGATCAGGAGATAGGCTTCCCTTTTCACATGTAATGCTTAGCGGGTATTGTTGGGTCTTTTCTCAGTGGTGCAATATTATGGGGTATGCTTATGGCTTAGCTATATGGCCATGATTACTGTCTCTTCTTGGGAGAAAAAGCTCCCACCTCCAGGAAAGATGTGTGATCAAAAGGACCAAAAGCAGAAGTAATATAAATGCATAGACAAAACTCACCACTTTGGAACAGAAATGAAGCTGTGGTTGACTGTCCTGAGCTACACCATCAGTGTGTGTGCAATTAGAAGCCTCCAGCAGGTGGTGGGGGTCCACTCTCTCAGGCCCCTCCTCTAGTCACTACAGTAGAGGTGTGCAGGTAGATATTGGGGAGTCAATGGGAGAAAAATTGTCCACTATTTTTGTCTCTGAAGGTCACTTAGGTATCTGTGTGTGCACAGTGCAATTCTCGGTATCGTTGAGTCCTTTTATGTTGGGGTTTTATAGATGCTTTGAATTGGTCCTGCACAGGGAGTTTAGGCAGTGCAGCAGCCACAGACCGCAAGGGCAGCAGTTTGAAACCACCAGCCGCACCACGGAAGAAAGGTGAGGCACTTCAATCCTGCTCAGACCCACAGCCCCAGAACCCCGCCCAGGGTCGTCTGGAGTCGGAACCTACTCCACAGTGCAGTGACGCTAGTTGTTCCGCTGGAGAAACTTTTGGATCTGTGGTATATTCCATCTGGTGAGGTCCAGGTATATAGTCATCTCTTATGCTGTGTAAAGAAGGTATTTGAAATGAACAAATCATTGATTTTGCAGAATTTTATCATGTGATCTCCAGTATTATGTCTATCACCAAGGCCATATTTTCCAATGATTGATCCTTTCTCTTTGCTCCCAACCTTTGCATTCCAATCACCAGTAATGATCAATATATCTTGATTGCATGTTTGATCAATTTCAGATTGTAGAAGTTGGTAGAATACTTCTGTTTCATCCTCACTGGCTTTAGTGGTTGGTGTGTAAATTTCAATAATAGTGGTATTAACTGGTCTTCCCTGTAGGCACATGGATATTATCCTATCACAGTCAACATTGTACCTCATTACTGATCTGGATAGGTTCTTTTTGTCAATGAATGCAATACCATTCCTCTTTAATTTGTCATTCCCTACATTGTTAACCATGTGGTTGTCAGGTTCAAAATGGCCAATATCAGTCGATTTCAGCTCACTAATGCCTAAGATATCGATGTTTATGCGTTCTATTTCATTTTTGACAATTTCTAATTTTCTTAGATTCATACTTCATACATTGCATGTTCTGATTGGTAATGGATGTTTACAGCTGTTTTTCTTCATTTTGAGTTGTGCCTATCAGGAAATGAAGGTCCCATGGGCTTTACTCTATTCCCTTTATCATGGTCAACTCTACTTTGAGGAGGCAGCTCTTCCCCAGTCACATTTTGAGTGCCTTCCAACCTAAGGGGCTCATTTTCCGGCATTATATCTGACAAGTTTTCTCTGCTATTCATAAGGTTTTCAATGTCTAAATATTCTGAAGTAGTTTGCCACTCCTTCTTCCTAGTCTGTCTTATCTGGAAGCTCATCTGAAACCTGTCCACCATGGGTGACCCTACTCATATATAAAATACCAGTGGCATAGCTTCCAGAATCACAGCAACTCACAAGCCACCACAGTACGACAAACTGACAGATGAGTGGTGGACAAATACAATAGATACAGAGAAACTCAAAAGCATAGATAATAAGAAAATGATTAAGAAGTGATGCATTTAGAGTTTTTATTACCTTTATTTTAAGTATATTTAATTTAAGTATAAATTTTGATATTTTACTTTAAATAATAGTTGTGTTTAGCAACTGATTTGCAAACTTCCTAAACTTCAACAATCTGCTCTTATGAGCCAGTTCATGCCAGCTCTAACCTATCACTGCATGGATTCCTTATGGAACCCCTAAGGAGTCCATGGATCAAATTCAGGGCATTTTTGCTTTAAAAAAAGAACTATTATGAGAAAAATGCATATTCATTTTTCCCATCTAATTGAAATTCAGCATTTACCTTGATTATTGTTGTTTTAAATGCCAATGAGTTGGTTCCGACTCATAGTGACCCTGTATAGGGATTTCAAGAAGCTGCTGGTGGGTTTGAACTTCTGACCTTGTTGTTTTCAGTCCAGAATGCACTGTAGAACGAGGATAGTTACTATACTCACTGCTTCTTGTTGTTATTAAGTGTCATGGAATCAGTTCCGACTCATAGCGACACTGTATGGGATTTCCCAGAATATGAATCGCTGACCTTGCTTATCCTACAGTGCCACACCAGGACTAGATGACTGCTAGACCTTATTTAATACCCTAGTATATGGCACATATATTATTGCTATATCATGAACTTTATAATGCTTGCCTTAAAGAGTTATGGTGAGTAAAAATGACCAACCAGGCTTACTGGAAGCCCCGAGACTATGGGTCTTAAACAACCTTCAAACCTGGAACTGAACTCACGTCCATGGCTCAACTTGCAGCCAAACAACAGATAGGTCTATGAGGTACACACTAATGCCAAGATGGTACCCACTTCTTCTATTTTTTTAATGTTGTTGTTGTTATGTGCTGTGGAGTCAATTCTGACTCATATCGACCCTGTACAGGGTTTCTGAGGTTGTAAATCTTTATGGGAGCAGAAAGCCTCATCTTTCTCCTGCGGAACCACTGGTAGTTTCAAAGTGTTGACCCTGAAGTTAGCAGCCCGATTTGTAACCACTACACTACCAGAGCTCCTTATTGAATATAGGAAACTAAAAAGATAACATTTTCCCAAGGACAAAGAGAGAAGGTAGGAAGGGACAGGAAAGAAGGACTACTGGAAGTGGGATAAGTGCTGTTCCATTGGGGATATTGCGATCAGTGTCCCAAAACCAAATGTGTATGAATTGTTGAATGGAAAGCTATTTTGCTCAGTAAACTTACGCCCAAATCACAATACAAAATAAAAATTGAAACACAAAAAAACCGAACACAACCTTATGGATCACACATATACACAAAATTAGATAAATAAAAGGAAGGTTTTCAGTTAAATACGAAGTTTTATTTAAAAAATAAAGGTGTTATGAGATAAAATGAGTGTCTGACAAGCATTAGGTGATCAATACATGGTTTTCCATCTCTTTCATTTCAGTATTCACGGAGAATCACTGACCTACTCCAAATGGTCATTTGCCTGAATTCACAATGTTATAGTAATTTTTTGAGGAGGGAGAAAACTCCTTGAGTCTGAAAAGAAAGTGATGTCCTTTCCTGATTGCAGCACCAATTACTGGCTTCTAGAGGAGTCTGCTATCTGTCTCAGCCTCAGGTTGGGGAACAGGAAGATTTCTGAGGAGAGAATGGTAGAGTCTGACCCTCCCACCTTTAGTTGTTAGCTACTTTAATCTGCCCCTGATTCTAGTCTTTTATGGACTCTCATCAAGCATTACCTCACCCAAATACATAATCTTTAACTAAGCCCAGAAGGCAGGACACAGCTTCCAGGATGTTGATGTAGTGGCTTTCCATCTGTGGACTTTGTCCAGTGGGCAAAATCTCTGTGGACCACCTGTGCCTCCAACTCTTATTTGCCACACAACCCAAACTCCTTAATGCTAATGGGAAGGTTGGCACCACAATAAATGAAACACCCATGAGATGATGTCTGGTTTAAATGTCATAAGTGAATTATTTATTTATGCCAACTGTCGAGAACCGGCCTCGACATAGGGGTTCGGTTCACGAAGTAGGGAGATCTGGCTGCGACAGAGATAGATAAAGAATACTCACAAAGACACAACAAAAGAGACAAGAAGACACCCCGAGACCAGAGTGGATGTGCCACTGGCATCAGACAGATCCTGCATTGTAAACCAAAGTATGGAGTGGAGTCGGTTCTGACTCATAGCAACCCTGTACAGGGTTTCCGAGGCTGTAAATCTTTATGGGAGCAGAAAGCCTCATCTTTCTCCCACAGAACAGCTGGTATTTTCAAACTGCTGACCTTGCGGTTTGCAGCCTGATTCGTAACCACTATGCTACCAGCCTTGTCATACTGCAAATGTTTACTCATACAAGAGATTTTGTCTGTATATGGACCTACTCAGGATGAACTTTGGAGAACTCCTAAAGCCTCATTTGGAGACTCCATTTTGTAACTGTTGCTTTTCAAGAGTGCTTCATGCTCATTTGATCGTATAGTAAATTCACATATAAATTTCCTTACTTGTTTTTTGGTAGCAAGACAACAGAGACTTGTGGAAAGAGCACTGAATTTGCAGTTAGATCAGAATTTACATCCTATCTGTGCAAATAAGGAGTGGTGGGAGTTCCATAAGTTTTCTCAAACTCTCTGAGCCTCAGTTGTGTCCTCTTCTTAAAACAGATAGCTACTCTATAGGGAAGTTGTGAATGTTAACCAGAATAAGATATTCTGTACAATTGTTAAATTCTATTGATTCAGTTTTGACTCATAGCGACCCTGTATAGGGTTTCAGAGGCTATAAATCTTTTCTGGGGAGCAGAAAGCCTCATCTTGCCCTCAGGAGTGGCTTGCAGTTTGCAGTCCAGTGCTTATTCTACAGCATCACTGTGCTCCATCTGTATAGTTAGGACAGTATATAAAACATAGATAACCCTTCTGTTCACTTATTTCTTTCCTCTTCCTAAGCCACAAAACAAATGTGATTGAAACCAAAAAGAAAGCAACACTATACAAGTGTCACATTTATACATTTCAAGGGAAGAATTTGTGCAATATTGGAATCTCCCAGCTCTCTTATGACTTCAGTCCCTTCTCTGAAGCCTGATCTCATAGTGCTTACCAAAGTCACTTTCTGGATAAACAATTTCCGTGTTCTATTACTTATCTTTTTGAAGTTATCCACCTTGCTAAACTCCAGTCTAGGATAATTCTAACTACCTCCTTTTCAACTTCTATAACCAAGAATGCTGAGTCCACTGAAGAAAACTATTTATACTTGTATAAACTGGTATTGTAACAAATGTGTGCTCTCTGATCTTAGGTGACTTTCAACTTTATACTGCTGGTCACACCCTTTGTCCAAACCCCAAAGTGACAATTCCAAAACTTCCAACCCTATCTTGTCCCCACTCTGTTTAGAATCTTACTTTAACTTCTACTTTATGAAGAAAACTGAAGGTCTTATGGATGGACTCTCAGTTTCTCACACCTAAGAATCATCTTTATCTGTACCTACCTTCATTTCCTTTCCTCTGGTTTTAGAAGAAGTTTTTCTTCTCTTGTCTAAGGCTAATATCTCTACCTATCTCTGATGCCTATCTTTAATTTTTCTCCAGGGACCTCATTCTTTTTAGCTGTTTTTTGTTTGTTTTTACCTTTGTAAATATAGCTTGCATTTTTCCATCAACATATTAACATGCCTCATCCTGAAAATTACAGTAATCCTCTCTGATGTGGCATTCCCTATCAAGCTATCACCCGTCTCTACCTTTCATAAGCTTCTTGTGAAATTTGCCACCTGCCCACATATTTCCAGTGAAACTGCTCTTGCAAAGGACACTAATGAACTAGTGGCCCAAACCAATCAACTCTTATGATTCTCATCTGACTTGATCATTCTCAGTGCATTTGGTACTGTTGAAGACTCACTTTTTGAAACTTTCTCCTATTTTTGACACATGTGGCACTATAGGATCAGCACTGGACTGCAAACCATAAGGTTGGCAGTTCAAATCAACCAGCTGCTCCTCGGAGACCCTAGACAGGGTCGTTATGAGTAGAAATTGACTCAACAGCACTTAACAACAATTTCAACCCACCTCTTTGTCCTTTCTACCATTCCTCTGTCAGTTTGTTGTACTGTGGTGGCTTGTGCCTTGCTGTGATGCTGAAAGTGATACCACTGGTATTTTAAATACCAGCAGGATCACCCATGGTGAACAAACCAATGGAGCTTCCAGACTAAGACAGACTAGGAAAAAGGAGAGGCAGACTATTGAATATTTGTTGTTGTTAGCAGGGGAACATTGTCATATATCATGTCATCATGTCAGAAGATGAAAACCTTATGAATGTCAGATATAGTGCCTGAAAGTGAGCTGCTCAGTTTGGAGGGCACTCAAAATACGATTGGGAAAGAATTGCCTTCTTAAATTACAGTTGACTATACATAATGATATTAATGGAACATAGCTTTCAGGACCTTTATTTGTGGATGGGACACAACTCAAAATCAGCAAAAACAGCTGGAAACATCCATTAATAATCACAACATGAAATGCATGAATTATGAATCTAGGAAAACTGTTTCAGTTTTTAAAAATGAGATGGAACATATCAAAACAAATATCTTAGGCATTAATGAGTTGAAATGGACTGATATTGGCCATTTTGAATCAGACAATCACATGGTTTTCTATGCTGGAATGCAAATTGAAGAGGAATGGCATCACATTCATCATCAAAAAGAGCATTTCAATATCTATCTTGAAATATAATGCTGTCTGTGATAGTATAATATCCATATGCTTACAAGGAAGACCAGTTAGTACCACTATTATTCAAATTTGTCCACTAATCACTAAGTCAGTGATGAAGCAATTAAAGAATTCAACCAACTTCTTCAGCCTGAAATTGATCAAACATGCAATCAAGATGCATTGATAGCTACTGGTGATTGGAATATGAAGGTTGGAAACAAAGAGGAAAGATTGGTAATTGGAAAATATAGCCTTGGTGATAGAAATGCTGGGGATTGAGTGATAGAATTTTTTCAAGACTAATGACTTATTCATTGTAAATACTTATTTTAAAATAACATAAAAGATGACTATACACTTGGATCTCACCAGAAGGAATACGCAAGAATCAAATTGACTAAATCTGTGGGAACAGATGGTGGAGAAACTCAATATAATCCGACAAAATAAGGGGAGGGGCAGACTGTGGAACTCAAATGCAAGTTCAGGCAGAAGCTGAAGAAAAATTAAAGAGTCCACAAGAGCCTACATATGACCTTGAATATATCCCACCTAAATTTAGAGATAAATCTTAAGATCAGAATTGATGCATTAGACATAATGACTGAAGACCAAAGAAGCTGTGGGATAACAGCAAGAACATCATACATAAAGAAAACAAAAGATAAATAGCAAGGATGAAAGAAAAGATGAAAATGGATGTTAGAAAAGACTCTGAAATTTACTCTTGATTTTAGAGAAGTTGAAGTGAATGGGAGAAATGAGGAAATAAAGCAACTGAACAGAAAATTGCTAAGGGCAGCTCAAGAAGACAAAATCGAGTATTATAATGAAATGCACAAAGACCTGGAGTTAGAACACCAAAAGAGAAGAACATGCTCAGCATTTCTTAAGCTGAAAGAACTAAAGATAAAAACCAAGCCTCAGGTTGCAATATTGAAGGAATCTATGGGCAAAATATTGAATGATGCAGAAAGCATCAAGAGATGATAGAAAAACAACACAGAGTTACTGAAGTCTTTGATGACCAACTATTTCAAGACATAGTATTTCAAGCAAGAACTAATGGTACTGAATGAAGCAGTCCAAGCTACACTGAAGGCATTGATGAAAAACAAGACTCAAGGAATTGACAGGATATTAATTGTAATCTTTTAACAAACTGATGTAGCACTGGAGGAGCTCATTCATCTGTGCCAATAAGGTTGGAAGACAACTACCTGGCCAACATATTAAAAGAGCTCCATTATATGCCCATTACAAATAGAGGTGACCCAATGGAACACAGAAATCATCTAACAATATCATTAATATCACATGCATGTAAACGTTTGCTGAAAATAATTCAAAAACAGGTGCGACGATACGTTGACAGGGAATTACCAGAAATTCAAGCTGGATTCAGAAGAGGACTTGGAACAAAAGATATCATTGCTGACATCAGATGGATCTTAGCTTAGAGCAGAGAATACCAGAAAGATGTTTACTTGTGCTTTATTGACAATGCAGAAGCCTTTGACTGTGTGGATCATGACAAACTATGGTTAACATTATGAATAATGGGTATTCCAGAACTCTTAAATCTGCTCACGAGTAACCTGTATACAGACCAAGAGGCAGTCATTCGAACAAAACAAAGAGACACTGAATGGTTTGAAATCAGGAAAGATATGTGCCAGGGCTGTATTCTTTCACCATACTTATTCATTCTATATGTTGAGTAAGTAATCTGAGAAGCTGAATTTTATGAAGAAGAGCTCGGCTTCAGGATTGGAGGAAGACTCATTAACAACCTGTGATATGCAGATGATACAACCTTGCTTGCTGGACCAATAAATAACATCATGATAAATGGAGAAAAGATTGAAGTTGTCAAAGATTTCATTTTGCTTGGATCCACAATCAACACTCATGGAAGAACAGTCAAGAAATCAAACTACGTGTTGAGTTAGGCAAATCTGCTGCAAAAGACCTCAGAATTTTAAAGCGCAAAGACATTAGTTTGAGGACTAAGGTGTCCCTGACCCAAGCCATGGTGTTTTCAGTTGTCTCACATGCATGTAAAAAGTTATACAGTGAATAAGGAAGAAAGAATAATCGATGTACTTTAATTATGGTACTGGAGAAGAATATTGAAAGTACCAAGAACTGCCAGAAGTACAAACAAATCTGTCTTGGAAGAAATAGAAACCGAATGCTCCTTAGAAGTAAGAGTGATAAGACTTTGTGTCTCATACTTTGAATATATTATCAGGAGGAACCAGTCCCTGAAAGAGGACATCATGCTTGGTAAAATGGAGGGTCAACCAAAAAGAGGAAGACCCACAAAGAGATGGATTGGCATAGTGAATCAGTAATGGACTCAGGAGTAGCAACAATTGTAAGAATGGGAAAAACTGGGCAGTGTTTTGTTCTGTTTTGTATCAGGTTACTATGAGTCTGAATCGATTCAATGACACCTAACAATAACAACTTTTTCATTTTGCTGAATTTACTTCATTTTTTGTTGTTGTTCCTTTAATGGTAGTTTCCCTTATATTCTTAATCTATTCAATAGTTCTGAAAAATTTAATTATTGTCATGTTTTTCTCTACCACTCATAAAATTATTGAACTCTCACTACCACATTTTAGCTCCGTATGGTATTCTCCAATTGGATGTTCCACAGATACCTCAAAGGTATCTTAACTTTCCCCACCCCAAAACCTATTTCTATTCTCCCCACCCCAAAACCTATTTCTACTCCCAAGTTATCTCATCCATGGAAGCAGCAATCAGGAAACCAAAGAACATATTTCTTTAGTCAAATCTACAGGAAAGACCTCTTTAAAATGTTAAAAAGCAAAGATAACACTTTAAGAACTAAAGTGCACCTGACCCAAGCCATGGTATTTTCAATAGTCTCATATGCATGTGAAAGCTTGGCAATGAATAAGGGAGAAAAGAATTGATGCCCTTTTATTATGGTGTTGAGGATGAATATTGAAAATAGCCATGGACTTTCAGAAGAACAAATAAGTCTGTCTTGGAAGCAGTACAGTCAGAATGTTCCTTAGAATCGAGGATACTGAAATTTCAGCTCATGTACTTTGGGCATGTAGTCAGGAGGAAACAGTCCCTGGAGAAGGACATGAAGCTTGATAAATTAGAGGGTAAGTGAAAAAGAGGAAGAATTTCAATGAGTGAGACTGACAAAGTGACTGCAACAATGAGCTCAAACCCATGCAAAGGCTTACCAAGCCACTTGTTTCTCTGGGCTAATTCTAGTACCCCTTTTAGCTAATCCAATCAGTTATAGGCTGAAGATGGGCTTAACAAGCTTACTGTAATCATATTTAACAATATTCCTTGCGATCCCAATTAAATGTCTGTTTTCTAGTAGTAGAATGTGGAAACCAATATCCACAAGACAGCCAAATACCTTAACATTATTTCCCTTCCTTAATCCATTCAGATTCTATCTTTGTTTGTTTGTTTGTTTTATTGTGAATTATGTGATAGTTTTACATTCATCCTATCATATATCGTTTCATTGCCATGGTTACAATCCCCTCCATGCATCATCAATCAACCAAAGTGTGTACCCTACAAGCCTGCCCGCCGCCCCCCACCCCCGTCATCAGCACACAGCCCCTCTCCCTCTGAGTCTAAAGGCCCCAGCTGCTCCATCTCTCCATGTTATATCTTGATCCCTATGTCACAGAACCCTATTTTTCTGAGGGTGAATATGCATCGCTATTTACTCTATTCCATTTAGCCCAGTCATACCTCCATAAGTCTTCCCTATATCTTCCTTGTTCATCCACCCCTTCTCCCTTCTTGTATATTGCCCCCCTCCTTGTATATTGCCCTTCTCATCACCTGAGCTATCATGTGTCTATCCCCTAACTTGTGCATTACTGTCTCCTCCCTCACACCACTGGTAAACATCAAGGAGTTTTTCATTTAGTATGGAAATCTTTTCTTAAACTTTTGCAAGAATGGCCTTTTGCAATATTTGTCCTTTTGTGGCTGACTAATTTCACTCAGCCCAATATGCTCAAGCTTCATCTATGTTATGAGGTGTTTTGAAGCTTCATTATTCTTCCAGGTAGCGTAGTGTTCCATTGTTTATATATACCAAAGTTTCTTTATTCGTTCTTCCATTGATGGCACTTAGGATGTTTCCATCTTTTTGCTATCGTGAATATTGTTGCAATAAATATTGGGATACATATGTCTACTTGTGTTCTGGCTCGTATTTCTTGTGGCTATATACCAGGTAGAGAAATTCCTAGATCATAAGTTGTGTATATTTCCAACATTCTGAGGAAGCTCCATACCGTTTACCAGAGTGGTTGAACCATTTTACAGTCCTACCAGCAATGTAGGAATGTCCTAGTCTCTCCATACTCTCATAAGCATTTATTATCCTCTGCTTTTTTTTTTTTAACTTCCCTGTTATTGCTAGTGTGAGATGATATCTCATTATTGTTTTGATTTGCATCTCCTGACCCAAGCCATGGTATTTTCAGCAACCTCATATGCACGTGAAAGCTGGACAGTGAATAAGGAAGACTGTAGAAGAATTGATGCCTCTGAGCTATGGCGTTGGAGGAGAATATTGAAAGTACCATGGGCTGCCAAAAGAACCAATAGATCCGTTTTGGAAGAAGTGCAGCCAGAGTGCTCTTTGGAGGCCAAGATGGCCGAACTTCGTCTCTCATACTTTGGACATACTGTCAGGAGGGACCAGTCGTTGGAGAAGGATATCATGTTTGGTAAGGTGGAGGGTCAGAAAAAAAGAGGAAGACCCCCAATGAGATGAATTGGCAAAGTGGCAGCATTGATGGGCTCAAGTGTGACAACAATTGTGAGGTTGGCCCAGGATCGGGCAATATTTTATTCTGCTGTGCATAAGATCGCTATGAGTCAGTACTGACTCGATGGCACCTAACAACAACAACAATAATCGCTAATGATGGTGAACATTTCTTCATATGTTTATTGACTGCCTGAATGTTTTCCTTGGTGAAGTGTCTGGTCATGTCCTGCGCCCATTTTTAAATTGGATTATTTATCTTTTTCTTATAGAGGTGTTGTGGTTTCCTATAGATTTTAGAGATTAGTCCCTTGTCTGATATGTCATTGCAAAAAAAATTTACCAGTCTGTATGCTCCCTTTTTACTCTTTTGGTGAAATCTTTGAAGCACATATGTTTCTAATATTTAGTGTACTCCAGTCATCTATTTTGTCTTCTATTGTTTGTGCATTTTTTGTAATGTTTGATTGTCTATCTATGCCCTATATTAGAGCCCTTAAATGAGTTCCTATTTTTTCATTGATGACCTTTATAGTTCTGGGGTTCACATTTAGGTCTTTAATCCATGTTGTTTTTTGTATATGACATGAGGTATAGGTCTTGTTTCATTCTTTTACATATTGATTTCCAGTTTTGCCAGCCCCCTTTGTTGAAGAGACTATCTCTTCCCCATTTAATGTATTTTGGCCCTTTGTCAAAGATCAGTTGACTGTATGTGGATGGTTTAACTTCTGGATTCTCAATTCTGTTCCTTTGATCTGTATATCTTTCATTGTGCCAATACCAGGTTTTTTGATCAGTGTGGCTATATAGTAAATTTTGAAATCAGGGAGTGAGAAGCCTCCAACTTTGTTCTTCTTTTTTTAAAAAAATTTTATTGTGAATTATGTGGGTTTACATGGGAGAGCATCAGTTTTACATTCATCCTACCGTATTTTGTTTCACTGCAATGATTACAATCCCCTCCATGCATCATCAGATAACCAAAGGATACACCCACAGGCATGACCCCTTGGCCATCAGCACACAGTCCCTCTCCCTCCCTGAGTCCAATGTCCCCAGCCGCTCCATCTGTCCACATCATCTTCTCGGCCTCCATCCCTGGCGTCACTGCCTCTCTGGGTAGGGTCCCCCTCTCTGCTCTTCTCACTTGATGGTCCCAGGGACCTCCGCTCCTGGGTTGCAAAATCAATCACTCCCCTCCTTTTGTCAAAAAACATCTACCTCTACATTTCCGACCCTCACAGTCAGTCCTGATGGCAATTATTCACTATTGTACCACAAGAGTCCTATCCCTATTTCCTTTCGCCAGCCTGGTCCCAACAGATTGGAAATCATTCAGTGGAGGTTCTACCTACCCCTGCCCCATCTGGAACTAGGCGGTCTCTTGAAAGTTTGTAAGCCAGTCACTTCTTGCCTTTATAACCCCCCTCCCCATTTGGGGTAGCCAATGTCTAAGTTGCCCATCCCTGTCAAACCCTGTGTAATGAGGGGGTGGAAGTGATCCTCGCTGTAAAGACTTGTTCCCTTTTTTTGAGCTACTACATCCATACGTATAGGTAAAGTTCATCAAACTGTAGTGGGTTACTCTTTGTTCTTCTTCTTCTTCTTCTCTCTTCTTCTAGTCGAGCTCTGATCAGTGGGTACTATCTGCAAGTATGGCTATTCTTGTGCATCTCTTCTCACTTCATATCAGCTGGATGCTTCACTCTCTGCTCTAGTCCTCTGTGGTCATATCACTGCCTCTGGGCCCAGGAGTCCCCGGCTCTTGCCATAAATTCTGGCCATCCAGGTCTTCACCCAGGTCCACAGGAGTCTATTGAATGTGGTTGGACTTAGATCCCAACTTCATTGCTGATTTTCCCCCTTCTTCTCCTTATTGGTGACCAATGTGGTCACCAGCCAGACCATATGCCTGCTTGTGTATTCCCCTTGAGTCTTAGTCTTGGAAGGGAGTTTGCTCTGAGGGGACCGGACCACTTGCCTTGATGGCTCCCAGGCAAGCAGCTTACTTGTTCTTGTAGTAATCAATCATACTGCCATTATTGTTTCTGATTTTTCCTGCTGATCTTTCTTCACGAAGTATCTTCTGTTCTTCTAGCCACTCCAAGCTGGTCTACTCTTCCTTTCCAGTGGAAATTTCCCACCTTAGACAATTCTGGATGGGATTCTGGTTTCCACCTATGGTCTTATGCAATGTGAAAGCTCCACAGGAGATCTCGTTCACTGGGAAATTTCTAGCCCCCTTTGAGGTATTCCAATGAGTTATAGGCTGAAGATGGACTTACAATCTTTATATTGTGATTTCTGGCTATTTCCCGACCCCAAGTGTCTATTTCACAATTGTAGGCAAGGGAAACCAATATTCAAAAGACAGCCAAGCATCTTAAAACATTATTCCCCTCTTTTACCCTTTCAAACCATGACTCAATCCCTGTATCCCGAAGCCATGTTGTTCCAAAGTTGTGCATACATCGTCATTTACCTCTGTCTGACTTAGCCCATGAGACCCTGCCTAACTGTTCTCCCATCTGTTTCTTCCATTCCCCTCCCCCTTCTTGTGTATTGCCCCACCCCAGCACCCAAGTGTTCCTGTGTTCTAACTTCTCCTTCCTCCCTCCCTTCCTCTCATCCCATACATCCTGGTGATCAACAATTATATATATATA
>NW_006408677.1:664075-684875 GCF_000296735.1 Chrysochloris asiatica | reverse complement strand
TACAGCCCTCTCCTTCTCTTTCCCATGGTAAAAAAAAACAAAAAAAACAAAAAAAAAAACAAAAACAAAAACAAAAAAACAGAACAAAAAGCAAACAGGAAAAGTTCAAGGCCTGCTCTTGGCCTGAGTATCTGTCGGCCGTTTGATTTTAAGTGGAAACTGTCTCTTTAAATTTTGAGGAGATCTATGCACGTGCGTAGTAGAACCCTCAGAAGGTGGGGCTGGGGTATCCACTAGCTCAGGCACCCCTATAGTTACCAGAATGGAGGTACGCAGACAGCAAGGGACAAACGAAAAGATACCCAAAAAAAAGAATGTCCACACCTCTATCTCTGCGGCTCTGTCAGGCATCCGTGGCTGCTTTGATTCTTTCCCCACTTGGCCCCACACAAAATGGTGGCTCCTGTAGCAGCTGAGCGTCCCGAACCAGGAAGCAATGGTTTTCTTGCTTCTGCCACAAACTCCCCAACTGTAAGTCTTCCAACCTTCTAAATATTCCTTTATATGTGATTCAGAGTACTGGGACCATCCCCTGAGCCTTCTTGGTCCTGTATTCTGTGTCGTTCCCGGCAGAGCTCGTCAATGCACTTCCACCCGATCCACCTCCATTTCTGGAAGTCCTGGTCTGCTTCTAATTGTTGGAGATGTTGTGTTAATATGCTGATTTTGGTTCTTTATTTTTGGATGTGTGCATTTATTGCTATAAATTGTCTTCTTAGCACTGCTTTTGCTGTGTCCCAAAGGTTTTCGTATGTTGTGTTTTCATTCTCATTTGTTTCTTAGAAATGTTTAATTTCACTTTTTATTTGTTCTACTACCCAGTAGCTTTTAAGCAGGGTGGTATTAATTTTCCATGTATTTGATTTTATTTCTTTGATTTTCCTATCATTGATTACTAATTTAAAAGTACTGTGTTTTGAGAAAATGCTTTGTAGTATTTTGATGATTTAAAATTTATTGAGACTTGCTTTGTGGCTTAAAACATGGTCTATTCTGAAGAATATTCCATGTGCACTGGAAAAGAATTTGTATTGTACTGTTGTTGGGCTGAATGCTCTGTACAAATCTATGAGGTCAAGTTGGTTAATTATGTTGATTAGTTACTCTGTGTCTTTGTTGAGTTTCTTTCTAGTTCTGTCCTTTTTCGAAAATGGTGTATGAAAATCTCCCACTATTCTAGTAAATTTGTCTATTTCTTCAGTTCTATTAGGGTTTGCATTTATGTATCTTAGGACTCTTTCATTGGGAGCCTAGATATTTATTATGGCTAAGTCTTCTTGTTCACTTGACCCTTTAATCATGACATAATGGCATTCTTTGTCTTTTATGATGATTTTTGCCTCAAAGTTTATTTTATCTGAGATTAGTATTGTCACCCCTACTTTTTTTATTACAATTAACTTGATATATATTTTTCATCCTTTAATTTTTAATCTGTTTTTGTCTTTGTGTGTAAGGTGTGTCTCTTATAGACAGCATTTTGAAGGATCCCTTTTTCTTATCCATTCTTCCACTCTTGAGTTTTGCATTCAATCCATTGACATTCATTGTAATTATCGATAGGTACGAATTAACTGTTGTTTGTTTTTGTTTATTTGTTTTCTTGAAGTGTTTCTGGTTTCATTGTTCTAAATGCCTTCCTGGGCTGAGTTCATTTTTTGTGCTTTTTCTTGTAGATTTCTTCATAGTTTTAATATTTCCATAATCTTTTTGGATTTTCCTTTTCTTGATATATTGTGAAATATTAAGTTTCTTTGAGGTTATCCTATATTGTAGTATTTTCTTCCTCATTTTAAAACAGTCTGTTATATCCTGAAATCTACCTGAACTCCTCACTACCTGGATCTCAGTTCCTATACTTTTCTCTTCTTTTACATTGTAACTGTTCTGATCACACATTGACCTCCCAGATCTCCTAATTTCATTCTTGTGGATTAGTTCTATTTGGATTCTTCCATATCTGGACTGAGTTCCAGTGGATGTTGTCATATGTATCAATCTCTCATTGTTGGCTACTCTTAGTTGTTCTCAGTCCAAAGAACTCCCTTTAGTATGTTTTGATTTACTTTCTTGGCTTTTATAAAATCCCTTAATTTCTATTTATCCTGGAATGTTTTGATTTCACTTTCGTATTTGATTGACAGCTTTGCTGGGTATATGATTCTTGGTTGGTAATTTTTTTCATTCAGAGTTTTGTGTATGTCTCCTCATTGCCTTCATTGCATGATTTCTGCTGCCTTTGTAGGTAACACTTTTCTTTTCCCTAGCTGCTTTTTGGATTCTCTCCTTGTCTTTTCTTTTGGGGAGTTTGGTTATGGCATGTCTTGGTTATTTTCTTTTTTGGGTCTATCCTGCCTGATGTTTGTTCACCTTCTTGAATGCTTATCTTCTCGTATTTCCAGATGTTAGGGAATTTTTCTTCCAGCAGTTTTTCGATGATCTCTTCTGTGGTTTTCTTTGACTTTCTGTTCTGAAATCCAATCTTAGACTTTCTTCAGATTTTTCCTTGTTTTTGTTTTTTTTTTTCCCTTCTTGTTCTTCTAGCTTAGTATTATTGAAAAATTTGTCTCCAAGCTCACTGATTCTAGCTTCCATACCTTCAGTTCTACTCCTTTGCCCTTTCAGTGTATTGTCATTATCTGGTATTTTAGTACTGAACGACTGGACCTCTTTCTTCAGGTTTTGTATTGTCTCCAATGCTATATCTATGTTGTTTGATTGTTCCTGTAGTGCTTTTCTGACTTCATCAATTTCCTTGTCCTTTATGTGGAATAATTGGATGCACCTCAATATCATTCACCTAGATTCCCTTTCAGACAATTCCAAATCCTCTTCACCCTCTAATACCAATTCTAGCTCTTCTTCTTGGTCATTTGTTTGAGCTATTTGTCTTGTTTCTGCATGTGAGCAGAACATTTCTTTTGCTTTTTAGGCATCGTGTTATTGTTGTATTTATATTAATTACATGAATTTATGTTGATGTTTCTTAAGGTTTCTCCAATTGCCTCCTGGTAGATGTGGTCAGGAGACGGGTTTCTCTATTAACTGCTCTTCCACCTCAATTCAGAGAGTTTTTTGCAAGTGTTGGTTGTAGATGTTGCTCTGGTGTATAGCAACTGGTATTGGCTCTTGCCCAGATGGTAAGGTTTTATAGGGTATGATTGTAGCTTGGCTGTATGGCCACAATTTCTCTTGTTGGATAAGATAAGAAGATTGAGAGCTCCCATAAGATAAGAGGACCAAAAACAAAACAAAACAAAACAAACAAAAAACAAAAAAACAGACTAGACCCGAAATTCCAAAGTTGTCAAAAGTGGGAAAATATGAGTAAGACCTCTTGCCTTCAAAACTGCCTTAGAAATTTCATGAAATTCCCACTGTTCTTTATAATGCATCTCAAGATTTTGTTTTTGACCTTTCTCTCTCTCTCTTTTTTTTTTTTCTCCCTCCCCTGAAACTCAATCAGCTGTTTCTCCTAGTAAGAACCAGCCCAGGTCTGCCAAGACCCACTTTGGAAGACTCCTGTTACAAGCTCATCATGCTGACTCCTCTGTGTTCTTTAATTCTGTGTCCAGCAATCCTTGCTTTGCAAATCCTTCTGTGTGTGTAGCAGAACTTTCCCTGGGGGTGTCCATTCACTTAGGCCTCCCTTCTGGTCTTCAGAGCAGTGACAAGTAGACAGAGCAAAAGAAAAGAATGAAAAAGGAATGCTTGCATGGTTATCTCTGAAGTTCCTTCAGTCTTCTGTGATAAGAGTGCTCTCTGGACCTTCTATCCATCCACTCCCATTCTAAATGATTGCTTCAGGGCATGGTGGCCATCCCAAATCAGAAGCCACTTCCTTTCTTGCTTCTGTCCTGAATCTTAATCCTTGTAAGCACTTGGTCCCTTATTTATATGTTTATCTGAAATTCAGAGTTCTAGGACCATCCTCTGAATTTGTTTCATCTGGTTTTCCATGTTTTTACTGTCAGTGGTCTGCACAGCCTTTCTACCTAGTCCTCTATCAAGCCCTGTCCCTTTATTATCTCCCATTTCATTTTTGACAATTTCCAATTTTCCTAAATTCATACTTTGTATATTCCATGCTGTGATTATTAATGTATGTCTACAGTGGTTTCTCTTCATTTTGAGTTGTACCGCATCAGCAAATGAGGATCCTGAAGACTTTACTTCATTTGCATCATCAAGGTCAACTCTACTTCGAGGAGGCAGCTCTTCTCCAGTTTTATTTTGAATGCATTCCAACCTGAAGGGCTCATCTTTCAGTACTTAATCTGACAATAGTTTGGTGCTCTTCATCATGTTTCAATAGTCAGTATTCTTGTGCTAACAGTGTTCCACTGATATTCATAATGTTTTTAGTGACTAAATACTCGGAAATATTAATATCTCCTTCTTCCTGTCTTCATCTGGGTGCTCAGCTGAAACCTGCCCACTGTGGGTAACCCTGCTGTTATTTAAAATACACTTAGCATAGCTCCCAGAATCACAGCAACACACAAGCCACCACAATACAACAAATTGCCAGACAAGTGGTGAATAAAAATATATGGAGTCCTGGTGTGGTGCTGTGGGTTAATGTGCCAGACTGCAAAGCCGTTTGAACTGCAAGGTTGGCGGTTCAAGCTCACCAGCTGCTCCTTGGAAACCCTATACAGGGCTGCTATGGGTCAGAATTGACTCAACGGCACTTGACAACAACAGTTTATATAGATATAGTTGTTGTTGTTAAGTGTCACTGAGTCGATTCTGACCCATAGCGACCCTGTATAGGTTTCTGAGGAGCAGCTGGTGAGCCTGAACTGCCAACTTTGTTGTTTGAACCACCGCCCTTGAGGTTCAAACCGACTTAGCAGTCCAGCACATTAACCCACAGTGCCACACCAGGACTCCAACATTAAATTGTTGTTGTTGTTGTTAAGTGCCATCGAGTTGGTTCCGACCCATAGCAACCCTGTACAGGGTTTCCGAAGGTGTAAATCTTTACGGGAGTAGAAAGCCTCATCTTTCTCCCGCAGAGTGGCTGGTAGTTTCGAACCGCTGACCTTAAAGTTCGCAGCCTGATTCGTAACCACTACGCTACCAGAGAGCCATGTATATGTACGTGTGTATACACACACACACACACACACACACATATATATATATATATATATGTTGTTGTTGTGAAGTGTCGTTGAGTCGGTTCTGACCCATAGCAACCCTCTATAGGATTTCCAAGGAGCAGCTGGTGAGCTTGAACTGCCAACCTTGCAGTTTAAATGGCTTTGCAATCTGGTGCATTAACCCACAGTGCCACACCAGGACTCCATATAAATTATATATATATGTATATGTGTATCCATGTATATGTATGTATATATATATATATATATATATATATATATATATATGGCTCTATTTTAGTGTTGGAGTCCTGGTGTGGCATTGTGGGTCAATGTGCTGTCAGTTTGAACCACAAGGTCGGTGGTTTAAGCTCACCAGCTGCTCCTTGGAATCCCTATACAGAACCACTATGGGTCAGAACCGAGTCAACGGCACTTAACAACAAGCAGCAATATATATATTTAAGTTTCACCAATGTTGCCTCTTTACCTCTCTGATAGGTACTCCCTTATCCTTCCACACTGGGCTCCAGAATTACTTCTTCTAATGGAATCCTTCCAACTGCTGCATCCTTTACCCCTAATTCAAATTGATCATCTTCTATCAGGTGCTTCTTTATACTATGTATGGAGGCAGTTTTTGCACTTACCTATTTAAGTGTCTTTTTATCCTTATTAAACTCTGTCCTAGGTTGGGCTTTCTAGGGAAACAAAGCTAGTAAAGCTTAAATTATATGTATGTATGTACAGAGATGTTTATCTCAAGGAAATTGTTCCTATATTTGTAGAGGCTGGCAAGTTTCAAGTTCATGGGGTCAATTGTCAAACTGGAGGTTTTGTCTGACTCATGTAGCTTCAAGTGTTGATGAATCCAAGATTGGCAGATCAGCTGGCAGGCTTCTGGTTGCAGAGGTAAATGAATCCAAAGTCAACAAGTAAGATGGCAGGCTGCTGACAACTACCAGCATCAGCAGACAATACGGCAAGCGAATGGCACAAGTACTAAGGACTTAAGGTCAAATGATGAGTCAGAAGCAGGATCAAAACCCAGAAAAAATAAAGCAAAGTTTTCAAAAGCATCCACATATATTGGAAGCAGGCCACACCACCAACAAAACATCTTTGTAATTGGTTGACTTCTCATAGCAGATCTCATCATGGACCCAAATCCAAACAAAACCTTTGCCATCAAATTGATTCTGACTCATGCTGACATTGCATAGGGTTTCCAAGGCTATAAATCTACAGGAGCAGAAAGTTTCCTCGGTGTGGCTAGTAGATTGGAATTGCAAACCCTGGGGTTAGAAATCTAGTGCTTATTGGACTTGGACTTGGAACTTGCCTGCCAGGGCTCCTTCTCATCATAGAAGTGATTACATTGTATTAGATCTCATCATGGAAGATGAGTACATCTTAACTGCCAAACCAGTGAGAATCCTGGCCCAGCCAAGTTAACATACAACCTTAACTATCACAAACTGTTTGAATAAAATAATTGATGGTTGGTATACGTAATAAAACAACAACAACAACAACAAAACTCATTGTCAATTTCAATTCATGACAATCTCATGTGTCACAGAAAAGAAGTGCTCTGTAGTGTTTGCGTCATTGTAATAATCTTTTACTGAAGCAGATCACCAGGCATATCTTCTACAGTGCCATTTCATGAGTTATCACTGCCAGTTAGTAGTCAAGTTTGACCCATTTGTGCCATTCAGGTACCTCCATGAAAAATATATCTATGTTAATTCTTAGATACTAGGTTATTGTAATCCATTGTTTTTCAAAGCATGTAACCTCTTAAAGAAGAATGACATCAATGTATATATTTTTTAAAAATTTGTTATCAAGATCAGCCTGAGTCATAACCATAAAGTGATATTTTAATCTTCTCAGTTTACCTGAACTTATGGATTCACCTTCGTCAAATTTGGTAGACTATCAAGCATAGAAATGACACTGGAGCATAGAAATTACAGTTTTCTACCACATTAATTTTAATACTACTTTCTATTTTCAGAGTACAATAAAGGTTTCCAAAGAGCGTGAGGAAACCTCTGTTTCTTATTTTTCCATTCAGCAGTGTGGCTTGCAATGACTTCAGACTTTTGGATTTTCTGCTAAGGGCAAGGCTCAAAGGAAAGAAGAAATTGGGTAAAGTTGTTAGTTTTTACAAGCAGCATCACAGACTGACAATGCTGAACGGTACCTTGGAGACCTGGTCCGATCTCATTTTACAGATAGGCAGTGGATGAGACTCACAAAAGGGCAATTCTAGTCTAAGTAAACATTTTATTTTGTGAGTAGAAATGTGAAAACACTCTTTGTGCTATCTTTTTTATTTGCACATTGCTCCCATATACAATTGTTTAGACAGTACTAAGAAGGGGAGACCAGTATGCAGGTCTGTAATCCTACATAACCCTCCACAGCAGATGGAAGGGTGACACTGATAATCCTATGGATGATATTCAGAAACTCTGTGGGTCTCCATTAGCCAGGATCTCCCAGTGCCAGTGTAGTCTACTGAAGTCGAAGCCTCTGTGGAACATACCTCAATGACCATCACCTTGATTCTGTATTTCTTCCTGTAACCAAATATGCTCTCTGGTCATTATTTTTTCTTCAAATCCATCTTAATGTCATTTGGAAGAACTCCTACTTAAAAGATGAGAGATTTCAGCTTGGGAGAGGAACAATTGCTCATGAAGACAAGAGCAAAACTACCATTGAAACTGCTCACTTGAGTGGTTCTAGACTCCAGAACTATAGAACCAGAGGCTGTGCTTCACATATCTAATACAATTCAGGATTTTCTTTTCACCTTTGCTTTGTCTTTTTTGTTCCAGATTTGTGGTAGAGTCTTAATGCTAAAACCCCAGACTCTTCGGGAAGAAACTAAGGCTATATAATGAGCCAACATAGTCCACTTTTCAGATCCAGTGACTGATTATCATATTAGTAGATAACACCTCCTCCCCTTTTGCACTACCTTCCATTTTTCTGCTCATTAGACAGGGATAAGACAGGAAGTGAAACACAAATCTCTACAATTAGTTAATTGTAAAGAGCTCTGATAAGACATGTGATTAGGAAGAAGGTTGAAATTAATGGATAAAAATGAACTAAAGGACTTACCTGTAGAATTATACTTAATCCATACTTTGTCTGTTCTTCATGACCCTGGTTAATTAAGAATTGACTGCATGGTGCAATGTTTTTTTCTGACAGAGGTGGCTGCCATGAGAGGATATTGTGTTACCTCTCTATATTTATTGGTCAGGAAAATACTTCTCTGATGAAAACATTCAGTGCAATGGGAGATAAGTGTTAATAAAGTATTGGAGGCCCAATCTGATTTTTAAATTAATATCAATACTTGAATTTTGAGGGATAAAAATGGCAGCATTTATTTAGAATGACATCTGGTATGGGCAATCTTGCCTCAAGATGCAAAAAAAAAGGACAGTTGGGATCTTTACATACAGAAAAGTGGCATAACTTGGTCTGTCCACAGGTTACCTTTTTGGAGAAGTGGCTTAACAAAAGCATACTAAGTAGACACCAAAATGGGAGCTCTCAAGGCCTGCATTGTCAAACAGGAACTAGAAATTAATGTTGCTTTCCATTAGAAAGCTCCTTCAGTACACAGACCCATTTCCTCACCTCATTGGCTACTCACTTTTAAAAGGACTGGGCTTTTCTAAAAAGCATCTCATGCAAAGTTTAGTTGTCAAGCCATAGCTATATTTTCAAATTTGTTTTCTTAAGCCACTGCATCATTTCTCATATTTCATGCTTAGCACATATGTTAGGAAGACGATAAAGATTTTGGAGGGCAACCAAGGTAAAACAGACATTTGTGATTCTGACTCAAGGGGAAAAGTTAAAATAAACTGATGTTCTTAACCATCTTAAAGTGATTTGGAATGAAGTAGGGTGTTAATCATATGTTGGAAAACTTGCTAATAAAAGAGTTAGCTGATCAGTGGCATCTAGAAATAGAGTCATGTATTTTAGTAGAGGAAAATTTAAAGTGAAATTTAAGGAAAGCTCTTAAAGATCCAACTAACTTATCAAAAGATCTTTCCTTAGCAAAGAAATAGTGACAGTGGACAATAACCAACTTTTAACAGTTGAGTGCCACCAGCAATGTCTTGGGGTGCCACTAAGTGCCAGTGGTAGGCCTAAGACTTGGATAAGAAAAAAAGAGGCAGAGAAAAAAATACAAGTAGGACAGTTGAAAATATGGGAAGATGAAAAAGAAATCAGAAGGGAAGGAGATCTCTATATACTAGTCATATGGAGGGACTAGCCAGCAATACTTTTTCAGATACCATCCTGTGATGGCAGAACCATAAATTATGCTGCACAGTGACTGTTCTAGGACTTCTCTTCCTTACTATTCTGATTTAGATCTAGTTTTCTTTAGATCCTGAATCTTCCTTTTTGTTTGCACTTTCATTTTGCTCTAACAATTCTAAAATAACTTATTTCATGTCTGAAAATGTTTTGATTTTATCATTTCACATACTTGATATTTCTGATTGTTTAAAAATTCTAGACTTGTTCTGGGGCAAAATGGCAGAGTAGACAGATGCACTGAGCAGACCCTTTGCCACAAGGATATGGGAGAACAAATGAAACAGAGATAGATGATAATTTTGGAGCCCTGAACTTCAGAGGCTAGGTCAGAGAGGTGGATTGAATGCCAACTGGAAGAGGGAACTAACAGGATTTGCAAGAGAGAAGAAAAACAGGCAGCTGTGAGCTAGCATGGAACAGCCATCTTGAGGTTTGTGAGCTACTATTAATACTATGGAGTCCTAGTGTGGTATTGTGGGTTAATGCACTGGACTTCAAAGTCATTTTGAACCACAAGGTTGGTGGTTCAAGCTCACCAGTCACTCCTTGGAAACCTTATACAGGGTCACTATGAGTTGGAACCGACTTGACGGCACTTAGCAACAACAACATTGATATAATAGTCTGGAGGCATGGGACATACTTGGCACTTGGCAGCAAGGGAGTGCAGTTCTCATTTATTCCCTGTTCCTTCCTGGTAGCTGGGTTGTAGCCAGTTCTTGCCCTTGCCAACTTGGTGGTCAAGTGCACCCCTTCGTTGCAGCCTCTGTTCTGCCTGGAGTTGTGCTCTGAGCATACCACCCCTGCCTCTGGAAGCACGTGAAGCCATCCTGAACTTTGATACAAAAACAGTAAACAGAGAAATGTGTTCACACATCTAGTGTCTCTCACATCCACCAGGAAAAAGGTGATTAATGTCTGAGAACAAACCAACATACAGTCAATAATAAAACATAAATACAACACCACAATGATTAGGAGAAAACAGACAATTTCCGCTTACACAGAGAAGCAAGACAGAATACCTCAAACAAGTGAAAAAAAATACAGTATCAATAAACAAAATACCAGAAATGGTGTCAGAGCAAGATAAGAAATTGAGAGAATGATTGAGACAATGTCAAATGAAATCAAGGAAAACATAGACAAAACTTTAGAAGAATTCAAGAAAGTACAAGAACACATTGAAGAAAAAAAAATTGGAAACTATACAAAACAGTAATTAGAAAACCAGAAGATTAACATTAAGACTTCAGAACTAGATTGAAAGGACAAAGTAGAGCTGAATCAATGGACGGTTGAATTAGTGAGCTTAAAGACAAATCTCTCAATCAGAAAAACAACAACAATAAAACAAAACAAAACAAAAAAACTTAAGATTTATGTAGGGCACTATCTGGAGGAATAACACATGTGATTGGAATTCTAGAACAGGAAGAAAGAGAAAACAAAAAAACAGAGAAAGTTGTCCAAGAGTTGTTGGAAGAAAACTTCCATAACATCATGAAAGACTTAGAAGATATACACTATTCAGAAGGTGAGTGAACTCCAAACAGGATAGATCCAAAAAGAAAATCACCAAAATATATTATAATCAAAGTTTTCAAAACTGAACACAAGGAAAGAATTCTGAGTGTTGCTTGAGAGAAACAAAAGTCACTTACATAGGAGAAACCAGAAACTAGCCAAGAAGAAAATGAGATGACGTATATAAAACTCTGAAAGAGAAAAATTGCCAATCAAGAATTATATACCCAGAAAAAATGTCCCTTAAATGTAGCAGCAAAATCAGGACATTTCCAGATGAACGGAAATTAAAAGAATTTGCAAAAACCAGACTAACCTTATAAAAAATGCTAAAGGTAGTTCTTTGGAATGAGAACCAACATCAAACAACAACCTGAGATTACCAAACATGACTATATCATTCAGAACTCAACCAAGATATAGAAGTATTAAAAGCAAAACAAAACTTTTATTATTATTCTTAAAAAAACAAACATAGTGGTGGTAGTGGTTATGTGCTGTGGAGTTGGTTCCGACACATAGCGATCCTATATAGTGTTTCTGAGACTGTAAATCTTTACAGGAGCAGAAAGCCCCATCTTTCTCCCATAGAACAGCTGGTAGTTTTGATCTGCTGACCTTGAGGTTAGCAGCCCCATGTGGAATCACTATACTACCAGAGCTCCTACAGACTGAAAATATGGAACCAGAGATAGTAGTTTGCAACAACAATAAAAACAAAAAATAAAGTAAGAAGAGGTAATAATGTAATTCAGAACTTCTAGTTGAAGAGAAAATCAAGTAGATTTCTAGATATAAGTAAAATAAATAAAAATAAACCCAACTGTAATCCTAAAGTGAGATCAGTTTTTACTCTTATCTCTAGCAATCCCTACCCCTAACACAAATCCTATTCCTAACTGTAACCCTAACACTAAACAAAGTCCTAGGCCTAGCCTAGACCTAGCCATAGTGATAACCCTAACTCCTAACTCTTAGCTCCCCGTCCCCTACCATAAAAAGAAACACCCCCCAAACCAAATAAACAAACGAAAAACTCTAGGCTCATAATAATTATTTTCAGAATATACTGTAGGCATTGTTCCATTATCTTTTAGTATTCGGTATAAATACCTTTTATGCCCATCTGAGTCTTCATTTGAAGTCTTTATTTTCTCACTAGAATTTTTTAGGATCTTGTCTTTATTTCTGGTGTTCTGAAATATCATCATTGTATTGGTGATATAAATTTGTTAAAAAAAATTGTGATGAATAGCTTATGGAGCCTTTTAATTTATAAAGTTTCCTTTTATTATAGAAATTATTTTCTGTTATTTCTTTTCTTTTTTTCTAATCTAGGGTTCTAGACTTCTGGAAAACAGTTATAAGTTAGAAGTTACCTTTTCCTCACTTTCCATCATGTTATCTGCCAACTCTTCTATTTGATTTTTATGTGAATTTACATTTTAATATCCCATAGCTCTTTCCTAGGAGCCCTGGTGGTGTTCTTGGGTTACATGTTGTTGAACTGTTAACTTCAAGATTGGCTGTTCAAATCTACCAGCTGCTCCACGGGATAAAGATGAGCCCTTCTGCTACTGTAAAGATTTACAGCCTCAGAAACCCTATACAGGGTCGTTATGAGTCAGAACCAACTTGATGACATACAGTAGCAGCAGTAGCGACAACAACAGCAGCAGCTCTTTCCTGTTCCTGAATTGTTTTCTTCATAGCATCTTGTTCTTTTTTTATTGATGAAATATTTCTTGGATATCTTGGAGCATAGTTAAACATTTCTTGTACTCATGGTTGTTGCTGATTTAGAGTTCTTATCGGTTACCTGCTTATATTTTTTTCTGGTGCCTACAAGATAATTGTTCATTAATTTTTTTTCTTTTACTTTTAGGCTAGAGTTTTTTTTCTCACTTGTTTTGTGTTTATTTTTCATCATTCGTATTTAAGAATGAGAAAATAGAAAGACTGAGTGCGGTATAAATGAGCAGGGCTTGTAATCTGGCAAATTTGCTTTAGATTGTGTGGGCAATGAATTAGCTGATATGCTGGGGAACTCTAGATGCTAGAATGAGCCCGGCAGGCTTTATTCTGAGACAGTCTCTCTACCGTAGTTCTTTAGGTTCTCTCTAGCAGGGTTTGAATTATTTGTATTAATAAATATTCTCTAGTTTTTGTCTGTGGAGTACTGGTGTGGCACTGTGGGTTAATGCACTGGACTGCAAGGTCGTTTTAAACCACAAGGTCGGCTGTTCAAACTCACCCGTGGCTCCTTGGAAACCCTACACAGGGTTGCTATGAGTCGGAGCCAACTTGATGGCACTTAACAACAAACAACAGTTTTTGTATGAAGGTAAATGCTTGTTTTCATAACAGTCTATGCATAGAAATGGGAAATGCGTGGGCAGGAGGTCAACATTTCCAAAAACAGACCTGCATCCTGTTGTCTCGCTTTCAGACTTACTTCTAACTCACTCTAGGGTTCTTGGGGGAAGATGGCCTAACTCCCACTACTATAGCTCCCTTCCAGGTGTATTGTAGGCCATGCCTTTCTCATTTCTACTTTACCAGTTACTCTTCTTTCATTTGCACTTTTGGCTTTCAAAGATTTTGTCTACTCAGGGTCTGTCACTATTTCATTCTCTTTGTATGCACCCCCTCCCAACAAGTAGTTATTGAGCACCTAGAGAATTCTACATCAGGAACCATTCCAAGAATACATGAAGGGGACAGGTTCTGCAGGCATAATAAATCTGCAACAAGCAATCTAGTAAATTGAGAGAAACAACAAATAAACAAGATAGTTTCAGGGATTATTAAGATCTATGAGGAAAATGAACAGGATAATGCAACAATAGAGAACTGGGGAGAGTTAAAGGTTTGCTTTAGATTAGATGGTCAGGGAAGGTGTTTGATTTGACCTGAAAATCATGAAATTCTAAATCAGAGAAGAACATTTTCATTTGAAGCAAAATCGGAATTATAAGAAGCCAATATAGAAAATGTCTGAGGAAGGCCACTCAAGGTGGAAGGAACTACCCTAAGGCATTCCAAGGGACAAAAGAAGATTCAAATGGCTGCAAATCAGTGTGGCAAGAAGAGAATTGTGGGAGTTTAGGTTGAAAAGAGAAGCAGAGGTTTTAAAACAATGATAAGAAATTTGTATTTTATTATCATGTAAAAGCACCTTGGAGAATTTTACACAGGAGAGGACACAATTTGCCTTTTTGGTTTATATGTTCTAATGTTCCTTCGTGATAATTTTCATGAAATTTTAATGTGAAAGCTAGTATAGTGTATTTGTTGAGAGCACGGACTTGTGAAGAAATCCTGGCTCTGCCTTGAGACCTTGGGCAAGAGAGTTCACTTCTTTGTATCTCAATTTCTTTGTCTGGAAAATGGAGTCCTGGTGTGGTGCTGTTAGATAATCACTGCAATGTCAGTAGTTCAAATCCAACAACCTCTCCTCGGAAACCCTGTATGAGTCAGAATTATGAGTAGGAATGGGTTAGAACTGACTCTATGGCACTTAACAACAACAATGCAGATAATAATGGCACCTACCTGAAGTCTTGGTGTAGCGCTGTGGGTTAATGCGCCAGACTGCAAAGTCATTTGAACTGCAGGGATGGCAGTTCAAGCTCACCAGCTGCTCCTCGGAAACCCTATATAGGGTCGCTATGGGTCAGAATCGACTCAACCACACTTAACAACAATAACCTGATAGAGATGCTATGAGAAATAATAGTTAAGAGTGTAAAGTACTTAAAACAGTGCCTATACTATAAGTGTAAGTTATTATTACTATTGTGACTGGAGGGTGAGAAAATAAATATGTGTAATAAATCTACCCACTGAAACTGGAAGCCTAAAACTGTCAGTTTGCGGAACAAAACAGACTTATAAATAGCCAAGGAAAGCCTATAGTTGTATATCTTATGAAGAAAAACAAAGAGTTAGATTTTGGACTATGACTAGGTCTAGGCTAGTTCTACGATTTCATTTAGTGCTAGGGTTATGGTTAGGATGAAAGTTAGTGTTAGGGGAAAGGGTTGGACTAGGGCTTAGTTTTAGGGTTATGTTGTGTTGTTTTTGTTAAGTGCGGTCGAGTTGGTTCTGACTCATAGCGACCCTATATAGGGTTTCAGAGGAGTGCATGGTGACATCGAATCACCGACCTTGTGGTTCAAACCAACCTTGTAGTCCAGTGCTTTAACCCCTGCACCACACCAGGACTCCTTTAGGGTTACAGTTAGGTTGGTTTACATTTATTTTATTTTTTCTTGAAATCTGCTTGATTTCCTCTTCATTTGAAAGCTCTGTACTACATTATTCCCTCTTTTTACTTTATGTTTTGTTGTTGCAACTGGTATCTCTTGTTCCCTATTTTCAGTCTTGTAGGTTTGCTTTGGAGTCCTGGTTTGGCACTGTCGAATAAGCACTGGACTGCTAACTGCAAGGTTTGCAGTTCAAACTCACCAGCTGCTCATCAGAAACCCTTAACAGAGTTGCTATGAGTTGGAAACAATTCTTTTCTCAATATTTTGAACTTTATTCTCAGTAGAACTGAGAAGATACAAATTTACATGGAGCTAGAGAAGTATATCATGTTTGGTTAAGATGAACGGTCAGAGAAAAAAAGGAGGACCCCCAGTGGGATGGATTGGCAAAGTGACAGCATCAGTGGGCTCAAACGTGGCAACAACAGTGAGGTTAGCCCAGGATTGGGCAGTGTTTCATTCTGCTGTGCATAGGGTCGCTATGAGTCAGTACTGACTCGATGGCACCTAACAACAACAACAATAACAGCAAATTAAGACATAAACCGATTTTTATACAATGCCTTTCAAAAAAATGAAGGCTGAGATTAAGTTCATTGCTGTTAAACTCTACAAAGCTAACTTCATGGTATCTTTAACATATACTTTTCCTCCTATTTTGACAATTGCTTTTTTTTTTACATTCAGCCGATCATTGCAATGATTACTATACCTTCCATGCACTCTTGTTGTTGCTGTTAAGTGCCATCGAGTTGATTCCAATCCATAGTGACCCTTTATAGGGTTTCTGAGGAGCAGCTGGTGAGCTTGAACCTCTGACCTTGATGTTCAAACCAACTTTGCAGTCCAGCATATTAACCCACAGTGCCACACCAGGACTCCACTTAACCAACAGTATTTACCTCTATTACCCCCCCCCCTTTTTTTTTAGTACACTTGTTTTTGTTGTAAAGTGCTGTCGAGTTGGTTCCGACCCATAGCGACCCTGTATAAGGGTTTCTGAGGAGCAGCTGGTGAGCTTGAACCACCAACCTTGCAGTTCAAACAGCTTTGCAGTCTGACACATTAACCCACAGCGCCACACCAGGATTCCACTTACCACACTGTAAATATATTTGTTTAAATGTCCAAAGGGCCCATTTGCAGGTCAGCCTCCTGTCCTCAGGCTCACTGTTTTTCTCAATTTATGGGCCTAAAGCCTACCACTATTCTGTCTCTCTATGCCATCGCTTCTGCTGCTTTTCTGATCATGATTTTTCTTTTTCCTCATGTCCTTCCCCTTGATGGTACTAGGGTCCCTTGTTCTTGATACGACAAATTTAACTCTCCCCCTTTTAGTTACACATCTTCTACATTTACAGTTGTGACAATCACCATTAGAGCTGAAAACGGTTACTCATCATTTCCAGACCCATCTGGACCGGAGGGAAATTATTCAGTTGGGTTTCTATCTTACTCCCCATGTTCTGACACTAAGCGCCCTCATGTAAGCTTGTAAGCCAGCCATTTTGTGCCTTTGTAGCCCCCAAAATTTTGGTAGACGAAGTCTAAGGTGTCCATCCATATCAGCCCAGTGTAGAGTCCTGGTGTGGCACTGTGGGTTAATGCGCTGGACTGAAAGGTCATTTTGAACTGCAAGGATGCTGGTTCAAGCTCACCACTGGCTCCTCAGAAACCCTATACAGGGTTGCTACAAATCAGAACTGACTCGACAGCACTTAACAACAACAACAACATCAGCCCAGTGTACTGAGGAGACATGCTTTACCCTTGATATGGAGAAACCTTCCCTATTTACTTGGAATTTTGAGCAGCCTCATGCATAATCAAGGGTCCAGCTGATCAGGTTGTAGCAATTTATGCTTGCTCCCTGTACCATACTTCTTTATCTTCATCTGGTCAAATTCTGGTCAGCAAGCCAGCAAGCCATCCCTGCTAGGTTCGATAGGTACTGTCTACAAGTCCGGGAGTTCTTGCATGCCTTCCCTTCTTCAGATCCAGTGGCTGCTTCATTCTTGACTTTAGCCCTCAGTGGCAAGGTCATTGTCTTTAGGGCTCAGGAGTTCACACATCTCCCTGAACTTCAAACTTGTCAGCCCATCCTTTTCGCTCTCTGATTCTAAGGTCATTAGCCATCCATGGAATATAGCAAATCTCACTCAGCCCATGTCTGGTTTGCTGCAATTTGCCTCCTTCCACTCATAAATTGACCAGGTTGCCATTGAGTATACAGGAATGTTAGTGTGTTGTCTTGATGGCTCCAGGGAAAACAGCTTGCTTGATAATGTCAGAGCCCAACAGTCGCCCCCCCCCACGCTACCCCCACCCCCATTGGTCATCCTTTCAACAAGTATCAAGTATCAAGTAGCATCTTCTGTTCCTCTAGCCTTCCACAGTTATCCTTTCTATCCCACTTAGATGTCTATATTACACTAGTGAGTGTTGTTGTTGTTGTTGTCAGGTGCCATTGAGTCGGAATCGACTCATAGCAACCCCATGCACAGAAGAACGAAATAATGTCCGATCCTGGGCCAACCTCACTACCACTGCCACACTTGAGTCCATCAATGATGCCACGTGGCTGATTCATCTCGTTGGGGTCTTCTTCTTTTTCTCTGACCCTCCATCTTACCCAGCATGATATCTTTCTCCAGCGACTGTTCCCTCCTGACAATATGTCCAAAGTATGAGAGACAAAGCTTAGCCATCTTGGCCTCCAAGGAGCACTCTGGCTGCATTTCTTCCAAAATAGATCTATTGCTTCTTTTGGCAGTCCATGGCACTTTTAGTATTCTCCTCCAACACCACAACTCAAAGCCATCAATTCTTTTACGGTCTTCCTTATTCACTGTCCAGCTTTCGCATCCATATGAGGTTATTGAAAATACCATGGCTTGGGTGCACCTTAGTCCTCAAGCTGACATCTTTGCTCTTCAACACTTTAAAAAGTTCCTGTGCAGTAGATTTGCCCAATGCAATACGTCGTCTGATCTCTTGACTGCTGCTTCCACGAGTGTTGATAGTTGATCCAAGAAGAATGAAGTCCTTGACAACTTCAATCTTTTCTCTGTTGATAAGAATGTTGTTTATTGGTCCAGTGGTGAGGATTTTTGTTTTCCTGACATTGAGATGCAACCCATACTGAAGGCTGTGTTCTTTGATCTTCATCAGTAAATATTTCAAGTCCTCTTCACTTTCAGCAAGCACGGTTGTATCATCTGCATATCACAGGTTGTTAATGAGTCTTCCTCCAATCCTGATGCCACATTTTTCTTCTACACTAGTGAGTAGGGGAACCCAATATTTGTTAATCAGTCAAACATCTTAACATCATTTCCTCTCCTTTACCCCTTCAGCCTCTGTCTAGATCTCTATATCATTGTTGTTGTTGTTGTTAAGTACTGTGCAGTCGGGTTCAACTCATAGCGACCCTGTACAGGGTTTCTGAGGCTGTCTATCTTTATGGGAGCACAAAGCCTCCTCTTTCTCCCACAGAACAGCTGGTAGTTTCAAACTGCTGACCCTGAGGTTAGCAGCCCGATTCGTAACCACTACGCTACCAGAGTTCCATCTCATAGAGCTTTGTTATTCCAAGGCTGCACAAACATTTAGTCCATGTATACTACCCATAGCCTTTCCCTATCTTCACTACTCCTTTACCCTCCTCCCTGTTCTTGTGCATTACCCTCCCCCAAGTTAACTTATGTCTATCCCCTGACCTGTGAGTTACTGTCCCTTCCCTCCCACCCCTGGTAACCCTCAAAAAAATTGTTCTTTTAGTATGGAAAACTTTTTTCAAGTTTTTACAACAATGGACTTATGCAATATATGACCTTTTGTGCCTGACAAATTTCACTCAGGCTTATGTCCTCAAGGCTTATCCATGCTATGTGGTGCTTCACAGCTTCATTGTTATTCTTCAAGGTAGTATATAGCATTCCATTGTGTGTATATACCAGAGTTTGTTTACAAATTCTTCCGTTGATGGGCATTTGGGTAGTCTCCAGTCTTTTGCTATCCTGAATAGTGCTGTACAGAACATTGGTGTGCATATATCTACTCACGTTCTGATTCATATTTCTTGTGGATATATACCAACTAGAGGAATTGCTGAATCATAATGTATTATATTTCCAAGTTTCTGAGGAACTGCCGTACCATTCTCCAGAGCAGTTGAACCCATTTGCAGTCCCACCAGCAATGTAAGAGTGTCCTATTCTTTCCACACCCTCACCAGCATTTGTTGTTCTCTGCTTTTTTGAACTTCATTGTTACTGCTGGTGTGAGATGATATCTCCTTGTTGTTTTGATTTGCATCTCTCTAATGGCTCAAGGGAGTCCTGATGTGGCACTGTGGGTTAATGCACTGTACTGCAAAGTCAGTTTGAATCACAGTGTTGGTGGTTCAAGCTCACCAGTTGCTCCTCAGAAACCCTATACAGGGTCACTGTGGGTCGGAACCAACTCGACAGCACTTAACAACAACAATGATGGCTGATGAGCGTGAACATTTCTTCATATATTTGTTTGCTGCCAGAATGTCTTCCTTGGTGAAGTGTTTATTCATGACGTGTGCCCATTTTTTAATTGGGTTATTTTCTTTTTCTTGTAGATATGTTACATTTTCCTATAAATTTTAGAGATTAGTCCCTTGTATGATGTGTCATTGCGGAAGATTTTTTTCCCAGTCTGTGGGCTCCCTTTTTATTCTTTGATGCACATAAATTTCTAATTTTTAGTATGTCCCAGTCATCTAATTTGTTCTCTTTTGTTTTTTTTTTTTTTTTTTTTTTTTTTGCCATGTTTGATACTCTATGTATGCTATATGTTAGAGCCATTCAATTTGTCCCTATTTTTTAATTGATAATCTTTATAGCTCTGGGATTGACATTTTGATCTTTAATCCATGTTGAGCTAGTTTTTGTATAAGGTGTGAGGTATTATATTTTGTGTATGGTGTGAGGTATTTTTTCATTCTTTTTCAAATCGATTTCCAGTTTTGCCAGTACCATTTGTTGAAGAGACTATCTCTTCCCCATTTAATGTATTTTGGCTTTGGCTCTTTGTCAAAGATCACTTGACTGTATCTGGATGAGTTTACTTCAGAGTTCTCAATTCTGTTTTACTGATCTGTGTCTTTCATTGTACCAATACCAGGCCATTTTGACCACTGTTGTTGTTGTTGTTAGGTGCCATCGAGTCGGTACCCACCCATAGCGACCTTATGCACAGTAGAACGAAACACTGCCCAAACCGGGGCCAACCTCATTACTGTTGCCAAGCTTGAGTCCATCGATGCTGCCACTTGGCCAGTCCATCTCATTGGGGGTCTTCCTCGTTTTCTCTTACTCTCCAGCTTACCCAATATGATATTTTTCTCCAGCGACTGCTCCCTCATGACAATATGGCCAAAGTATGAGAGAGATGAAGTTTGGCCATCTTGGTCTCTAAGGAGCACTCTGGCTGCACTTCGTCCAAAACGGATTTATTGGTTCTTTTGGCAGCCCATGGCACTTTCAATATTCT
>NW_006408677.1:656717-660225 GCF_000296735.1 Chrysochloris asiatica | reverse complement strand
ATGAGTATTCCAGAACACTTAATTGTGCTCATGAGGAATCTGTACCTGTACCAAGAGGCTGTTGTTTGAACAGAACATGGGAACACTGAATGTTTTAAATTTAAGAAAGGTGTGCGAAAAGGTTGTATTCTTTCACCATACTTATTCAACCTGTATGCTGAGCAAATAATCCGAGAACCTGGGTTACATGAAGAAAAACTTCAGGATTGGAGGAAGACTCATTAACAACCTGCGATATGTAGATAACACAACCTTGCTTGCTGAAAGTGAAGAGGACTTAAAACATTTAGTGATGAAGATCAAAGAGCAAAGCCTTTTGTATGGATTACATCTCAATGTAATGAAAACAAAAATCCTCACCACTGGCCCAATAAACAACATTCTTATCAGCGGAGAAAAGATTGAAGTTGTCAAGGACGTCATTCTTCTTGGATCAAGTATCAACACTCATGGAAGCAGCAGTCAAGAGATCAAACGACGTATTGCATTAAACAAATCTGCATAAGACCTTTTTAAAGTGTTGAAGAGCAAAGATGTCAGCTTGAGGACTAAGGTGTGACTGACCCAAGCCATTGTGTTTTCAATAACTTCATATGCATGCGAAAGCTGGACAGTGAATAAGGAAGACTGTAGAAGAATTGATGCTTTTGAGTTATGGTGTTGGAGGAGAATATTGAAAGTGCCATGGGCTGCCAAAAGAACCAATAGATCCGTTTTGGACGAAGTGCAGCCAGAGTGCTCCTTAGAGGCCAAGATAGCCAAACTTCATCTCTCATACTTTGGACATATTGTCATGAGGGAGCAGTCACTGGAGAAGGATATCATGTTTGGTAAGGTGTAGGGTCAGAGAAAAAGCAGAAGACCCCCAATGAGATGGATTGGCCAAGTGGCAGCATCAGTGGGCTCAAGTGTGACAAAAGTAATGAGGTTGACCCTGGATTGGGCAGTGTTTCGTTCTGCTGTGCATAGGGTCGCTATGGGTCAGTACTGACTTGATGGCACCCAACAACAACAACAACAACACACACACATATATATATGTATATAGTTTATATGGTGAGGTTTATTCCTAATTATTTTATCTCTTGGTAGGTGTTATAAATGGTATAGTGTTCCTGATGTCTTTGCAGAGTTCTTTGTTTATGTAGAGGTATCTGATTGATTTTTTATACGTTGATCTTATACGTAGATACTTTGTTGAATCTTTCAATTACTACCAATAATGTTCTTACTGAATCGCTGTGACATTCCATGGATTGTATCATAATTTTGTAAATTGGAGTACTTTTACTTCTTCATTATCAATTTATTGTGAAGTGCGTTGAGTCTATTCCAACCCATAGCGACCCTGTATAGGGTTTCCAACGAGCAGCTGGTGAGCCTTTTGTTTCCCTGTCTTGCCCTATTGCTTTGGCTAGGACGTCCAATACAATGTTGAATATGAGTGGTGATAGAGGATATTTTTGTCTGGTTCTATTAGCAAAGGAAATGCTTTCAGTGTCTATCCATGGAGAATAATGTTGGCTGTAGATTTTGCATATATCCCCTTAATTGTGTTGAGGAGTTCTCCTTCTATTCTGATTTTAGTGCGAATTTTTTGTTTTTAATCAGGGATGGGTGTTGGATTTTATCAAATATCTTTTTTGCATCAGTTGATAGGACCATGTGGTTCTTTTCCTTTATTAATGTATTAGATTACATTGATAGTTTTTCTAATGTTGAACCATTATTGCATACCAGGTATGAATCCCACTTGGTCATGATATATTAATTTTTTTAATAAGGATTTATTGACTAGAATTTTGTTGACTATTTTTATGTCTATGCTCATGAAGGATGTTGTTGTTGTTAAGTGCCTTCGAGTCAGTTCTAATTCATAGCAATCCTTTATAGGTTTTCTAAGGAACAGCTGGTGGGTTTGAACCACCACCCTTGTGGTTAGCATTCCAGTGCTGATCCTACAGCGCCAGACCAGGACATCTGTAATTTTCTTTTTTAGTATTGTCTTTGACTGGCTTTGGTATCAGGCTTATGCTTGCTTCATAAAATGAATTTGGAAATATTCTACCCTTTTCTATGTTCTAAAATAGTTTAAGTAGAAATGATGTCATCTCTCCAGTGAATGGTAGAATTTTCCAATGAAGCTGTCTGGCCAGGACTTTTGTTGTTGTTGGGTGTTTATGACCTTTTCAATTTCATCTTTTGTTATGGGTCTGTTCAAAATTTCTATCTCAGTCTGTATTAATTTAGGTAGGTAGATCATGTGTTTCTAGAAATTAATCTATCTCTTCTATTTTTTTTTTTAAAAGATTTTATTGTGAATAGAGTGGTAGTTTGCATGGAAGAATATCAGTTTTGCACTCAACCTATCGTATTTTGTTTCATTGTAATGATTACAACCCCCTCCATGCATCATCGGTTAACAGTATTTGCTTCTATTCCCTCTGTTGTTTTTGTTTTTAATTTACATAAAAACACACAGAAATATGTAATTGTTTAAACAAACAAAGGGTACATTCTGCAAGCCAGTCTCCTAGCCACCAGTACATAACCTTTCTCTTTCCATGAATCTAGAGTCCTCAGCTGCTCGATCTCTCCATGCTGTTTCTCTGAAAAGGGCTCTACATTCCTCTCATTCTCTTCTCTCTTGATGGTCCTAGGGACCTCTGTTCCTGGAATGTACGATTAAATACTCCCCCCTTTTTGTTACAAAACTCCTACCTTATAGTTGTGGAAATCACAATTAGTCACAATAATAATTACTCACTATTGAATCAAATGAATACTATCCTCATCTCATTTCACCACATGTAGACCAATGTGGTCACCAGCAAGCTTACATGCCTGCTCATCTGTTGCCTTTGAGTTTCAGTCTTGGAGGGGGTTTGTCCTGAAGGGACTTGATTGTTTGCCTTGATAGCTGCCTGGAGAACAGCTTGCTTGTTCTTGTAATACCCAACAGACTGTCGTTTTGAGTTTTGTTTTTGTTTTTCTTCTAGGTTTTTAAGTTTGGTGGAATTCAGTTCCTCATAGTATTCCATTATCCTTTTTATTTCAGTTAGTTTTTTGAGACCCATTTCATTACTTCTTTGTGTTATTTGCATCTTTCTTTTACTTTGGTAAATTTGCTAGTGGTTTACCAATCTTGTTAATTTGTTAATCTTTTTGAAGACCCAACATCTAGTCTTCTTCTTATGTATATTCTTTTCTGTTTCATTTATTTCTGATCAATTCTTTATTATTTAATTTCTTCTGGAAATTGTATGAGTATTTTTTTTTTCTTGTTTATTTTGCTGTTCTTTTTTTAACTGTTGACGTTGTTGGCTTAAAGTGTTGTTGTTGTTTTTAAACCGGAATTTTATTCAGCCTTTATTTTGTCTCTTGTTGTTGTTAGGTGCCATTGAGTCGGTGCCAACTCATAGAGACCTTTTGCACAGCAGAACGGAACACTGCCCGATCCTGGGCCAACCTCACTATTGTTGCCACGCTTGAGTCCATTGATGCTGCC
>NW_006408677.1:653389-656409 GCF_000296735.1 Chrysochloris asiatica | reverse complement strand
TTTACTATGCCAGGAATGACAAATTGAAGAGGAATGGTGTTGCATTCATCGTCAAAAAGAACATATCCAGATCAGTCATGAGGCACAATGCTGTCTGTGATAGGATAATATCCATGTGCTCCCGTAAATATTTACAGCCTCGGAAACCCTGTACAGGGTTGCTATGAGTTGGAACCGACTCCATGGCACATAGCAACAACAACAACAAAGGGAAGACCAGTTAATACCACTATTATTCAAATTTACGCACCAACCACTAAAGCCAATGAGGATGAAATAGAAGAATTCTACCAACTTCTTCAATCTGGAATCGATCAAACATGCAATCAAGATGTGTTGATCATTACTGGTGATTGGAATGCAAAGGTTGGGAACAAAGAGGAAGGATCAGTAGTTGGAAAATATGGCCTTGGTGATAGAAATGATGCTGGAGATTGCATGAGAGAATTCTGCAAAACCAACCATTTGTTCATTTCAAATACCTTCTTTAGACAGCATAAGAGACGACTATACACATGGACTTCGCCAGATGGAATACACAGAAATAAAATTGACTACATCTGCAGACAGAGACAATGGAAAGCTCCATATCATCAGTCTAAACAAGGCCAGGGGCAGACTGTGGAACAGACCATCAATTGCTCAAATGCAAATTCAAACTGAAGCTGAAGAAAATGAAAACAAGTCCACGAAAGCCAAAATATGACCTTGAATATATCCCACTTGAATTTTGTCTCTTACCTAGTAGTTTTTAAGAAGGATGCTATTCAGAATTCATATATTTTCTTCCCACCCTTATCTCCAATCTCCTGAGGGAAAAAGATAAGACTTTCTGTTCCCATTTCAGAAACCCTAGACAGTGTTTGTATGAGTTGGAAGCAACATGACGGTACTTCACAACAACAGCAATCTCCCTATTGCTGGCTGGCTGGCACTGTGCAGTCGGAACCATTCTGATTCAGAGCTATGGAACTCATCATGGGAGCAGAAAGCCTCCTCTTTTCTCCTATGAAGTGCCTGGTGTATTTGAACTGCTGGCCTTGTGGTTAGCAGTTCAACACATAATCCACTAAGTCATCAGGGCTCCATAATTTTCCTATTACTGATTCTAATTTTATATATTGTGATCCAAGAAAATGCTTTGCATTATTTTGATGTATTATAATTTATTAATGCTTGTTTTTTTTTTTGTTTTTTTTTTTTTTACTTTACATATGCTTTATTCTGGAGAATGATCCATGTGTACTGGAAAAGAATGATTATTGAGATCTTGTTGGATAGAGTATTTTGTATATGTCCTTGATGTCGTGTCAAGTTGGTTGATTATGTTATTTAGTCCTTCTGAATCTTTATTTAGTTTCTTTCAGTTCTTTCCTTCATTGAAAGTGGTGTGTTAAAGTCTCCTACTATTATTGCGAAGTTGTCTGTTTCTCTTTTCAATTCCGTTAAGTGTTTCCTTTATGTATTTTGGGGATCTTTCACTTGGTGCAGAGATATTTATTATGGTTCTGCCCTCTTACTGGATTGACTCTTAAACCACGATATAATCCGCTTCCTACTCCATTATTCTGTTTTTTGCCTTAAAGTCTATTTTATCAGAAATTAATATTGTCACCCTTTATCTTTTATGGTTGCCATTTGCTTGATATATTTTTTTCTTTCTTTGATTTTTAATTTATTTTTACTTTTGTGTCTAAATTGAATATCTTATTTTAGCATGTTGATGGATTTTATGTTCTTATCCAGTCTACCACTCTTTCTCTTAATTGCTGCATTTAATCCATTTACATTTAGTATAACTAATGATAGGTATGAATTTACTGCTATCATTGTTTTGCATTTTTTCATTGTGGTGTTGATGAGCTCATTTTGCTATCAAATTTTTGTTTCAGTTTCTTTATTTTTGTGGAGTTTCTGAAGATGTTTAAGAGAAATGCAACAGTGAGAAAAAGGCCAAGAAAGTTTTGCCATATGCCAAAGGTTTGTTGTTGTTTTTTTTCCGTCATAACAATGCATGCTTTGAGGGTAGCAAGAGTTACTTAAGAAAATTTCATTGGGCTATGTTTCCCCATTCACCCTACAGCCCTGATCTTGCCTCTTCAGTCATCTTTTTTGTTCTTCTAAATCAAAGAATATTTAAAAGTAAGACAATTTGTGTCCCTATTGATGCTAAAACTGCCCTTTTGATGTGGTATAAAGAGTGTAGAATTCTTTGAAGAAGGGTCATTTTTTTTTTCATGTTTTATTGTGAATTATATGATAGTTTACATGAGAGAACTTTAGTTTTACATTCACTTAGTTTTACATCCACCGTATATCGTTTCATTGCCATGGTTCCAATCCCCTCCATGCATCATCAACCGACCAAAGGGTATACCCTATAAACCCGCCCCCTACACTCCCCCCCCCCCCCCTCCATTCTTCAGCACACAGTCGCTCTCCCTCTCTGGATCCAAAGTCCCCAGCTTCATCACTCCATGTCATCGTCTCTGCCTCTATCTTGGTCATCGGTGCTTCTCTGGGTAGGGTCCCGCTCTCGGCTCTTCTCTGTTGATGGTCCTAGAGACCTCCGCTCCTAAACTGGAGTGTTAATCACTCCCTTCCTTGCTACAAAACGTCTACCTTTACATTGCCAACCCTCACAATCAGTCTGATAACAATCATTCACTATTGTATCACAAGTGACGAAGAAGGGTCATTATTGTTGTTAAGTGTTGTCTAGTTGGTGCCTATTCATAATGACCCTGTATAGAGTTTCTAAGAAGTGGCCTGTGGGTTTGAACTGCTACTTTGTGGTTAACAGTCCATACTTATCCTGTTGCTGTTGTTGTTAAGTGCTGTCAAGTCGGTTCCGACCCAGAGCGACCCTGTACAGGGTTTCCGAGGCTGTAAATCTTTACGGGAGTAGAAAGCCTCATCTTTCTACCGCAGAGCGGCTGGTAGTTTCGAACCGCTGACCTTATGGTTCACAGCCCAATTCGTAACCACTACCCTACATAGCACCAGAAAACACTGACCTC
>NW_006408677.1:641187-652397 GCF_000296735.1 Chrysochloris asiatica | reverse complement strand
TTTTTTTTTTTTTTTTTTTTCCCATAAAAGAAAGCTTCTGCTTGTGGTAATGGGAAACAGACATTGATTCACCATGAGCTGTAATAGAATTGACAACAACTGTTTGTTGTTTGTTTGGGAGGGGCAGGAGGAGTTGTGTGAAGATGCTAGCCCTCATTAATTCTGTTTAAGAAGTCAGCTATTATTCTTATTTTTTCCTGCCTACTTCAAGATTTACTTTTTTCCTTTGTTTTTCAGACTTTGTCCATTATATACCTAGTGATTTTTGTGTATTTATCCTGCTTGAGATTTTCTAAGCTTCTTGTATTTGTGAAGGAGTCCTAGTGACAAAGTGGTTAAGCACTCAGGTTTAATCAAAAAGATTTGAACCCACCAGCCACTCCATAGAAGAAAGATGTGACAGTCTGCTTTCACAAAAATTTATAGCCTTGGAAACTGTATGGGGCAGTTCAATTTTGTCCTATACTTTATTTCTGGGTTGGTATCAAATCAAATGCCATTTCTTAGATTAGTGGGTCAGCTGCTCCACGGGAGAAAGATGAGGCTTTCTACTCCCGTAAAGATTTACACCCTCGGAAACCCTATACAGGGTCGCTATGGGTCGGAACCTACTCGATGGCACACAGCAACAACAACAACAACAACCTTTTATTAGGAGTCCTGATGTGGTACTGTGAGCTGATGCATCAGACTGCAAAATCATTTGAACTGCAAGATCGGTGGTTCAAGCTCACCAGCTGTTCCTTGGAAACCCTATACAGGGTGGCTATGGGTTGGAATTGACTCGACAACACTTTATAACAACAACAATGTTTTATTAATTTTCTAAAACAATTTGGGCATTATCTTTTCAAATATGTTTGATAGTAAAATATTTTTAATTGAGGAAAAAGGGAAAAAATTATTCTCTCCATCTTACAAGTGCCTCTGAAGCATGCTGTTGTTGATGTTTAAGTGCCATTGAGTAGTTTCTGACTCATAGCAACCCTGTATACGGTTTCTGAGGAACAGCTAGTGGGTTTGAACTGCTGACTTTGTTATTCACAGTCCAGTGCTGATCCAACAGTAATACACCAGGAGTCCCCTCTGAATTATGTTGTTGTCGTTAAGTGCTGTCAAGTTGGTTCCAACCCATATTGACCCTGTACAGGGTTTCTGAGGAGCAGCTGGTAAGCCTGAACCGCCGACCTTGCATCTCAAATGACTTTGCAGTGCAGCGCATTAACCCACTACATCACACCAAGACACCCTTTGAAGTATAAGGCCTTGGAAAAAAATCCATTTGAATCTGGGATTTTCTTTCTTCTTCAAATTAAGTGTTTGGTGCAATCCACCAGCTGTCATCAGAATGACAGGCGGACATTCAACTGGGTGCTTTCTTGCAGTCATCCCAAGACTTCAGCCTGGGTTCATCAGAATGTACATAAAAAGTATCTCAACAAGTTGCACAAACTCAGGCGTAACAAGAGGGTACACTGTTTCAGGAAAGTTCATCTTAAGGGGAAAAAAATAAAATCACATTTCCCATTGTTGTTGTTAAGTACCATCGGGTCGATTCTGACCCATAGCGCCCTGTATAGGGTTTCTGAGGAGCAACTGGTGAGCTTGAACTGCCAACTTTGCAGTTCAAATGGCTTTGCAGTATGGCATATTAACCCACAGTGCCCCACCAGGACTCCACATTTCCCATAGCCACAAGTTAACTGTGCCACCTTCTCATGAAAAATTACATCCATTGGCTCCCCAGGGAAGGTTAGAGTTAAAAAACAACTTTGATTTTAGCATCTCAAGGCCAGTATGGAAATGTAGAGATGACCAAGGATGGTTTTGATCCTTCATTTTGCTCTATGTGGGCTCCTGATAACCAATCTTAAGAAGAAAAATCAGTGTGCTAGTAACTATGGTGGCCCTAGGATTTTACCTTTAGGCAGAAGTGCTGGAACAAGTAAACATACCCCAAATCCAGTTTTAAAAATAAACATTTTCTGGAATTGTGATACAATACTGTACAGTGAGTGGCTAGTAATGGTATACTATTATTTCTCCTCAGAAATAAGAGTAGTATACCATTACTAGGAGCAGTGAGGGGCTCCATCAGCAACAACACAGAATACTGGACCAAGCAGGCTCAGGGGATGGTGCTAGAACTCTGAACCACATGTAAAGGAATATTTAGAAGCTTGGAAGGCTTATAGCTAGGGGAATTTGTAGCAGAATCAAGAAATCCATTGCTTTCTAATTCAAGACGCTCAGCTGCTCCCAGAGCCGCCATCTTGGGAGAGACCAAGCTGGGGAAGAATCAGAACAGCTACGAACACCTGACAGAACTGCAGACATACAAAGTATGGAAATTCTCTTTTTTTTGGTATCTGGTCATTGGTCTCTCACTGTGCACCTCCATTCTGGTGACTAGAGGGATGCCTGAGAGAATGGACACCCCACGCCCATCCCTAGAGGGTTCTACTACACATGAGCACAGATCTCCTCGAAATTTAAAGTGACAGTTTCCACTTAAAACCAAATGGCCACCACTTATCTGTCAGTTTGTCGTACTGTGGTGGCTTTTGAGTTGCTGTGATTCTGAAAGCTATGCCACCGGTATTTTAAATACCAGCAGGGTCAACCATGGTGGACAGGTTTCAGATGAGCTTCCAGATGAAGACAGGCTAGGAAGAAAGAGTGATGAACTACTTCCAAATATTTAGTCACTGAAAACCTTATGAATAGCAGAGAAACACTATCAGATATAGTGCCAGAAAATGAGCCCCTCAGGTGGGAAGGCACTCAAAATGAGACTGGGGAATAGCTGCCTCCTCAAAGTAGAGTTGATTGTGATGATGCAAACGGAGTAAAGCCCGTGGGACCAAGCCGAGGGACCTTCATTTGCTGATAGGGCACAACTCAAAATGAAGAGAAACAGCTGTAAACATCCATTGAAAATTGGAACATGAAATGTATGAAGTATGACTCTGGGAAAATTTGAAGTTGTAAAAAATGAAATTGAATGCATAAACATCGATATCTTAGGCATTAGTGAGCTGAAATAGACTGGTGTTGGCCATTTTGAACCTGACAACCACATGGTTTACTATGCTGGGAATGACAAATTGAAGAGGAATGGTGTTGCATTCACTGTCAAAAAGAACGTATCCAGATCAGTCATGAGGTACAACGCTGTCTGTGATAGGATAATATCCATGCACCTACAGGAAGCCCAGTTAATAATACCACTATTATTCAAATTTATGCATCAACCACTAAAGCTAGTGAGGATGAAATAGAAGAATTCTACCAACTTCTTTAATCTGAAATTGATCAAACATGCAATCAAGATGTATTGATCATTACTGGTGATTGGAATGCAAAGGTTGGCAGCAAAAAGGAAGGATCCATAATTGGAAAATATGGCCTTGGTGATAGAAATGATGCTGGAGAATGCATGATAGAATTTTGCAAAATCAATGATTTGTTCATTTCAAATACCTTCTTTGGACCTCACCAGATGGAATACATAGAAATCAAAGTGACTACATCTGCAGAAAGAGATGATGGAAAAACACCATATCATCAATGAAAACAAGGCCAGGGGCAGATTGTGGAACAGACCATCAGTTATTCATATGCAAATTCAAACTGTAGCTGAATAAAATGAAACCAAGTCCACAAGAGCCAAAATATGACCTTGAATATATCCCACCTGAATTTAGAGATCATCTGAAGAACAGATTTGATACATTAAACACTAAAGACCGAAGACCAGAAGAGTTATGGGATGACATCAAGAACATCATACGTGAAGAAAGCAAAAAGTCATTGAGAAGACAAGAAAGAAGGAAAAGGTCAAAATGGTTGTCAGAAGAGACACTGAAACTTGCTTTCCAGCGTAGAGATGCTAAAGCAAATGGAAGAAATGAGGAGGTCCAAGAGCTGAACAGGAAATTTCAAAGATCAGCTCAAGAAGATAAAGCCAAATATTACAACAAAATGTGCAAAGATCTGGAATCAGAAAACCAAAAAGGAAGAACACGCTCAGCATTTCTCAAGCTGGGGGAACTGAAGAAAAAATTCAAGCCTCGACTTTCGTTAGAGAAAGAGTCTGGACAAATTACTGAATGATGCAGAAAGCACCAAGAGAAGATGGAAGGAATGCACAGAGTCACTGTACCAAAAGGAAATAGCTAATGTTCAACCATTTCAAGAGGTAGCATATGGTCAAGAGCCAATGATCCTGAAGGAGGAAGTCCAAGGTGCATTGAAGGAACTGGCAAAGTAGAAGGCACCAGGAATTGGTGGAATAAAACTTGAAATCTTTCAAGAAAGTGAGGCGGCACAGGAGGTACTCACTCATCTATGTCAAGAAATTGCTATGTCATATGGATCTTGGCTGAAAGCAGAAAGTACCAGAAAGATGTTTGCCTGTGTTTTATTTACTACATGAAAGCTTTCGATTCTGTAGATTGTGACAAGCTATGGACAACATTGTGGAGAATGAGTATTCTAGAACACTTAATTTGCTCATAAGGAACTTGTACATAGACCAAGAGGCAGTCTTTCGAATGGAACAAGGGAACACTGAGTGGTTTAAAATAAAACCAAGGTTATATTCTTTCACCATACCTATTCAATCTGTATGCTGAGCAAATAATTTGAGAAACTGGATTATATGAAGAAGAATGTGACAACAGGATCGGCGGCAGACTTATTAAAAGCTTGATATGCAGATGATACAACTTGGCTTACTGAAAGTGAAAAGGACTTAAAATACTGATGAAGATCAAAGACCACAGCCTTCGGTATGGATTTCACCTCAATGTTAAGAAAACAAAATTCTTCACTACTAGCCCAATAAATAACATCTATATAAATGGAGAAAAGATTGAAGTTGCCAAAGACTTCATTTTGCTAGGATCAACCATCAACACTCAAAGAAGCAGCAGTCAAGAAATCAAACAACCAACTGCATTAGGCAAATCTGCTGCACAAGACCTCTTTAAAGTGTTTAAAAGCAAAGATGTCAGTTTGAGAACTAAGGTGCACCTTGCCCAAACATGGTATTTTCAATAATGCATGTGAAAGTGAACAATGACTAAGTAAGACTGTAGAAGAATTGATGCATTTGAATTATGGTGTTGAAGAGAATATTAAAAGCATCATGGGCTGACAAAAATAAAACAAAAAACAAATCTGTGTTATAGCCAGAATGCTCCTTGGAAGCTAGGATGGCCAGATTTATCTCTCGTACCTCGGACATATTACCAGATGGGACCAGTTCCTGGAGAAGGACATTATGCTTGGTAAAGTGGAGGGTCAGAGAAAAAGAGGAAGACCTCCAATGAGATTGATTGGCACAGTGGCAGCAGCAATGGCCTCAAGCGTAGCAAGGATTGTGAAGTTGGTGCAGGACTGGGCAATGTTTCATTCAGTTGTGCATAGGGTCACTATGTATTGTTACTGACTTAACAACAAGAAGAAGCAATCTTCTTGTTTGCAAAGCAATCTTCTTGGATGGCAAAGTACATGTCCCAACAGGCCACCATCCTGACTGTAGGAAAACAGAAAGGTGCAAATTGTGTCAAATAAATGATTACTCAACGGGAAGATCATTTATCAAGGAACCTCAATGGCATAGCTGTTAATCACATGGATGAATACTGGCATGGGATCCCCAAAATAGAGGCTTGGATGCAATCAGTTTTCTTTACAATTGCCATATCCTGGCTGTCTTCCCTCTGGCCTCTCAACTCTAGAATGGCTGAACACACATTTCCCCAGGGACCAATGTAAACATTAGTCAAAAGATCTCTGCTTAGGAAAACACAGCTTGCTGTATATTCAGTGTTTAACATTCCAGTGCAGGCAGTATCTTAGTATACCAGTTTAGAAAGGAATATATAAAAGACGCTTGATAAAACTGCAACTGGAAAGACTATTTGAGTGCCAGACAGCTGGTTCTATCCTGCATTCAGCTGATAAACCAGGATTATTGCAGGAGAGGCAGAACAAATAGAGCACACATTGTCTGTAAATCTGAAGAGTAGGTATAACCACTATTTCACTTTACCCCTTGGGCCACATCTTGATATTGGAGAAGATTTTCACTTCTTGTATCAACTTGTGCTCTTCTTGTTTTGGATGGCTCTGTCTCTAGAGAGTTCAAGATCCTCAAGAAAGCAAGGAGCTTTCTCTTCCAGTTCTAACATCTGAATATTTAAAAACACAAGAGAAGTCTACAAACATGCTAGAGATGCTATTGCCAAAGTGGCCTGTTACTTTTTGAGCTCCAGAAATTCCAGGGTCAATTTGCGCCTGTTTGAAGTGGCATATTTGTGTGCAGCATAAAACTCAGCATCTGTTGTTGCCTTCGCTTTGGCCAATGCAGCATCTTCAATTTTAAGAATGCATTTTACCGTGTCTTTCTCTACTGAAATAGATTTTTTGCCCCTCGTGCAATCTTCTCTACTTCTACAACAATCTTTTTCCTCTCTGTCTCAGCTTCTTTCTCAACTCTTTGTTTCTGTCTAGCATTAAAAATTTTGTCTTCTGTTTCTCTTAACTCAAAATTTCTTCAGATGATTTCTGGGATTTGTGGTTTTGTAACATACACAGCCTGTATAGTGTCACCTGGGGCCATAATGCTTTAAATCTTTTGGCAGAACTTACTTCAAGTTTTTATCTATTTGGTCAAATAATTCAATGCATGCCTCTTGAAGTATGTGAGCACTGCAAAACTGGTTTAGCTCATGGTGGATTTTACTAAAGATTTAGGTTTTGTCATAATTTGCAGTATAGTTCCTCATAATAGCAAGCACTGCATAAGAAGACAACATATTAACCATGTCTATTCAGTGGTCCCTGGTGTAACACTCTAGGATGAGCACTGGCTGGCAGTTCAAACCCACCAAACAATTTTGGAAACCATACACAGGGTCGCTTTGAATCAGATCTGACTTCACAGCACAAAACAACAATAAGTCAGTCAATATAGATCATAACCCCACCACTTGTACCACAAGGCATCATCAGTCTGTATAGTGTTAGCTGAACATTGTACTGAATGGCAGCATGATATGATAGCTTGGCTCACCAGGGCTAGTTAGCAAAGCTCCTCTTCTGTAGTACTCAGCCAGGTGTGCTTCCTGGATCTTGTGCATGGAGGTATGTAGGAGAACCACCACTAGCCCCACCACTGCAGCCACCAGAACACTGACTTGAGTCTTATTCATCTTTATTCCTCTAATCAGTGAAATACCTCCCTCACTCGCACGTGTCTCTTGAAGTATTTTTTATACTTCATATTCTCCCTCTTCTCTGTCTGAGATTCCAACACATGTATGCTACACAATTTGAGGAGCTCTGGTAGCAGAGTGGATTACAAGCTGTCTACTAACTGCAAGGTCAGTAGTTCCTCTGTGGGAGAAAGATGAGGCTTTCTCCTTCTGTAAAGATTTACAGCCTCGGAAAACCTATACAGAATTGTTATGAGTCAGAACCACCACACATAAGGGATTCCTGGTGTGGCACTGTAGGATCAGCACTGAACTTTGAACCACAAGGTCAGCAGTTCAAACCGATCAGCTGCTCCTCAGAAACCCTATACAGGGTCACTATGAGTCAGAACTGACTCGATGGCACTTAACAACAACAACAACACACCATTTGATATTGCCTTAGAAGTATCAGATGTTCTGTTCCGACTTCCTAATTCATTATTTTGTTGTTGTTATTTCTTTGCTGCAGTTTGGGTAATTTGTGTTAACCTGTCTTTGAATTAACGTATCATTTCTTCCATTCTAATGAACTCTTCATTTTAGATATTGTATTATCTTTCAATTCTACAATTTCAGTTTCTTTTTCTAGCGTTTTCTTTTCTGTGCTGAATTTCCACATCTGTTTACACAGTTGCTTCCTATTTTTCTCTAATTTTTAAATATACTTACAGAACTTCTTTCTGCTAATTTAATTGTATCATATCTAGGTGTATTTCTAATGACTTGTTTGTGCTATGGTTCACATTTTCCTTATTTTTCCCATGTCAATATTTATTTTTAGTTGTACAAGTATACTAGAGTTCGTGGACAATGTGCACTAGAGACTGTATTATTTTATGTTCTTCTGAAGATTGTTGAGTTTTGCTCTGGCAGGCAGCTAAATTATTGGTGGGTCACCATGATCATATTAAAGTATGGTTTTAAGCTTTTTTGAAGATGGGCTCTTTGCAAGTAATCCAAAAAGCATTGCTGTAAAATCAAATAAACCTTTGTTAAACAAAAATATCAAAATGGGAAGCTTTTGTTTCTCAACATACTTTCCATCTAGATCTATGCATTTCTGAAGGCGGTGTTTACATCTCTTATGAACCATCAGGGTGGTGGTTCAAGCTCACCAGCCTCTCCTTGGAAACTCTATACAGGAGCTCTTTGGAAACTCTGTACAGTTTTTGTATGAGTTGGAAATAACTCAGAGACACTTAACAACATCAACAACCTTCCCCCAAAGAATTCAGTGCTCTTCTATTTACACCATGTCAAAATGGCAGTTTGGGCATAGTTGGGTGACTCACATCATGTTCCTATTAAATGTTCTTCAAGTTCAGAGAACAAAAGAAGTCTAAAGGGGCAAGATCAGGGTTGTAGAGTGGATTGAGTAAGGTTTCCCAAAGAAATTCTCAAGAAATGAGAAGGTGCATTTTCATGATGGAATCAAATTCCAACACAACTTCTCTGGCCTATTTCTAACCAATGCAGTTTCTGATTTTCTTACAACTATTCCCTATGATCATTCTGTGTCCTCTGAGAAAATATATAAAAATCCCCCCCTTGGGATCCTACAAAACAGTCACCATAACCTTCCGAGCTGGCCTCTCTGCCTTGAAATAAATTGGCCCAACAGAGCCCCCTGGATGCCACTGGACCTTTTATTAAAGGCACCCAAAAACAAGTGTTAAGGAGTCTGGTCACATAGTGGATTATGAGCTGGGCTGCAAACCACAAGGTGAGCAGTTAAAATCTACCAGTAACTCTACAAGAGAAAGATGAGGCTTTCTGCTTTTGTAAAAATTTAAAGCCTTGGAAACTCTATACAGTGTCGCTATGAGTCAGAACTAAATCAACAACACATAACAACAACAAGATGAGCTTATTATGGAGAGAATTTGTCTGCAGTGAACTATTGATTACAGAGACATGTTTAAATATGTTTTCTTGGAATAAACCTATGCATGTACTAATTGGAACCCTAGCAGTAATACTTTTCTTTTTTTCTGTATACCAATTTATTTGATTTCTTAAGAAATACTTCAGACACACAAAAATGTATGAATATGATTATTGAAAATGTCTATATCAACAATAATCTTAAAAATAAGACATGGCTGTTGAAGCCACTTAAATGTCTCTCCTCTGTCCTTTTTTTTTTTTTTTTTTTAATTTTATTGTGAATTATGTGATAGTTTATATAGGAGAAAATTTGTTTTGCATTCATCCTATTGTATAGCGTTACATTGCCATGATTTCAATCCACTCCATGCGTCATCAAACAACCAAAGCCTGCCTCTCGGTTGTCAGCACACAGCCCCTCTCCCTCTCTGGGTCTAGAATCCCCAGCCACTCCATCTCTCCACATCATTGTCTTTGCCTCCATCTTTAGCACCAGTGTTTCTCTGGGTAGGGTCCTGCACTCCACTTTTCTCCCTTGATCGTCCCAGGGACCTCCGCTCCTGGACTGCAGAGTCAACCACTCCGCTCATTTTGCTACAAAACATCTACCTTTTCATTTCCAGCCTTCACATTCAGTCCTGATAGCAATTATTCACTATTGTACCACAAGAGTCCTATCCCCAACTCCTTTTATCAGACCCACCCAGACAGATTGGATACTACTCAATGGAAGTTCTACCTCCCTCTGCACCCTCTAGATCTAGGCTCTCTCTTGAAAGCTTGTAAGCCAGTCACTTCTTGCCTTTGTAGCGTGCCCCCCCCCCCCCATTTTGGGTAGTCAGTGTCCAAGTTGCCCATTCCAGTCTACCCTGTGTACTGAGGGTTTGGGAATGATCCTCACTGTAAAGATGTGTTCCCTCTTTTGAGCTACTGCATCCATAGGTGTAGGTCAAGTTCATCAAATTGTATCAGATTACTCTTTTTTTTCCCTACTTCTTTCTTCTTCTAGTTGAGTTCTGATCATCCAGTTATTGAAGCCAGATCAAGTGGGCATTATCTGCAAGTGTGGGTGTTCTTGTGCCTATCCCCTCACTTCATATTAGCTGGACAATTCATTTTCCACTCCAGTCCTCTGTGGTTATGTCACTGTCTCTGGGCCCAAGAAACCCCAGGTCTTGCCATACTGCTGGCCAACCAGGTCTCCACCCGGGTTCAGAAGAGTCTATTGAATATAGTTGAACTTAGCTCACAACTTCATTGCTGTTTTTCCCTTACTTCCCCTTATTGGTGACCAATGTAGTCACCAGTCAGACTGCATGCCTGCTAGTATATTCCCCTTGAGTCTTAGTATTGGAAGGGGGTTTGCCCTGAGAGGACCAAACCACTTGCATTAAAGGCTCCAGGGGGAGTGACTTGCTTGTTCTTGTAGTAGTCAGTCCGACTGTCATTATTGCTTTTATTATTTTTCAAGTTGGTCTTTCTTTCAAGAAGTATCTTGTGTTCTTCTAGCCACTTCAAGCTGGTCTGCTTGTCCTTTAAAGTGGAGATTTCCCACCTCAGAAGATTCTGGATGGGGTTCAGGATTCCACCTATTGTCTTATGCAATGCAAAGGCTCCACAGGAAGCCTCCTTCACGAGGCAAGTTTTAGCCCAGTTTTAGGTGTTCCAATCAGTTATAGGCTGAAGACAGACTTACAAGCTTTCTATGATGATATTTCTGGCTATTCCTTTCTCTACCCCTCAAGTGTCTATTTTACAAGGGAAACCAAGATTCAAAAGACAGCCAAGTATCTTCACATTATTTCCACTCTTTTACCCATTCAAACCATGCCTCAATCTCTGTATCCCAGAGCCCTGTTTTTCCAAAGTTGTGCATACATCATTATTTACCTCTGGCCCACTTAGCCCATGCAAACCTGCCTAACTGTTTTCCCATCCACCTTGTTCTTCCATTACCCTCTCCCTTCTTGTGTATTGCCCCCCTCCCCAGCACCCAAACTATCCTGTGTCTATTCCCTTCCCTGTGCTCCACCTTCCCCTCCCTCCCCTCACCCC